>NC_046642.1:9400769-9710412 GCF_900324485.2 Mastacembelus armatus
TATCTATGTATCTGTAAATATGTGTTTTAATGCTCTGAGGTTTATGTGTGAAACAAAGCTCTTGGAGATAACTTGGACCCGCTACTGTGCAGAAATGACAAAAACCAACAAATCCTGCAGCTTCGTACACATAAAATCATAATACAATAGCGATGTAGGTACATCGGTTCAGTTGCCTTTGGTTGTATGCAGCAAACTGTCACTAACTGTGTGAATGTGCCACATAAAAAACGTTTCACATTAGCCTAACTAGGCCGTGTGGGTACCATGAAAAACATTAGTGGGTCTCATTCCAGAGAACTGTGCCACCACAACCAAGAAGCGCTCACAGATTTTGCGGTTTTTTATTAAAACTGAAAACTTTGTCTATGGATAAACATTTTCAACTTGCGTTAAACTGAACAAATTCAGGAAGTTTTGAGCAAGGTATAGTGATCTGTTATTTTGCCGCTGCAGACTAAAATGTGTCCTTTCTAGATTCCTTGTGAAGTGCGTATCCAAATAACCAAACCAGTACTGTGAAAATGAGCAGAAGACTTTTGGAACTGCAGGGTTGTTGACTTTTCTTGCCTGAGCCATTACACTGATGTTTTATCGTGGAACCTATTTTACAGCAAGTGTGTTATTTCCTCTTTCTGCCACAACTATTTTAATCATATCTATTTGTTGCTTCCATGATCATTTATGTAGAGCACAAAACTGCAGACCGCTGCATCAAAAACTGACAAAACCACTGAACTTTCAATACGTAGGTTTTGGGGTATGCTCTGGATAATATTGCCTCTACTACTAATACTACCATTGTACTTACATATATATTACATTTCATAGTAGCATACTATATTATATATTACATTTCATATCTGAATTTGGTTTTCATTTTCCACAGTGACATAAAATTACTAAATAACACTAGGTCACATGACATTGTGTGTCATTCAGAGGCATATGTGTAAGAAAGGAAGGAGGAAACACAAATAGGTATTTCAGATGCATGTATACGTACACACATGTACCATCAAAGGTCACATCTCTCACAGTTCTGCCTGTTCAGATCTTCCAGGAAGTAGCGAGAGTAAAACCCAGTTGCTTGAGAGAGCAGTAGTGTAGAAGTGCATGGGATGTCATGGGCGCCAGGACTCTCTAGGTTTCACCACTCCTCTCCACCATGATCAACACATACCAGACCAGCCTGGCTCCACCGCCAGTACCTCCACGCCTTCACAGGTCCGATCGGGTCCTGATCCCGACTCCACTTCCATCACAAGGCCACAGCAAGCCTCTCATCCGTTTCTTGGTTGGTGTAGTGGTGCTGCATTTAGTGCTGTCTGTCACAGGATTCATCTATCTGTACCAAACCTTCAACATGGTAAATATTTTCTCTTTTAGAGTCAAACATTTTAACAGGAACAAGTAATAGATAGTGTGACTGTTGCATATATTTTTACAGTAATTACATACTAATCTTCCAAGGTATTTCAAGTTAAATTCACACTACTTCACTAAATTCACTAAATGTGATGGTAAAAGAAAAACTTAAAAATCAGGCAGATTTTTTAAATCAAATCTTTCAATTTTAATAGCAAATTAGTTCAATTTCACTCTAAAAAACAAAGTCGTTTATGAAAAGCAGCAAATGTGTTTGCTTATATCAGTGATATAACAGATTCTTTTTAATTCACACTTTTGGTTGGTGTAATAGACAAGCAGGCAAAACTCTGCTTTAAAAGCAAGAAATGCATTACATGAGGTCTGATATTCTGATATTCTGATAAAATACGTGTGTATAGATATAGATATATAGATGTTACCTGTCACTCAGTAATGTTTTTTTTTTTCTTACAGGGAAAACTCCCTGCATCTGCTGTACAAGGTACATCAATTTTATTTATTTGTCCCTAAACATAATTTCATACTTTAAGTTTCATACAAAATCAGTTTCATCCAGTCTCAAAAATGATTCTGACCTAATGTTTCTTTGCTTTTCTAGCTGCTTTACTCGCATCAGAAAAACAAGAAACCTTCCACAGACCTCTGGCACATGTGGTGGTGCAGAAGCAATCAGCAAAGGAACCACAGGAATCACAGGGTAGGGCACAATGAAAACACCATATTTTGGATTTTCTTTCAGTGCAAAAAATAGTAGTACTCTCTATAATGTTTCTTAATTTCTCCCTCTGTCTTTCTAGCGGGTTACCTTCAGTTGGACACAAGCCACTCAGTTTTTAAGGAAACCAACTACTACCACGAAAACTGGTTGACAATCCAGCAGTCTGGTTTCTACTATGTTTACTCCAAGGTGACTTTCTCCAAGGGTGACTCTAAGCTCCCACTGGCAAGTTTAATCAAACTGAGGACGAATGAGAATGAAAAGGAAAAGACTGTGATGAAGGCCTACTGCAACCTGAACAGTCACCATGGGTCCACAGAGATCCCTCACATGTGCTCAGCCACGCAGGGACAGGTTATCACACTGGTGAAAGGAAACCAACTCAGTGTCTGGGTACAAAATCTTTCACTGGTGGACTATGAAGAAGGAGCCACAGTATTTGGGATTTACAAACTGTAGGACGAGCAAGTGAATGACCCTAAGCTGAAGAGCAGGAACTCATTAAGGCGGTGGACTTGGATTTAAATCTACTGAAAACATGATTAAATAAATGAAATCTTTTTTGTGGATTTCAGAGACGAAGACCACATAAACTATAATCTAAAGTATAATTTATTATATAGTCTGTGTTATATTTTTTTGTGCCTGTTTTGTATTTATTCATGATGTACAGCAATGAAAAAATTTTGATATTTTATCTATTTCTTCACCTCTCCTCAGTTTGTTTTCTGTCTACTTAGTTCAAGAGTTCGAAATACAGGACATAGACATTAGACTGAAAGATCCAGACCAAAGCACCGCAAATCTGTACCTTTTCTTTCTATAAACCAATAACGCCACGAATCTGAATGAAGGTGATTGTGTGTATTTAAGTTAGAAGTACCCCAAAGAAAATGCACACCACAATGCATTTTGCATTTTGGCTCAGTCTCTACTACTGTGGTTGTTAAATTTCTAGGATACAATAAACCACAAAGCAAAAGTAGATTTTCTCATGGTACTAAGCCACAAGAACCAGGACAACTCAATAACTAGGCGACCTCTTGAGAAAGGTGCCAAAACTCAGTAATTTTAACAGAATTATAAACGTATCACACTGCATGTTGCTTTCAATGCTATAGCACAGACAATCCGTGGACAGCAATTCAGTCAACGTCTGATTATTTTAAGGACATTATATTTTTTTTTTAAGTTTGATTTTAATTCAAAATAATATTCAGCATTTTTTCTGATTCTCCAGAGCAAACTACAGACTTTCCATTTTCCACTTTTTGTATCTTTCCTTCTTTCTAGGCAGCCACTGGTTTCTGTTCATTTCCATATGAATCATTAATCAACCTGTTTGATCTGTGTAATCAATCACAGTGTATATTTAATTTCTGTTTTTTATTATAATGTGGTAATAGAGATGTGGTAGTAGAGTTTGCTTTAAACTATAGGAACTACCTCATAATCCTGTTGTAGGTTTGACACAATTGATTGTACTTGTAACATACCATGTTCTGGATTACGCAATTCGAGTAAGACATAAAAGTCTGCTCTTTGATTTTTATACAGAATAAAACTGAATTCACTATAGGCCAACAGTTGCCTAAGAAACAGTACAAATTGAGTTTAAATATAGTGCTCAGTAATTTCAAATATTGGGATTATTTATAGAATATGAGTTAAAATATAAAAAAAATCATCTGACCTAGTATTTGTTAATCAGTGGTTTCACCTTACTCAACAGAAAACAGATACAAGTAACTTTATCCCCACTTGGTGACTAATACATTTTAAAAACCCTTAATGAGTAATATACAAATGTTCTACCCCGTACCCTTACCCAGTCAAAAGTAAAGCTGCAAGTCTAAAGTTAGCACCTCATTGCAAAACCTAGCAGCGTCTGATATATCAGTGTTGTGGTGGAGTAGAACAGCATGGAAAGTATAAACCTCTGGAGGTGTGTTGAGATGCAGAGGGGGTGCACTCACAGGATGTCAGCTATTCTAGTCACTCCTTCCGTCCTGTAAAGGGTTTCTTCCTACAGAATCTGAACAACCTACAAACTCCCAAAACGTGCATGCGCTGAATGATGCATGGAAAAGCTTAACCTGGTGGATTTTCCAGTATGAATGAGGGAAGACACAGTTCATGATGTGTGGTCAGTTTTTGCAGTTTTCTATTTCCATTACTAAATTGAAATTTATGCCACAAGCTACTGTAAACTCTGCTTATTATATTAAATTTTTAATAAAAGAATGACCATACCAAACATAAAGTACAGAGTGGCTAGAAAACAAAGCATTACAATATCTGCAACAATAATTGCATAGAACAACCTTTCAAAAACAATACACAGTGGTCTGGAGATGTCATTTCAGATAAGCAAATTGAAACCAGAGATAAACCCCCCTTACCCATAATAAATGGTGAAAACCACACAACGTTATTATCAACAAACATATGATGAGACAGAGTCACGCATCTATACAGGAAACAGAGTCTGTAAATCTGAGGAGAAACTGTCTGCCAACTGCACATCCTAGGGGAAAAAGTAATTCAAGATCACTTCCAGCACCTGAGCAAGTTCGTACCTTGCTTTAGTGCCCTTAGGCAAGACATTGACTCTGGTGCAGATGTACCAGTGCTGCCTTGTACCCTACACAGTGCTCTTAACTCCCTGTCAAGAGGTGCAAGATGGCACTTCCTAACAGGGACTGTACAGTATTGCAATATTATTACATTTTGGATCATTGGTGATGAAAATTGGGACATGGTCAGTGATTTGTAAACAAGCGTGAATACCAAGAGGCTTGATTAAATAAATGCAAATGGAACATAATCAATAGCCTAAATGTGAAGTTTCTAAACAACATGGTCTGGCTGTTTTTGGTTATTAAATTGGGTTAATTCATTTATCATTATTGCAATTTCTCCAAACCTGGCCTACCATTCTGTGACTAACCCAGAGGTCCGTCATTAAAGCAGTCACTTATTGCATTTCAGTAAAATCCACTGCTGCTCTGCAGTGCAGCGAGAGTAGATAACAGTGTCGATATTGAGCACACTCAACCTCATGAGGAAATGTACCGTTGTGGGTTCTTGGGAAGAGACTGCATTTTAAATAACACACATGGTCCTATTTGTTTTTCAGACCCAATATAAGTTTGAGCCGTTCTCACTGAAACAGTACAACAAACCATCTTTGACACTTTCAATAATAAATCACACACTTAGTCCCAGTCTGGTCTTAAACTTCTCTAAGTTTATCGACCCTTTCGGGAGGCACTTAAACATTTGAGATCTACTCGACACCTACAAACCATTTCCTCAGTCTGTCTCCATCTGCACTACAGGAACATGCTAGGAGGCTGCAAATAAAAAACCTCAAGTTCTCAAGTCAGACTCATTATTAAAGACTTTTTTCCTCTATTGCGATGCAAAAAATATATATATATATATTTTGCCTTGACTAAAACAAGGATATATTTTCTGCCTTCACACATCAGTGTAGTTTAAGAAAATTTGAGACAGATGTAAAGGCAGCTAAACTACAGTATTTCTAACTCCACAATTAAATGCTTGAATGAACAATAAATAAAGGATTTTTTTTTTTTTTTAAAAATCCAAAATAAAACAAGGCTATGTAATTAATATGTTAAAATGATACTTGAACATATTTTAGTAAGACGAGTAAGGGTGACATCTCTGTCATTATTTGCGTACGCTTCATATAATAAATGATACAATGTTAGGTCTTTTCTATTTTATTATGCAGCTGCATCCCTGATAGCTTTGGACTATATATCTGAATATCTTGATTATCTCATTTCTGATGCAGAATTCATATTGTAGAAACGCTGTACATTCATGCAGTTTTTAAATAAACAGTCAAGAGGTGCATCTGGAAACAAGTGAGTGTATGATAAGAAGCTCAACTGTCTGACTTGTTTAAACACCTATAAAAGTGTCTGAAAACTTGAATATGAATGTCTAGATGTTACAAAAAAAAAATCCAATCACACATACCCATGAAAGCTAAATCCATTTTCCTTGTAACAAATAATATGACAATGGAAAAAAAAAAAGTTATGATTTGAAGAGAAGAAAATCAGTCAAATCATCAATTTGATGGCTTTGTACTCCTTTTCTATTTCCAACTTAAGCAAAAGTAGCAGTGGATAAATTGTTTTGTCATGGTCCAAAATTGTTCCATTTGCTGCGGAGTGTTCACAGTGACAGTCGCCAAGAGGCAGTACATTAAAAACATCTGTTTATCAGTCTTCATATAGATGAGCTGTTTCAAGAGGAAGTGTATTTGTAGTCTCAGGTCTAGGTCTGAGGCTGGGTCAGGAAGACAGATTAGATTTTGTCATGCTTAAATGTCAAACAAAACTCCAGCATATGAAGTTAAGAAACTTCAAGTATCATTGTCAAAGAGAGTCCAACTCTACTGTGTGTGACTGAAATACAGAGATGCAACGTAAACAGATACACAAATACACACACACCTGACACCTCCTGTCCCGTCTAGAAGCATGATTACACAAATGTGTCCACATACACACAGCACTAAGACGAGGGTGATTGCTGGGATGTGTTCAGTGGCCACTGTCATCCCAAGCACAATCGTTCTTCTGCTTGGCCAATTTTCGAACCACTCTCTCCAGCTCTTTGCGAGACTTCTGCTCCTCCTCCAGAAACTGCTTCATCCATTTATTCTCCTGTAAATATTCAGACAATGACAGTATTTATCATATGATTGGCTCATACTACGTTATGACTTCCATGAACACTTCTTACTTTACTGTCATGCTATCTTTTGTAAATGCATACATTTTAAAGAACTAATTAATGTTAATACAATGTTTAGAAATTACAAAAAAAATGATTTATAATTTATTGGTGGCTTTTAGAATGTATATTTGACTACATTTTTTATGCCTATACAGATTTTTATGTTTTATTTACAGTTTTCAAATTAAATTAAAGACATTCCAGTTTTTAGTTTTCTCAAACCATTCACTAGTTCGTTGTAAATTATGATAAATTCATTTTTATGATAGTATGTGTATTAAAAAAAAAGTCTATATCAGATATTAGATTTGTTTGAACTCATGTATTCATATCTGCCCCTGACCAAATAATACGGCATAGGCTCAGGCGCATTTAGCCTGCAACCCACAAAAATATCAACACTTAAGAAGTAGGACACAGACCTATGTTGTTGACACATGCTAAACGGTCTACACACACTGTGTTGGCGAAGTGTTTGAGCATATTTAACACAGTGGGCAATAAAAGTTTGCACCTTTTTCAGTTCATGAACCTCATCCTTTAAGGCATACACAGCATCGACAAGGCTCCTGAAAGAAATACAAAGAAAATACTGTCAGCTTTGCAAAACAATATCAATGTTTATTTTTAACTCAAATGTAAAAGCTGAATTTACTAACACATTTGTATAGGAAGCATATATTGGCTTCAAACCCAGTGTTGATTCTGTGTGAAAATGCATAGCATAAATAGGATCATATTTTTGAAATTAATGACAGGGAAAATCAGAATTTAAATACAGCTAATCACAAAGCCCTACTTGTCACTGTCACAACAAAATAAATATTTTCCAAGGTAATACTGCACATACTTTTCCTCAATAACTGTTTGTCCATTGCTCTTCATCTCCTCTACAATGATCTTCTCTTCCTCTGGCAGAAGCACCTGAGGGATGCACTCTTTCCGCACCGCTGCATATACATACACAAATAAACTTTAAAAATTGATTTACAGTTGTATCAGTGGC
This sequence comes from Mastacembelus armatus, assembly GCF_900324485.2. Lineage (NCBI taxonomy): Eukaryota > Metazoa > Chordata > Actinopteri > Synbranchiformes > Mastacembelidae > Mastacembelus > Mastacembelus armatus. The sequence goes on from NC_046642.1 coordinate 9,408,668, forward strand.
TTAAGATGTGCAATCTAATAATGCACTGTAGAAACGATTTATCCATTATGGAAAAACCCACACCTGTGGTGCTCTGGTGCAGGCTAGCTCCTGTGCAGTAGGCCTCAATCACCCTCAGTATCTGAGCATCCTCCTCCAGAGCAACTGTGCCTGAAATAACCAGAGCTCATCAATATCATGAATACGATCCTAGGCATTCTTAGTTTTTTTAAGAACAGGCACTTGGTCTTTTGCTCAATTTCCATACTACATACTATTAAAAACATCTGAAAATGGCAAATGGTAGCAAGACAAAACTCCTACTTTTCCTCATTTGAACATCGTCATCAGATGGCTTCCGCTCTTTCTTCCTGTTGCCCGGCAAAAACTTCTTCATGGGCCGTGGGCTCTTGCTGGAGTCCTGAAGGAGTACAACATTAAATTCAGTCCATCTCTCTTCACACACACTGCAACACACACCGATAAAGCCAAGGCTCCAAACCAAACAGAATGCAAGCTCACAGGGAAGCACATCCCTTATAAACAAACAACATTAACAAACAAAATACCATCAACAAACACAGCAGTAAGCATATGGTGATGACTGTGACAAAACCAGCCAGGTATCTATCTGTGCCAGCAGGAATCTGGCCTAGCAAGGCTGTACCAAAAAAAAACAACAAAAAAAAACAAAACAAAACAAAAAGAAAAAGATTTTTAATTTCCATATTTCTTCCAAGGTACTACAGTTATAACAAGAGCAGAAAGAATACTTATGATTGTGTACAATCTTTATAAAACTATAAAAAACAAAGTTCAAATGTTTTACATTAATCTATAAAAAGTGATGGGTTTTTTACTTTCTTCTTTTATTGTTGGGTTGAGTTACGCATCTGAAAACTGAAGCAGCCACTGTTTTCTCTTCTGTTTTCTCTCTAAAGTTGAGGTTTGATGAATAATTAACTAACTGGAAAATAACTGTCTAGTCATAATGAAGTACTCATGGGTGCGGATAACATGATTTATGAATGGCATGTTCTTATAAAAAATAATCACTTTGCATAATGTCATTTTCCCCATGTCCTTGGCTGGAATGGAGAAGCTCAGTCAAACACACAATGGGAAAAAGATGGTAAACCCATTCATGGTGCATCATGATAAACCTACCACAGACTCACTCATAAGAACCAGGAGGAATAACTGACTAAATCAAGTCTCTGAGAGCCTTTGAAGAGGCTCAGGGTTTCATGTAAATGGAGGCATGCAGCATAAAGTTTCTTTCCTCACTGGTTTGGTGCGCTAGGGTGTCGTGTACCAAAGTGGGAGGAGAGCTCCAGTAGGGTGGTGTCCCAGTGGCAAGTTAGTGGCTGCAATTTTGGTAACGAGAACGGTTGCATTCCAGGCAAACCACCTGCTTCTGAGGGGTAGACTGGTAGTGCACTATGCACAGCGCACACACGTTCTGTAATATTCATGTCACATTATTGGTTTTTACAGCCACATAGAAGAAGAAATTCACAAGATCCTTTCAAACAAGACCCTGGCAAAAAAAAAAAAAAAACAATGCCAGGATAATGTGTTGAGACAAAAAGCTTCAGCATTCAATCTCAGTTTTGTTTAAGGCCACCTGGTGAATTATGGACGCAGATCATTGTGATGTCTTCTAAACTGCTACCCTTCAAGCATGGAAAAAGCAGTTCCCAACAGTTTTTCCAGAAACATTAAACTGACCTAAAAAGGGACATAATCTACCTCATGACAACATACTAGGGCTGCTGATGATTCAGATGCACCTAGCCAAATATGCTCAGGGCGGAATGGCAATACTTAACTGCACTCTGTCTACGTTTCTAAAAATAGCACAGCTAAGAGAAATGCCTACCACAGCTGAATCAGAATGGCTTTTTAACAAATTAGTGACACTGTGCACGGTGAGGGGCTCCTTCACTACAAGGAATGAGAGAAATGAATTAGAGACAGGCAGGGCTGCAGAAAACAGGAAACCAACAGATGACAATGAGGGAGAAGTGATGCAAACAGCGCAATGGCATGCTAGCTCAACACTGGGGCAAATACAGACACACACACACACACACTCACACACAAATTCCTTGTGCTTCTATCTTTATGAGGACAGGCAATGGTAAAATGCATTCCACGGCTATTGCCCTATCCTCAACCCTGACAACTAAATGCCTAACCATAACCCCTAACCTCACCTTAACCTAAACCTAATTTAAACCTTAAACCTAATAAAGTCTAACTGCCTTGGTTCAATATTCAAAGTGGTCCTCATAAAAATAGAAGTACACACAAATGGGTGTAGCTAACCTTACCTTCAATATATAAGACATCCTCTATAGAGGCAGGATAGAAAAAGACAAAAAGGGAAATGCGCATGAAAAATATGGTGAAAGAAGGATGTGACAGAGAGTTAACGGTGAACATTTGTACACCCACACTGCCATTCACCTATTCTTCGTCAATGTAGCATAGGGTGATTATTTATAAATATAAAGAACATATAAAGAATATGAATATGATATATAAATGAAGAAACTGGCAGAACGAAGGTTATGCATTCAGAAAACTATGCATGCATCTCTGCAAAGTAGCAGAAACGTCCCAGAGACCCGCAAGCCCGATTTATTCTCACAGTGGACACGAATGAGCTTGTGCAGGGTTGTGTGTGTGTGCGTGCGCGCGTGTGTGTGCGTGTATATCGAAAGTTTTAAAATGCTGACTGATAACTTCAACCTCCCACGCAGATCAAAGAGTGAGTCTCATAACACTCATCGAGGACAAGAAGTTCATAACCACTGGCGCAATGGAATGCCAGTCAGACTTGGTGATCATGCTGGTATTACTGGAATAGAACAATAGCACAGCCTGTGTTGCTCTTCTACCTCTATTCTGTTTACTACATAATAATGTTGTCAATAGTGTTACAATGTTTGTTGCTGCCTTTCAGTCTGCATCTACTGTATCCAGCTGTCCCACGCATGGTGCTGAAGTGCTAATCCAATGTATGTGACAGTTTTTTTCAATTCTTGTTACAGTACAAGGTATTGACAGCCTGTGACCACAGAGTGTGTTTATAATTCACACACTGAACGCTACTTTATCACAGGTGGCTAACCCATCGACAGATTCTACCTATTCTGATAATAATGACGTTTCAAAAGAACACTAACCAAAAACTAATAACCATAAGGACTTGACACTTGAGTCTATTCTCATGTAGTTGGTCTACTGTATATTTTACTGCTGAATAGTACCATAGTCTGATAATAAATTAAAGCTTTGTGTATCAGCTCTACTTGTGCTATTTGTGTGTTTGGTGGAAAGGTTTGTGTCAAACAGAAAACTGGAAGCCTGAATAAAGTAGAGAGAGGAGGAGAAAAAGACATGTAAAGGAGGGGGTCTTCTTGTTGACTAATAACGCACTGTATGAATGCAGACACAGCGGGCATTGTCCGCTTACTGGAAATGGATAACAAACATGTGTAGGTTTATTTGTGCAACTCTATAACCTCCTACCTCTTTGTAGCCCAGTGCAGCAGAGGGTTTGAGGGGTGGCGCAGGACGCAGACAGCTAAGGGACCAGGGCTTGCTGATCTTCGGAGGTTCCAGGGGGCCACGACTGATGGGGGTGAGGTTGCCCAGGTGAGACAGGTGAGTGGGAGTCCCAACTGTGCTCAGTGGCTTGCCTTCTACATTCTAAATAGGACAGTCGCAGGAAGAGAAATGTGTGTGTGAGAATTATACATGTACTGAAAGAAGAGTTATGTTTGTCACCTCAAGGTGAGAATATGATCAAAAAGTTTTTCACACTTCAGCAGTGCATGGCTCACTTTCAGTATTGTTTTGACTTCATATTGTATGTATGCGTGTGTCCTAACCTTTGTAATAGTCCCTGCAGGGCTGCCTCCTTTAGAAAAGGGCTGAAGGTGCTCCAGCCATTCCTGTAACTCCTGAGCACTACTGCAGAACACTGTAATACGATCGATCATGCTTCCTGCAGCACACATAAACACAAACACACTTCCTTCAGTGAGCGTCACAGGGGTAGGGGGCTGGAGCCAATCCCAATTGACACTGGGTGAGAGGCGGGGTACACCCTGGACAGACCACCAGACTATCAGGACTGACACATAGTGTCACACTCAGACCTATGGGCAATTTAGAGTCATCAATTAAACTAACCCCAGTCTGCATTTGGATTTTGGGATGTTGTAGTACCCAGAGAAAACCTACTGGGAGAACATGCAAACTCCACACAGAAAGACCTCAGGTTCACACATTCAATTCAAACCCAGAAACTTTGGGCTGTGAGGCAACAGTGTTAACCACCACACCACCAACAACAGACAGAGCAACTGATATCGGGAATGCAGGTACAAGTAAATATAAGCTTAACACTGTCATATACTGTCCTGATCAACAAAGGTGCAAAAGTCACGTCCTTTGAAAAAGTGGAGCAAGTTTAATATTCTTTTACCGACTGTGTACAAACCCCAGAACAGGTGAGGTTACAGGGAGTGCAATTTCATAGCTGGTTAAAATTTCTAATTTTCAGAGCACTTTCATATGAATTAGTTAACTGGCACTGAAGCAACAACTGTAAGAACTTAAGGGTTTTGAAGACACCGTCCCAGAGCTGTTTGGTGAACTAATGCCATATGGATCAATATCAATTACCTGTGATGTCAAAGGCATTCTGGGCATTGTCCGCATCCTCTACATGTCTTGTAACTGTTGTGCCTGTCAGTGACAGTCTTCCCTGAATGGTACAAACAAAAAGAGAAGAAATAAGACACGTCATAGGTAGCAAACCTGTAGCATGTCTTGTTTTTACCTGAAATGAATGAAATGAGTTGGTATTATGTGACTACAATAATGAAAACTGTCATTTAATTCTTCAGCTATATCATATAGAGATTTTGGGGCTTTAACAAATAGGCCTCTGAGAGTTCTGACACCCAAATACAATCCAGGGAAGAGATTAGTTTAAATATTAAATGTTGTTTTTACTTGATGGCTTCTAATGAAATTCCACTCACCACCTGTTCATTGGGGCAACAACATAAATCTTAAAAGCTATGGCAATACTGCTGCATGGCTATATTCCACTAGGGAACAAAGAAAATATGTTTCGTTGCAATTTGGGTCGACCACCCAAATGGATCAGATGCTGTACCTCACCTGATAAATAAAGCCACTCATTCGAGGACTGGCAGAGAGCATGACTAACACATTAGGGAAAAGCATCAAATAGCGTTCCTCTTTTTCCTGCAAGACAGAGACAAAAAAGATGTGGTTGATGTGGTGAACTGCTAGTTCATGCAGACATGTATTGCAGCAGGTTGGCTGGTTAAACGCTTTCATGCGTAGCCACTGCTTTCTTACTGTCACAGAAAGGAAAGTGGCTGCAGCTAAACTGGTTCATTTTGTTGCTCAAACACCAATTACCAGTTTCTCTCTCGCCCACTGATGCAAAACCATCACTGTTGCTGACGCTTAGTTGAGCTAAGGTTAGCAACTAGATACCAGCTTTCTCACTCAAAAAATAGGCTGAGCTGACAAGAAGTATGAGTCGCGTTACAAACACAGGGACCAGTATATGGTGGTTGGAAAGCTTTAAGCAGTGATTAAAACATGGTGGATCCAAATGTGTATCTGGGGTTTTCTTCCAACTACCACATAAAAGTCGACCCCAACGCAGGAACCACACAAAAAAGCTTACATACAGCCTACACAGGTTTCTGTTTTGACACTTGAGGGGGATACTGAATAAGTGACAAGGTTAAATGGAGGAACATTTTTAGCACACATGGTGCATAGGTGCTGGGGGAGGCTGGGAACCCTAGAACATATTTTTCATGTAAAATTATATCATGTACATGTCTAATATTTGCTGTAAGAGAACAGGGGACGTACGAAATATATATGATCATTTTATTGTTACAAGCACTGACTGCAGCTAAAGTATTTCGAAGTCTTTTGGAGATGGAAAAGATGCAGACAGAAACATTCTAACAGTTGTCTCTATGTCTAATAAAGCAGATATTAAGTTGAGTAATGGATTAAATAAAATAACAGCTTTTCTTATGCTTTCTAATGACATGCAGAAGGTGACAATTGATAGTCATCCTGGACTGCATCAAACCTCAAAACATTTCTCACCTCATTGGACCCATTTTTCACGTGAACCTGGGACATATAGGCCACATGACCCAGGCTCTTCATGCTGTCTCCCTCCCAGCCTCGCACAGGTTCTGACAAGATCTGGATTTCCAAATTCTTGCGCTTCCGTAATTCCTGGCACTGTGTCTAAACACACACACACACACACACACACACACACACACACACACACACACACACACACACACACACACACAGTATATAAGCCAATGAAGATGACAAAAAGTTTCATAATTCACTGGAAATTACACACAGTACTGTTTTGGACAAATTATCTTTGAGTTATAGACTGCTAAATGTTTTCAGTTGAAGTTCCACAGTGTCAAACATTTGATACCTACTTTTACAAAATAAGTGTTTGCTTAATGTTAAAAGTAACATTTGTGTTTTTATGACTTTTAGATAATACTGAACTTCAGGAAATTTGTCTTCCACCATGCACATGGCTTTAGAAAACATAACTGTTTTCTTCTGATATTCATCGAGTATGTGTTTTTATCTTTTCTGTCACAGCTATAGAAGTAACCTGCAAAATAAAGTAGTATTTTTTCAGGTGTTAGACAGGGGTTCTCCCGCTTCAAACAGGAAAAATGACAATGCAACATCTGCCATTTCCACTGCACATTATACAAAAAAGAGGTTTTAGAGGATGAGCACTACAGAGACATAACTAACATTTCTCCAGCGTCTACCCACTCAACCACACACACACACAAAAAAAAAAAAAAAAATGAAACTTGCAAATTACTATAGTATTGTGTTTTTGTTTCATGCTTTCCTGTGCAGCCCTACTGAAGAAATGTGTGTGAGTCACCGCATCTATTCTTGATAGGAACTCAGGGCTATGCAGGGGAAACTGTTCACTCAGGTGTAAGGCGGTTGCTTGTTTCTAATCCAACTCCTCTAAAATGGCATTTCAGCTGACACCCACTGTAGGAACAACATGATCATTCAACATGCAACAGAGACGAAGCTCAAACACTTTCATTAAGCTTTCACCAAAGCGGTGCCTGATAGTGAAATTTGTAGATATTTGAGTGTAGAAATCATAGAAAGCGCTTAAAGAGCTAACTGGACTATTTTAATCAGCTCATTATCAGCAGAAATGATGATGAGAAACGTTGAAGAGAAATTACTTGTTACTTCAGCCGCATTTTCATGTCATTAATTTGTTTGCTGAAATAAATGTTTGAAAAAAAACGTGTGTATAATAATATAATCCAGAGCATTTACAGCCCAGTAATTGAACTGTTAAAGTGAGGCTTGTTCCCTATTTAAGGCTTAATCAAAGATAATAAAATTTAAGTCTAGTTTAATCATCAGCCCTATGGGTGTCCATGCTTACCACTAGACTCTTAAATGCTGCTGTGGCTTTCACAATGTCAGGGTAGTCTGGGTGGGCTTCCTGTGGCGAAAAGAGAACAACACACACAGCAACTTAAATCAAAGCATTGTGCTATGAATCTTAAAGCAAGAAGATGCACTGTGAGACACAAATTCATCAGGGTCGCAGCTTCCGATTTGTGTTTATAAGGTATTCATGGTCAAGTACTGGAGGTTAATCACGTCAAAATATATAACAGTAAAAACTAACTATACTCTAGCGACACAAATGTACAAAGGAGATGTGAATACAACATTTTAATATTTTCAGTTCTTTATATAAAGTACAATATTTTATTATATATTGTGTCAACACATATTCAGATATTTGCGCCTTTACCTCCACATGTCTCTCCAGCTCCTGTAGCAGGGTCGGATATTTGTCGAGTCTCATGAAGGGCTTACTGAGACTGGTTGTCAGGGTTAGGATTCCTGGAGCACTTGCTCCCTGGCTCTCCATAAATTTGTCTAGTTCCTCACTGTTAAACACATGCAAACACATCCTTTTTATGTACAGTTGAGGGTAATGGTTTTTTCTATGGGAATAAACTACAGAGTACAGAGGAGTACCCTGACTGTGCAGGTTCAGGTCAGGATGACCCGAGAGTTGAATTACACTTTTTCGTCTAAAACGTATTCTAAAATAAAAACAGTGAAAGCCACATTAGACAAAGGTAACTGTTTCCAAGTATAGCAAAATACAATTAAATGCTAAACTAATTTCTGTAATAAAATATAGTAAGAATGTAATATTGGTACTGAATTCAGATTGTGTAAGAGCAAATCCAAGAAAGAAATACTTCAACCTATCGCTAGTTAAACTGAAATGCAACCACAAGGTTTCCATTTATCTGTCACCGCTGTTAAAACCACTAATGCTGTTACAGTATTTTGTAACTTCTTAACGGTTGGTGTCAATATGGTTTTTAAAATTCTGCTGTCAACTGGAGCATGTTTACTTCACTGCAAACATGCTTAGAAAGATCCAAAACTTCAATCATATCATATCCTGTAGCAACACTAACTGGCAACATCAGGTAAATCTAAAAGTAACATAAAATGCACTCTTGCAACTGAAATGCAAATGTGCTTACTGTGAAAAAGCGCCTTGGTTGCCTGTCATCATAACCACAACTCTATATATCCTGTCAACAGTCAGCTTCCTGTGTGTAATTCAACTTTAAAACACATTATACAACTTGACAATATGCTTCTAAATCACCCACATTTTTATTATTTAACCTGCACCACGAACAGTTATTGCAAAAGTCATCGATGCAATACAGAAATCTCACTCAGTGAGAATGATGCATTTTTTAACAGCTGGATTGAAGGAAACGTTCAGTAAACAGGGGACTCGGTGGAGCTACTCAGACTTACTTCAGCCTCCTGGTCATTTGCAAATGGGACGCCTGACACCCTGTGGCTGAAAGCTATATTACAGCGCTCATCGGCTTAATCACCGTGCAGTGGGAATCAAAAAGTCTGACAGTTTGGAAATACGATAAGATAAAAGAAGAATGATCATTTTAGGCAACAGAAATTAGTTGTTTTTTTCTCAGTTCCTATACAAAAAAAATCTCATTCAAATCCTTGTGGGAATTCCAACCTGCATGCTTATATTACACTTTTGTATTATACTTACTATACTTTGCATTATTCAGAATTACTGCATGTGGCTTAAGGCAGCTGCCATGAAACACAAAGACTAACAATCTTCACTGCTCTTCTCACTTTACCCTTGTGACTTTTGTGAGTCATAAGCAAGGCCATACCTGGCGTGGTACTGTATGTCTTTGCATGTTTGTGTACACTGACCTGTGGTTGGTGAGGATGCAGACAGCTGAGGGGTGGCTGGAGCAGTAAGCCAGGTACAGAGTCTTGATCTGACTCATCAGGTTTAAATAGCAGCCAGCCACTCTCTGCTGGCCCTCTGGGACTCTGCAACATTGGAGCAACAGAAACAAGGTCAGAGAAGTGAAAATAGTGAGGAAAAAGCAGGGATGGGATAGGATGGAAGCGAGACAAATATGGAAAGACACAAAGTCAAATGTGTGTAATGATCATATTGTTCCAAACAAGTGAAAGAAAGCCACAGAACCATAATATCTTACGATTTCTTAAACTGCATTTCAGTCAAAATGAAGACATTTCCTTTTCTATCCATCCCTGTATTTTGAGGCCTAAACCTCAAAATGATAAAATTACAGTTGAAATACTTATTTTAAGAATTTAAGTGCTATTTTTTAGACTGCACAAGTTCTTACAGGTAATTTCTCAAAGCATACCATACCCTCCTATATGTATGAACACATTTTCCTTCCCTAAAAGTAGCCACTTATTTCCAGTAGTTTCATGTGTCAGTGTTTTCCCACCAGTGCATGACTTACTTGGTGCAGTCCTCCAAAGCCACACACAGTCCCTGCTGGAAGGTGAGGATTTCCTCCAGGTTTCCACACAGGGTGGCACTGTCTGCAGTGCTCAGCCTGAATATATACATATGTAGCATAAGCAGAGACAATAACAACAGTCCGACAACATCCATGCTAAAAGAAAGTTAACTATTAAAGTCAATAATTTTCAATGATGAAAGTGGAAAAGAGGTTTCCCCGGTAATCCACATTTCCCTTTGACTTTATATCTTTTGCCCTTTAATGGAGCCATCACATCTTTTTGTCATTGCTCTTACTTGTCGCTGGCTTGCAGGGATCGCAGATAACAACTCAGCAATGTTTGTAATTCTTTGACAAACTCCCGCTCATGTTCCAAGATGTCCTGTACCACCTGCAAAAGCAGCATAATCAGCACAATAAAGGTTTCATTTAGTATTCCTCCCCAAAAATGAATAAAATCTGGTAGATCTGATTAATAATCTGGGAAATCAGATTTTTTTTTTTTGCATTTATTAGTCCACAATACTTCAATATTGTCAAAGTGGTCATAAAGGGTCATTTGAAATGAAATTTACCTATTTGTTGACTTAGTTAAGAAAATGTAATAAAACTGTAATATGGCAATCAAAGACACTCAGATTTGAAGATTATAAAGCATTGTAATATCAAAGTAAAACCCATCACTCTACAGATCGCAACTCATTTTCCTCGGCTATCTAAAAGACTGATTAAATTACACTATTTCAAATATAATATTTTCTCATTGCCACCTTCCACCCAGACATCTGATCTGATAAGCCATCTATTTTTCAAAAGCAAGCAAATGTGAATTTTGACCAAAGGAAAGTGTATAATGTTTATGCAGGTACACATCTGAAAATGTCCCACACATACACACACTCACCACACTGTAATAATTTTTGGTCAGCTGACTTCCTTTTGGAGACACTGGCTTCTCTGTAGAGGAGATAAACAACAAGGATTGGTCAATTCCTCAGAATTCATAATTGCAGAACTAATTCATAATAATAATTAATGCCACGACACCACTGTCAAGGTGTTAAATGCAAATTACCATGCAGGTTTAACAAAAATATTTTGTGTATATCATCCAAAAATGTTTGTAACAAAGTTTTGAAATTGCTAACACCACCAGCGCCATGCATTCATGACCCCACTCACCACAGGGTTTGACCTCTCTGACGTAGTTACTGGGGAACCAGCCTGTCTTGCCGTTGAGCGTGCCCTCCCACCATCCTCCCTCCTCCTGCCGCGTCACAAGGATCATTTCACCTTTACTGAACGACAGCTCATCTTCATTGTTCTGCTTGAAGTTGAAGCGGGCCTTCACCATCAGCTGCCCACCGCCACCGTTCTCAGACATCTCCTGTTAGAAACAGTCAGCAACACAATAAAGTGCATCTGCAAAAATATCTGCATGTATGCATATAAATATGCTGCAATGAATAAATATTGCTTTGTTTATATTTGGCTAGAGCTTTGTAACATTTTGACAGTACTATTTTTTATGTGTGAGGGAATAAATGTGTAGTTATCCAGGTAAATAAATAGTAAATGATCAAATAAAAAAATGTGCAAAATGCGGAAAATTGACAGGTAGACAGAGAGGAGGAGATCATACCACTGATCTGGATTGCCTACGCAGAGAGCCTTTGGATTTGGCAGAGGAAAGTGTGTGCGAAGATGTCGACTGACTAGGAGAGGGAGCACCGGACTGCGAACATGACCTTTGACCAGCACAGTCTAAGGACACACACAGAGGAAAGCTTCAGGTACTTCATTTACACTGATGTTTAAACATGCATTGTTCTCATCAGGTACACTGCATAACTTTACCTTGAAAATACACACATCATCATCACAGCTGATGCAGGTGCACATACCTTGGGGCTGACAACATGATAAATCATGTGAGTATGGTCCAGTGCTCTGCGCAGCCTCAGGACCATGAATATGCATGCACACACACACACACCCCCACACACACTCTCTGGCCACGCATTAACAGTGCCTGACAGATTCATCTGATTTAACCAAAACTGGCACACAGCTCCAAAAAAAAGATCAAGCAGCATAAAAAAATGAAGGCAACATGCATGAAGAGTTATTGCAGCAAATATGTTGATTCTGACTGACATATACTGTATTTAACATAATTTTCTCCACCCCTCTCTCTTATCTGAAGTGAGGTCTAGTGCGTGGCTTGTGGAGAAAATCAAAATTAAATTTATGTTACAGACGTCCAACCCTTCTATGGTGTCAAAGCTGAACCACTGCAGTAAAAGAAAAGAAGATTTAGGGTCGGTGGATGCCAGATGCCCTGCAGGGTGAGTGCAATCCTTGAGATGCACTGATGGAGGTATCAATTTTGTTGCCAGCGCTCACTTGAAAAGTGACACATGGCAGCCCTGCAACCTCTTACAGATTAACAAGCAGAAACAAACTAACGGAAGAGTCCCCAACAAGTGGATGCCAGCTGGGCCTACTATCTAATCTTTGTGCAAATTACAAAAGAACAAAAAATATAAATGATATATAAATGGTGCACTCACCAATACACTCTGGTTTAGATCCAATAAGGACGTTAGCTCAGAGGCTATAAAAGTGACAACATTATTCATGCACTCTTATCAGCACATCATCCATCCATCCATCCATCCATCCATCATCTATACCCGCTTATTCCTAAATCAGCACATCATCTGAAATGTATTAAATGTATGATGTGATGGAAAAAGGACAGAGATTCCCTACTGTTTTCCATATGTTGAGACATCAGGGTGCATCACAGTGAGGCATAACCAATATGATGAAAAGGACACTGAAAGCAGTGGGACAGACCACTGCTGATAGACCTCATGGATCCCACAAACTGCCCCCCAAATACACACACAAACACACACACACAATTAAAAGGAAACATACAGAGAAACCTAACAAGCCCTTCTGTCAGTTAAGCTGTGAGGTTATGTATTTGTGTCCACAGGCAATGCTCAAAGCATGTAACCTAAACAAACACAAATGCTGAGCACAGATATGAATAAGCAAAACAAGGCTTGGAAGAGGCTCACTCTTATTTTAGATCATATTAACTAATATGTGACTAATCTGCTTCATTTGCATCTGCACATTAGAGGTTGAGCTTGCATTAACAAAGTGCCATGTATCACAAAACAAAAGTGCAGCAGGTGACTTTGTCTGTTAATGTAAAGTGAATGTTTGGGGTTTTACTATTAGTCAAAACAAGCTATGGCAAACTGTGATAGCTGTCTTCACAATGTGCTAACATTTCTAAACCAATCAGTTAATCAGAAAACATAATCAGCAAACTAGTCAATCATTCATCATTAGCAGCAGAGCTAATACTACGCGTCGGCTTCACTGTCATTCAAGAACAATCTAAAGCACATGTCCCGTTACACTGTTTATATACAGGGAGGACACAGATGTTCTCAAATAGCCTGGAACATTATTCATCTATTAAAAAGAATGCAGAGGTGTGGACTGGTATAAAAACCCTGACTAAATAATTCTGCTGTTGGTTGTCTGGCAGAGGAGAAACTGGAGGGAGACTGGTATTACCTTGTCAGTACCCCCAAACAAGGACTCTCGAGCTAAGCAATTTGTCCCAAACTGCTGAAGAGTTGCTGCACTGCGAAACATTTTATGCTGCATCCTCATTGGAGAAATGCAGTTGAGAAACAGCCGTATGTGTGTGACTAAAAGGCATTCACTGGTATTCAGCTGCATTATGCATTTAGACTCATACAGGAGCTTATTCGGAAAGTGCAGAAAAAGAAAAAAAAAAATGAACAAAGCAGAACGTGATTCGGGGTATATCAAGCTACGGATGCACATGAGTGAACACAGCACCCAGCATGACACAAACACACACTGCCATCCCAGCTGCTCACGGCTGAGCCACCCAAATCATGATGTAGAATGGCTGCTTGGACAAAATCACCACCATCACAGTGTACCCAAAATGCTACGTGTAGTGTTTATTTATTATCTAAGCTTATGTATGGGAATGTTTGCATTAAGCAGGAAGGGAGGTGTGAATGCTTAACAAGCACGTCTTTTAAATATATACAAACAAACTGAATTCATGTTTTTCTTTGTGGCATTACATACTCATTTGCTTTAATGCATCAGAATACTGAAATGTAAAACTAAAACTACTACTCACTCTTTTTATTTCTCTACTTTCAGAGATGACAATTAAGTGATGACAAATATTCAACTCATTAGGGGAGTCAAAGGTCTTACCTTGTGTGGCAAAGTTGACAGCCAGCAGAGTGTTCAGTACTTTGCTAAAATTCTCACCAGTGTATAACCACTCTGGTTCAAAACCCTGGATAGAAAAAGAACAGAAGAATTCAGTTACACCAAAATAACAACAACAACAATAATAACAACAAACCCCCCAAAAATCTGTTCATAAATTCTGGAATCCATCACATGTGAAAAAGGACTACATTACTACAAGCACTACTATCTGAGCAGTAATGCACAGAGGGGGAGAGAAGCTCGTTCCTGGATGTAGCACAAGCAATAGAAAAGTACACACAGTGAAACGCACACAGGGATTGAAATTAGACAGATGAAAACTGACACGGTAAGCGTGACCCATATTTCGTGATTTAGCAGTTCGCAATAAAACTGACAGTACTACAGTCATTAGCATTTGTAGATGCTCACACACTGACAGGCACACTGCTTGCTCGCTCTGTCTCAGACAGCTATCTGCTTTCCTTCAGCAGATAAGGTTTCACATTTTAAATAAAACATCTTAAATATAGAGTTTGAGTAGTACAGCCTTGGCCATGTGTTGCGTACATCATCATTCAGAGTGTCACCATTACATCTTTGGATATATGATGAGAGATATACATAATTACAAAAATGTAGACAACTGATGACAGTTTTCATAAAGTTAAAAAAAAAAAAAAAAAAAAAAATCAATCGCTGGAACACAACAGGCATCAAAAGCAGAAAATACTGAAGAAACCCCTTTGCCCTGATAAAACAAAATAAAAGTATAATTAGGTCATTCATCACCAGTACTGAGACCTTGACTGTTGTTATGAGCACATACTATTCTGAATGACTGCAGTAATGTATATAGAATTGATGCAAATGAATCATGTCTGGCAATTTAAAGCATAGCAACAAAAAAAAAAAAAATCTGGGGCCTTGAACAGTAAATGGCACTTCCCCATTCTGCATCTGAGGGCAGAAGTGAAAGCAGTATGAGTGCTCTCTTTATACAGTCACAGGACAAAAAGGCACTATTTTCAATGTCAAAAAACCAGACGCAGAGTTCTCCAACACTGATCCCATCAGTAACCAAAGGATGGTCAGGGCTCGTCATAGCTCCACAGACATCCCCGAGCTGATGCATTTGTCAGTGGCTCTCCAAAAACTTCTGCCCATGAGCTACTGGCTGGCCGCAAAACGTCTAATTATGGGCTAGGGCAGGGCTGATGGATAAAAGCAAAGGGGACCTCCCAGACATAACAAGCCAGCTGGGCAGAACTACTGAACCACTTCACTTTGCAGTGAGCCAGGTTTGATGACTCAATTAGCTGTTTAAAGAAACCAAAAAAGATTATTTATAAAGCCAGAAGGAGGAATTGCTGTCCACTGTGGCAGTCACAAACAGGATGGTACTGAGACAGAAAAAACTCCCAACATCTGCAAGTGATTTGCCCCTTTTCCAATATTAGGACAGGCCTGCATACATGGCAGGCCTGTATTTTTTTAGGCCCAGTAACATGAAACAGAAAATGAACTTACAAGGAAGTAAACTGTTCCTCGCAAGCTGATGAAAAGTTGTGGCAATTTGAAAACAGAGGCACTAGTCATAAAAGCCAGTGTCTGGTCAGTGGCAGTGACTGACAGCATGCCTGTTAGTGTGTCTCACTCCACATGGTCGTGTGAGGAAAACATATGTCAGCAGGGTAAGCAGATCCCAGCACAATCAAGAGTGTGTTTAAGTCCTCTGTGCAAACTGCAGTGGGCTAAGAGACTGAAATCAGGAGATGAGGAAAGGTCAGCTCATGTCAAAACATCGTTACCCTGTGTGCATGAAACTTACCTCCACTTTCAAGGACGAGCATCCTCTTAAAAACTCCTTGATGTTGGAAATGCACTCGGCTTCGGTTCTTGGTTCCTGGCAATACTGAGCACACGCACACACACACGAAATAAACATTAAAAAAATCCCTCGGTTGAGTGTGTCAGGTCGACATCTGACACAAGCACTTCTGTGGTGCTTCGGGCCGCAGGTACTGTCATTTCAGCCACACATACAACCGGGTCAAGAGACAGTATAGTAGTGATCGGACTGTGGAAACCTACAGTTAACAAAATAACTGTGGATTCTTCCTAGTCTCCTTCATGCAAACATAACCATTAGCACCACGAAAATGTCAAAACAAAAAGACTTAAGCACAACATCCGCTCACTTCACTAAACTTCAAAATAAAATTCTAACCAGCGGCCGTGTCCCAACTTTTTTAACAACAAACATTACGACACGTTTGGCCTTTGTCTGCTTGTAAGTAAAGTTTAGTGTATAACAACAAATGAGAAAAGACAACATATTAGGAAGAAATGTTAACGTTACAAGGAGAGTATTTAGTACTTCCGGTTTATTTTGGCAGTTTCCACTTATTGACGCTGCCTTGACATCGGAGAGCCGCGCCGGGAAGAGCCGAGCCTTTAAGAAGGAAGTGACGAACTGTCTCGCAACTGTTATTTGTCATTATCAACTTTGGCATCTCAACAACCAAACATGTGTTACTGAATCGATCATTTTTACCGTGTCAAGGAAAAGGTGTTTTTAAGAAGCGTCAGTGAAGTTTAAGTGCTGCGCTGTGGTCTCTGTCCAGTGTTTCGCGCACTCTTGCTGCTGAATTTGTTCTGTTTTGGTGGGTGTTCACACCGACTCTCTCGGCTCAAGAATGCGGAACATTTTCTTAGCTTCACAGGAAATCACATCTCCAGATCTCACATCTGAAAACTTTCCAAACGCAGGTGTAATTCGATGCATAGTCCCCCCTCCAAAAAAAACAACAACAACAGAAAACGAAAAGAGGCGAGTATAAAAGCCTGACGGCACAAGTGGGTTACTGTGCGCTAGAAAAACTGAAGGCCTGGCGCAGGGAGAAGTTCTCCTCGGTATCGTTTTCAACCCCCTTCCACCCCCCTCAGCCGCCTATCGTTTGCTATTTGTTGCCTGAAGTTAAACCAGCAGCTCACCTTAGGCGTGAAGCCAGGTATGAAGCGCTCCGTGAATTTGCACAGGACGACCCCATCCTTCAGCGACGTCTTCAGAAACTCCTCCGGGTCCGTTATATTCTTTTTAGGCGAGCTGAGCACTCCTAGGGATATTAACCACGTTACGGTCTGCTCCTCTGGATTCATAGCGCCACAAAATGATCATTGCCTAAGCAAGCGTTGCTTTAAAAGATAAATAATTTGGCGGCCTGTTCCGTATCAATATGCAACTCACATCCGCACTTCTGCTAGAAGTTAAAAAAAAGAGGCTGTGGGGGAAGGACGACGCTGTTTAGACACGCAAAACTGATGATCACCCCTACTGGCAAATAGGCACCTCAACAATACAGTTGTGTTTTATTCCTCTGCAAAGTAGCACATAGTGGTAGAGGGTATAGCCTCTCATATTTTATAATAAGATAAAATGCAGTGAGGATCAGGAAACGCCACTAGGGAAGTGATATCTGATGTGTATCAGATTTCTCTAGAGGACAAAAAAATATACCACCTACTCTAGAAATAAATCAGACTAAGCAATGACTGGGCATGGCCTGTGGTCTGATATTCACTGGTATATACAGTACAGTATTTTTAATAGAAAATGAATCTTTTCTTTTCAGCAGGTTTCTGACAATAAAAGCTGCACACTACTACATCACTAGCTGTAGCTCAGTTAAAAATGAGAGAGACAAAGTAACAGAATCCATCCATTATCTATACCTGCTTATTCCTTAACCAGGGTCACAGGGATCTGCTGGAGCCTATCCCAGCTCTCCTTGGGTGGAAGGCAGGGGTACACCCTGGACAGGTCACCAGTCCATCACAGGGCCACATAGAGACAAACAACCTCACACACTCACACTCACTCCTATGGGCAATTTAGAGTCACCAATCAACCTGACATACATGTTTTTGGACTGTGGGAGGAAACCAGAGCACCTGGAGAAAACCCACACAAGCACAGGGAGAACATGCAAACTCCACACAGAAAGGCCGGGTCGCGAACCCACGACCTTCTTGCTGTGAGACAACACTCAGCCACCATGCTGCCCAGTAGTAACATCAGCTCTTTGAAATATGTACTGCAGCTCAAGAGCAGCAGACTGAAGCCAAAAATGATCATAGACAAATGACAACAAAAACATATCACAAACATCTCAGTCTGGGGACAGTTGTGTTAATTGTATTAATCTTTCATGGCAAGACAAAACTGAACAAGTCTCTTTTCAAAGTCTTTATTGAAAACGTCAGGTACTGTAAACTTTAATAACTCCTCTGCTTGTGTTCTTCTCACTTTCAACACGTTGCTCCGCTTGAAGACAGCACACGGCTAGCACTCTCAACCGAAGCCTGAGGCGGCATCTGAAAACGGAGTAATCGTTGAAAAAGCTGAATTTTGAAGGAATATTAATCCATTATCGCACAACCTTTATAACATTTCAAAAAGTACATTTTGTAAAAATTCCCATGGAAAAATAAATAAATTTAAAAAAATTTGCAAAAGAACAAAGCATTTCTATATGACTGATAGGCAATATCTGATCAACACACCTGCACTGATGCACTGCGGTTTCATTGGCCCATCAACTTCAGGACAGATTTCCGGTATGTTGCAAGTGGTAGGTGCCTTGGAGATGTTCATCCTGCAATAAGAACACATAATTAACATGGTGTCCACCCTTTAATAATGTATTCATAAAATGAAAATTAGTTTTTCAGTCCTTAGTCCGACTGCGAATTCATTTCAGTGATTGATTCCAGTTTGGATGTTAGGACGATGGTGTTCTTCCAGAGGTCTCCATTGTTTGAATTGGCATGCTTGTGAAAAGTTTTCAGACTGAAAGGCTCTTAATTTAGATGTTACAAGAAAAAAAAATTACAGCTAACTAGATATTTTATCTATCACTTAAAAATGCGCTGATGCCAATCATTTTACTGAGCTTGGATGACTGGTTAGGCAAAAAGGATCATTGTTTTGAAGGCTGAGTTGGCAAAATGGCTGTTAAACTTTCACTGTTGACAAAGGACGAAACGTCTTGGGATGTTGCTGCACTTCTGACAACTTTTAACTGACGATAATGGACTACTATGAAAAAGGCCCATTCAGTTGACCTCCTTTTTGATTTTGTCTCCTGAAGTTGTCTTGAATATCACCCTTTCAGTGGAGATTGCAATACAGGACAATGAGAAACTCATTTACAGAGGAGAAACAAAGAGGTTTGCTTTGCTTACCAGCTGTTGACTATCGGTCGAGTTGCATTTGTTGTTGCCTTTGGTTTTGTCGTTGCATGCCATCAAATGGCTCTAGGGTGATGGATCCATTTCCAAGGAAACTACATTGGAAGATTTTGACAGTAACATTTGCCTAACTCTTGAAAACAGTAAGGTCCAGTTGGAAGCACATTTGTGTTAAGAATGAACTCAAGTTACTTGACTATTTATATAGCACGAACAGAGACTCACCTAAGGTTTACAAAGAACTCTGTAAAGACCATGTTGTTGCTTTACATTCATGTTACTGTCTCCGATGTTTGGAAAATTGATGAGCAGTGGTGAAGGTACAACTAAAAGCTTTATTAGAGTAGGAAAGCCAGACTTATGGGGCATTGCAGATTCCAACAGCAATGAATGTACAAAAACTAACACTCACTTGGTAACTGTACTGTTACATGAGCAAGAGAAATACTAGAAAAAAAAGTTTACACATTAAAAAAAACTGGGAAAGTCAAGATACAATTCAAAGCTAAGCGTCAAATTCCACAGATTTAGACATGGCTAGTTTGTGGTGGTGTCAGATTTCTTCCAAAACACGTATTTACTGAGCACGGGGAATTTGTTTTACTGTGATTTCCCAAGTCCAGTTCAGTATCTGCTGCGAGCCATTCCCCTATCGGCTCGACTGCCACCACGGCCACCACGTGGCCCTCCACGACTTGAGCTGCTGTACGAATCACGAGGAGGGTAGCCTCTCTCAACAGGGGGAGCTGGGCCCCTCTCCTGCCTGCCCATTCGCTCACCACGGCTAGGTGGGTACGGTTCACTCCGACTGCTGGGGTAACTGTCACGACTGCCATAGCCATCCCGGGAACTGCTGCCATAGTCATCGTAACGACTGCTTCCACTGCTCCCACCATAGGATGGTGGGGGGCCCCGTGAAGGTGGGGCACTGCGAGAGTTACCTGCAGGGTCAATGGGTCAGGTAATTGGCAAAGTTTCATTTAAACATTTTATTGCACTGTCAAGTGCTCATTTTGTGCCAATGGAATCTATTCACTCAAATAATGGAAGACATTTAAATGTCCCATTATGATATTTTAAATTTAACCTGGATATCTAGTTGACATGTGGAGTAACACATCCAAGCACAGGGAATAAATGGGCAGTGCTACCCATTTCAGCATGCCATTGATTTCAGTAGACATTTTTCCTTTCAGAGATCCAAGTGTTAGAACTGCAGGTAAGGAGGAGGTTTTCAGAGTTGTCTTGATGGTTTTTTGAAGGTTACTCCTTGAGGGAGTGTTTTGCTAGGCCACACACAGTGAGTTGTCAACGGATGTTTCCAAAGGCTTTTTGGGGTTCCTTATGGTTGCAAACTCTCTGGGACACATTACATATTCTGCATTATATTGCCAAAGATACTGATTCTTTTGATGGATGCAGCAGTACTAGTGATATGTGGTCACAACTTTGTTTTTCAGTTGAGATGCTAATGATTATACATTTCTAATAATTGTGCCATGAAAATATGCAACTTGAACTGCAATTCAGGCATGTAGCAAAGGGAAAGGAAAAAAAAGTTTAAAGAGGCTGCCTGCAACGTTGTTTCCTCTGAGGAGGGGAAAAACTGAAGCTTCTTGAGACTGGAGAATGCGGTACTCAGTGCTATGACTTGGTTGGTTATCTGCGCAGCTCTTCTTTGGGCCATTGTGATTATTTGCTGTGATTACACTCATGAAGTCATATCTTACCGTAACCATCATATGAATCTCGGTAGGAGCCACCACTTGGACGGTCCATATAATTTCTGGGTTCACGGCCTCCCCCGTAACTATCGCGATCACTGCAAATAGCAAAAGATGATTTGATGACCAAGTGAGATCCAGTCTCCTTTTCTAACTTTCACATCAAGTGATACACTTACCTGTATCCCCTTGACAATGATCCATAGTCATCTCGGGAACTGGAATTGGAATATTCTCTGTATGAGTAATCCCTGGGAGGAGGTCCATAGTCCCTTGAATCTCTGGAATTATAATCCCGACTGGAGTAGCTGTAAAATACAGCACAAGTCCAGAGTTGTAACCATGATGTTAAATATTTACTTAGTAACTGACAAAAATTATTACTAAAACAAATATCACATTTCAGCTGACAGTTTTTTTTTTCTTTTGTCTATGAACTATACAGTTACTGTTTATTAAACCAATGTGACTTAAACCTTCAGTCGAGTTTTATCTTGACAGATACAGGACATCTCACATATAAAGGAAAGCTAATCCAATTTAAATAGCATAAAAACTCAATCTGAGCCATAATTCATGTTATTCTGATACAGATATTTATTGACAAACCCTGTATAAATCTGTAAAACCTCCAGGTACTGGTTTGAGTTAAATTCTGCAGAAAGTAAAGCTTGTCCAAACAGTTTTACACCACTTTATATAAAAGTATATATCAAATGTCCTACCTATCTTTTGAGTTATAATGGTCATCGCGTGGTGACGGATAATCATCTCTCCTGGACATCATGGAGTCTCTGCGAGGAGGGGGTGGACCATAAGGATCCCTTTCCCTTGACATAGGTGCTGGAACACACAAAGTATGGCAAACTGGCTCATTCAATCACCAAATAAATACATACACCCCATCAAGGTACTTGAAGGACAGTAAGATAAGATCAGAGGTTATTAAATCTGTTCGAATGTAAGAAGGAAAAAAAATTGATAAATTCAAGGTAAGTGCTAACAATTTCAGATGTTTCCAAAACTGTGTTGGTATTTGGCCAGTACAGCATTCTTATTTACTTACAAATCTGTGGGTGCATTGACTGATTGATTCATATTACTACTAACAGATTTTTGGATGAACCAGTGGAGATGTGGTTAGGATTATCACATCGCAACAAGAAGGTTTTAACTGTTCTCTTTGGATTATGCATGCTCTCCCTATGTCTGCATATATTTTCTCCAGTGTGACTGGTTGTCTCTCTCCATGCGTCAGCACTGTGACAGACTGGTGAAGTCTCAAGGGTGTACACTCACTTGCACAATGTTAGCTGGGACTGGCTCCAGCCCCCCCAGGGGAGCCATTATTTATACCCCTTGATAGTGGTATAAATAATGAATGAATAAATAAATAAATGCTTGGGATAGAAGGGTGAATTAACAGATTTTCCTCACTTACGCCTGTTCATAGGACCAGATGGTGCAGATCTCTTGGGCGGTGGACCTCCGTTACGAATTGGGGGTCCTCTCTTCATCGGAGGTGGACCTCTGGATGACATCCCTTTAAAGAAGGGTTCTACATTCCCTGAATTATCATAGTAGTCTTTTTCACAGACAAGAAATGCAATTATTAATATACACATTGATAGAAAAGGCTTAACATCGGTGCACATTCCACAACTTTACAAACTTAACTGACCAAAAAAAAAACAAAAAACAAAAACAAAAACGTACCTCTGGAAGCTGGGCCCCTCATGCCACCAGGACCTCCCCTGGAACCACGAGGGCCTCTTGGTGGACCACGACTGCGAGAGTGCATGGGTGGAGGCCCTCGCCTGCCCCCACTCTCAAACTGAGGCTTTGTTGCCTGCTCCACTTTGATAGGCTTTCCATCAAGAGACTGTGGTTAAAGAATTACAATTTCAATTAGTTTCATACATATTTCTTTTTTTTTTTTTAAAGATTCTAACAGATTAAGCAAAGTTCTTACCTTTCCGTTCATCTCCCGTGCTGCATCCTTAGCATCAGCTGGACTTTCAAAAGTAACAAAAGCGAAACCTCTTGATTTGTTGGTTTCACGGTCCTTCATCAACAAAACTGAAATCAGGAAATACTGAGTGAGAAGACAGCTTAGGACTGATTACATCACAGACAAAGGTACTATAACCTACTCTGCAACAGTTTAAGTTGGACAAGGTCTTGTTTTTATTACTGCCCTCATTAGTTGTTTTAAACGACTGTGGTGGACACTGTTTACAGATTTATCTGCCGTGTTGCAGCCATGGTTCAAAGGTTTTTGGTTTTCTCTGCCATAAGAAAAAACTCCATTTTACAGTAAATAAGGTCATTTGCATAGGAACTATCTTTGTTTCCTATGAACTGAAAACCGAGATTGGAGTAAAGGAGCAAAAATTGACCTTGTTATTATGCATCAGACTCCATTACAGTCATAAAAAAATAGACAAAATAGTTTTTAGTTCACACTGATGCCTTTTAAATTCAGACACATTTGACCCCATTACAATCAGGCTACTTCCACTGTAGGACACACACATCTGGTATCATTTTAAATCGCGAAACAGAAGAATTAATCAATAATATCATATTTAACAGATGAAAAATAAAGCAAGACACAGTACATCAGCCAACAATAGCTCCAACCTTCGACAATCCTGCCATATTTGCTGAAGTACTGCTCCAGGGCCTTCTCGGTGGTCTCGGTGTTCAGTCCGCCAATGAAAAGCTTCCCTGGTCGGTCCGCCTCTGCCATGGTGTAAAATCCACCACCTGAAACAACGTAAGGCTTATACAACGTCCCTGAAATTGTGCTCCCTTACACACAAGTGTAAAACACACGTTACATGTGTCTTACCTTGCTGCTGGAGAAAGTGTTGAACTGTTGAATGCGCAAAATGGCGATAACGATGCCAACGATTGTAGCGTTAGCTAACGTTAGCTACTTACTTGGCTAACAGTAGCCTGCAAGTACTCCAGCCACTGATGAAGAACCTTAGCTTCACTAATGAGAGCACTCTGGTTTTAAAACGTAAATACAATAACTAAAGCATGCAAACACGTGCCCAATTGACGACACTATACCGCTGCCCCCCGTGTAAAAACTACAGCGAACAACGGATGGTTGCCGCACTTCTGTCCTTCTATTCCCAGCAGAACAAACGCCACAAGGCACAGCACTGCCCCCTACAGTCAACATCGCGAACAAGACTGAGAGAACAACCCCCTGTTTAATGATCCTTTTCGCAGATTAACATGAAACTCTGCACATGCTGTACATCACTCTGCACCACAGAATCTAAGTGAAATAACAATAAACTTTCATGTCAAGTGATTTTCAAACAAAAGTTTCTGATACCCAAAAGTAACATAACCATCTAAATAATGAGTGGACAAATTACATTTATGATTGACATATATTTCTGTGGTTTCCTCCCACAATCCAAAGACATGCAGATTGGTGTTGGTGTTGTTGGTGACTCTAAATTGGCCATAGCTAATAGTGTAAATATTTGTCTCTGTGTCAGCTCTGTGAAAGACAGGTAATCTCTCCAGGGTGTAGCCCACCTGTCGCCCTATGTCAGCTGGGATTGGCTCCAGCCCCCTTGATATTTCCAGGATAAGAGTTTTAGAAAATTGATGGATGGATAAAGTGCTAACTCAACGAGCACCAGTAGAGAGAACTTTTTACTCCAGACACACAACTGTTATTGACTGTTTTCAGAATTTTCACTAAGCAAACAATCAACTGTCAAAAAAATATTCAGTAATCAGACATCGATCTCTACTGAAAATAACCGTTGGTTGAAGTTCAATTTTCTCGTTCGTTCTCTTTGGCTATGTAATTAAAGGTAAAATCTATAAAGCGACATAAGGTGTGTGATTAGTTTATGAGACTACAAAAATATGAATACCTTTACACATCGAGAGGTGGTAGTAGAGCTGCTTTTGTCATGTGTTCCCATATGGGTGTGTTATGTTAAATCAGATGATTTCCAAGTTAGGCAGTAGTGCTCAAAAATCTGATAGACTAATGACATCCCTTTGTCAATATTACAGTGTACTATTGGTTAGGATAATACAGTAGGTCCCAGCATTTGCTTGCAAATTTAGTGGCAACAACCAGAATCTGGCAAAGAATGATCTTAATAATCTTAACAATTTTAGAAATCTGGGTCCTCCCACCCTTCATGGAGACCATTATTTTCACACAAGGACCCTATTTACTTTAGGATGGATCAACAGGCTTGTCAGCACATACCAGCTGGTATTAGGTCGGTTGAGAGTCAGCAGGTCAGTTCCTTCAGTTTGAGATCTAATACATCCTTTGTAAGTCATCAGGACTTGTACTTTGTGGACAAAACAACGTGTCTGTGTTTTCAGTGACATGTATGAAGACTAACTCAATGTATTTGTATTAAGTAAAGATTGAGATTTTGGTTCACCCTCCAGGCTGCCATCTAGTGGTTGGTTTGTGCAACTTCAACTACTCAGAGGAGAAAAACAGGTACTAAGCTAAAACAAATATATGAATATGAATCTAAAGCAAAGTAAATATTTGGATAATTCTCTAGAAATTAATTTTAAAAATGTAATTTAATGTATTTTTAAGTTTATTTTTTGGACACAGATAGATGCTGTGACACAATGCTGGAAACAATCTGTTGATAAATCATGTTTGGCCTTGTTTTTCGATGCTGGGACTCATTTTGGGACAAGCAGCTGTTGAGCCTTTAAAATATCTTAGAATTTGATTAAAAAATTTCAGGCTATTTCTCTTTTTCACCAATTAGCACCTCAATTTTACATGTTTACTTTATTTCTCTCTTTTTTCCCACCACTTAGACTTTGGTTTTCTAGTTTTATTGGTCAGTCACATTGGTTATAATGATCCAAGTCATTTAACCAACTATCCCTCTGGCCCTGGATCTCAACCAGTGAACCAAATCACCAAAGCAAGCTGTTTTATCCGTACAGCTGTCAGGCTTTGGACTTTGATGAGGTTCCAACCATGTTACGTTGTGTTCTTCAAAGGGCCAGCAACCTGAGACACTCTGACCCTCTGGCTGGTGTCACTTACAGAGGCAGGGGGGCTATGGGAGATTCACCGGATGATACAAGGTAATATGGTAGTCAATTTAAGCATTTATGTGTAAAATCAAAAGTATTTTATTTCATAGAGTATTATTGTTTGAGAATTTTAGAAAGACAAAACCCAACACTTCATTTCAAGTATCAACTCGACTTCACATATCACCTTGATCAGGGCTTGAAAAAAGACAGAAACAGGCCATGCAGGTGCACACGTGGCTACACCAGTAGCTACCTCTTGTTCTTGTGCTTCGTTTTAATGGAAACCATGTTATATACAATAATAATATAATAGAAGATGTTTTACACTTTCTCCCATTTTCATTACAAGAGCTGTTTGTATCATGACAACACCTTCCGGTTTTTCTCGTCTAACTCAGCTGCCTTTTGCAATGATCGATTATTATCTGAGTATAGGTCTCCTTCCTTTTTTGCTTCATTTTATTACTTTTATTTTTGCATCACCGTTGTAGCCCTTCCTCCATAAAGCGTATTTTCTAACTTATGTGTAGTGTTTTTCCAAAGTAACTGAAGAAAAACGACGTATCGGGCTGCAACATCAGTTATTACCTGGGATATAGCTGATTTTCTTCCTTTCAAAGTAAAATAAATGCCGGTGTAGGCCTTGCGTGATTTGACTTTATAATCGTATATATATTATGCATGTGCACAAAACTATCCCACAAAAGCTTTCTGCATTAACAGCATCGTCGATAAATGCGGAACTCCTACTGAGCAAGCGGACTGCTTAGTACACGTACTTATTTCGAAGA
The DNA here is from genome assembly GCF_900324485.2 of Mastacembelus armatus. Classification (NCBI taxonomy): domain Eukaryota; kingdom Metazoa; phylum Chordata; class Actinopteri; order Synbranchiformes; family Mastacembelidae; genus Mastacembelus; species Mastacembelus armatus. Next base: position 9,435,758 of record NC_046642.1, read on the forward strand.
TAAACCTTTTTACTTCCGGTGCGAAATGCGTAGCTTCCACGTAACTTGATGGCGTGTGACGTTACTGGGGAGGACAGCTCAGCCGTAGACAGAGCCCGCTAACCGTAAACAGCCACAAAACCCTTTCCTCCGTTAAAAGGAGGACGCTTTTTTGACAGAGTTACACCCAGGTCTTCGGAGCATCGTGGACGTGATAAAAATGAAGACGCGGATCAATTTTGGTTTTCTGTTGGTTTATTCACTAGTGTCGTTGTTCTGTACGTGCTCAGCGTTTTATCTTCCGGGTTTGGCCCCAGTGAGTTTCTGTGAAGACGGCGGTGGTGGAGATTGCCAGGTATGGTGAATACGTAGGATTCACAGGCTTATTTATGGAGTGGCCTTCCTGTTGACGCCTGAATGGACATATCCATATATATTTGCTCCCTTCCTTAACCTTGCTAGCTGGCCAGTCTTCTCCTTGGGCCCCGACTATTACCTGGAATCGGAGAACTGGCATGTTCTAATGCATTGCTGATTTTAGTGGGGTGGGGGTTGGCTCTCGCTGACTTACCCAAGGGAATATAGTTATAGATACACTTCCTGCATAGTACCAGCCCAAATGGACAACGTTAGCACGTTACCACTGATAAATAAGGAAGATGTGTGGTCATTGCTCTGCTAACGTGTCACTGGAGAAATCCATGTAGTTTTGGGCTGACCAAGACATCAGTATTAGTCAGTATTACTTTCTGCTTTTCCCTGACCCTGCAGTCCAGCGCATCCCAAATGATCTCAGTCATGTCACTGTGGAGGCCAGGTCATCTGATGCAGTACTGGTCTCACTGGGTCATTTGTCTGTGTGACATATGATTTGGACTGCATTTGAAGAAATTCCCAAATTGCTTGAAACTTTAAGGAACTGACAGGTAGAGCTGTTGGATGTATACCAACGCTACCTTGGCACAACACAACACAACTCAGATGCATTAAGAAATCAAGAAATTCCAGTATTTACATTTTGACAAGGTACACATGTGAATTGAAAACCACGCCAGGTGACCACCTCTTGAAGCTGGTTAAGATGTTGTCACTGCTTTGTATAGCTGTTATAAAAGCAGTGGGTGCTTTGAGCAATGTAAAATCTGAAGTGTCTATTGTGTTATTTAACACCTTTTTCATAGTAGACAACACCATATGTGTGAAATCAGATTTTTGATGGTTTCAGTATTATTCTGCAATATAGAAAATAAAAGAAAAAAGCGTTGAATGAGAATGAGACTGGTACTTTATGTATTTGAGTTCAGTATAACAATATTCCATAACTTAGTCATGGGTTAGGACTTAAGTCATTTACTACTTAATACTATTATTTGTATAAATGGACCTGAAACATGGGCATTCTGTCAAATTTTGTCCTGCTAGTTACTCAACACTCGCAGCCATGATCTTGGCTGATTCTAGCCTACACTTAGGACTTGTAGGACAATGTTTTTTTTTGCAACGTGAGTAACAAACTATTTACTTCTTTACAGACAGTGATTCAGTTGTTTGTCAATCGCTTGGACTCAGTGGAATCAGTACTGCCATACGAGTATGATGTGTAAGTAAGATTTAGTTTCTTTTGATGCCATTTCTATAATGTCTTGAGATATGTTTCCCAGCTCAGTGTCATATTCTCATTCTGTGTGTCAATCTGTGTATTTGTTAAAGATTTGACTTTTGCAAGGATGCGAAGGAAATGAGGCCTTCTGAGAATCTTGGACAGGTGCTCTTTGGGGAACGAATTGAGTCTTCACCATACAAAGTGAGTATTATCAAAAAATCTAAGCCAGCATGATGACTATCACCTCTACCTGTTAAATGTATTCCCTTCATGCAACATGATTCTCATTTTCCTTTTCCAGTTCAACTTCAAACAAGATGTGAAGTGCAAGGCAGTGTGCACAAAAGTTTACAAGAAAGGTATCAAAGAGGATGCTACCCAACTGGATTTTCTGAAAATGGGAATGCAACTGAACTACCAGCACCACTGGTTAGTAAAATATACAGTATACTGCATCATGCTACAATTCTTTACTCGTGAGTTACAGCATTTTTGTAGCATGGAAGTTGGAAAGATAAAGATTAAGATGAAGCAAATTGGCATGAAAACATATTCTCTTTAGGATCATTGACAACATGCCAGTGACATGGTGCTATGACGTGGAAGATGGTCAGAAGTACTGCAACCCTGGCTTCCCTATTGGCTGTCTTGTCACGTCAGATGGTAGAGCTAAAGATGCTTGTGTTATCAATGTGAGTCATGTTTTCTGTCCTTGAACGTGTCCACTTAAGATATTACGTTTTTCCTAAGTGGTCATCTGTTTGTGGTATATTGTCATTTTTATACTACTTGAATTTGTCCAATAATTCAGGTACAGTAATTTCGCAATTTCACACCTACTAAAATATCTGAGTATAATTAGTTCCCAGTCTCCCAGTTTCAATAATAATAAATATAATTTTGTTTATTTTGTGACTAGCTATAAAGTACACATGGTGCCAAGAAATGTATAATTCAGTCCTATAATATGGTCAACTTTTCAATTAAGTTAGAATCACAAACAAATACAATCTGTTTTAGTTAATAACACATACACCATTGTGCTATTCTTCTCCATAATAAATACGTTTTTAACTATTTACCCTTAGGCTAATGGTGTCATGTGGGCATAGAGCTACTTTGATCTATAAAAAAACACTCAAAGATTTTGAGTATGATGTTCACAAGAAGCTTCTGAATTGAAGAAAAGTCTGTAAGGAGGCATAGCCCAAAATTGCTCTTGGCCTTTGTTCAGGTCAGATTCACATATAATGAAAACACTTGATAGTGCTGCTCACAGAAAGTTTGAGCATTAACATAATTCAATGATACTTACAGATACACTGTAACAATCCTTCATGCACGATGAAGTTGGAAGAAATTTCATAAATATCTTTAAATTGGCTATAGCAGATACCCAGCATTGCAGAGGTTTCTTTCCGAGTCTTATACTGTACTATCCATCTGAGCACCTGAATTAATTAATTAATTTATTTATTTATTTATTTTAGTCTGAGTTCAACAAGAAGAACACATTTTACGTCTTCAACCATGTGGACATCAAGATCACTTACCACAGTGGGGAGTCGGAGGGATGGAGAGGGGCTCGGCTGGTTGCTGCCACTCTGGAGCCAAAGAGGTAAATGTTGGTTGGTAGTGGATATGATGCAATCATGTTTTGATTTCATCTTTTGAGCCATATCAGTGTCAATTGAATGAAACTCACCATTACCGAATCCAGATTATAATTTAAGATCGATGTTTTTGTTGTACAAAACAGTATCAAACAGGCAGATGGGAATAACCCAAGTTGTGAGGGAGCCAACCCAATGGAGGTTCCCGGGGAGTTTGAAAACGATGTGTCAATAGTTTACACCTACTCTGTTACATTTGAGGTAAGCCTCTAAACTGTGAGACTAATTACATTTGACATAATATATGAGATAACATTATCCTTTCAAGGAACTGAGAGAAACATTTTGTGTGGAATGTTTTTTTTCCAACAAATATACTACCTTTTTACAGGAAAACAATTCAATCAAGTGGGCTTCCAGGTGGGATTACATCCTGGTCTCCATGCCTCACACCAACATCCAGTGGTTTAGGTATGAGGATATTTCTCACCAGAGAAACTCTCTTGAAAACTGTGGCTCTTGATGCTTGTTAGTTGATACCAGGGAATGTCTTCTGTGTTTTTCCAGCATCATGAACTCCTTGGTCATTGTCCTCTTTTTGTCCGGTATGGTTGCCATGATCATGCTGAGAACCTTGCACAAGGACATTGCTAGATACAACCAGGTGGACCAGGTAAAGGCATTATTATCTCTCTCAGCTAGAACTGGTTCATATGTGGATGTGAACTATTGATATATACCAGAAGATTCCTTTAAGATGCAGTTGTTAGAAATGAAAACAAAAACATACTCATAAGGGTACAGATTGAATCTCACTAGTCCTCTTTGTGTACTGCAGGATGTCACAATGCAAAATAAACTATTCACAGAAGCCTGTACCTCATATTTCCAAGCTAACAACTTTAAAGAGTAGGGTTTTGTTAGCTACAGTGCATTGTTGAACTTATGTTATTGGGCTTTAAACAGCCAGTTAATATCTGCGGTTCTTATCCCACCGTTGGTTATGAAAGTATTTGATTTTTAATTAACTCAAACATTTATCTCACAAATATTAGAGATTGAAGTTTTCAACTGGCCATAATTGTGTGTATTGACCTTTGTCAGAGTTATATGGCTAATGCTTTATTCTGCACTGTCTGCACCCAGGTTTAAAAATATTTTGTTACATTTCACAGGCAGACCTTATAAAGTTTCTGTTAACCAAGGAAAATTCCTCTGTATCCCACGTATGTAAGCTTACCTAAAGCTGTTTTAAACAAAACTTTTACTGACAATTAAATCAGGTGTTTCAGGTGTATGATTGCAGCAAATGGGTACATTATAACAGAATGTGAAATGTGGTGTGGACATTTTTTAAATTTGAATAAAGGGGCTTGTACTTTGGAGCAGACAGGTTTTTTTTTTTTTTGTTTTTTTTTTACAACAAATGTAGCAGCTTCTGGAAAATTAGGTTTTTTTCTCATTCACCTAATTTTGCTTTGTGAGCAGTTATCTGATTTGGAGGTACTATAGGATTCAATGTTTGGTGGACGGTGAAGCTCTTGTTTTGATCATTTGATATTTTCATTTATTATTATCTGGGACTTAAGTTCAATTAAGTTTTATTTTTATGGCTCCTAAACTCAAAAAAATGCTTGATTGTGACCATTGCTGTGCCACTGTCTGTTTCCTTCTCAGGAGGATGCACAAGAAGAATCAGGGTGGAAGCAGGTACATGGGGATGTTTTCCGTCCACCCAGGAAGGGCATGCTGCTGTCTGTATTTCTCGGACAGGGCACCCAGATCTTCATCATGACTTTCATCACGCTCTGTAAGGACTATTTGACATTATGCTCTAATATGTAACGCCAGTAATTCTTTCACAGATTTAAATAGTTTCATTATTATTAGTTTTCATTATTAAGTGCTGTGTTTCATGTTCAACACGTTATGCGTTAAAGATTGACACCTAAGTCACGTGTTCCTTGCACACACAATTGTTATTGCAAGACGTTATGTGGAACTGTCACGATAACACCAGTCAAAGTCAGTGCTAATGGCTTGTCTTCTGTAGTCCTGGCCTGTCTGGGTTTCCTGTCACCAGCCAACAGAGGGGCTCTCATGACATGTGCCGTGGTGCTCTGGGTTCTGCTGGGCACGCCTGCTGGCTATGTTTCTGCACGCCTTTACAAAAGTAAGTCCAGTGAAAACCTCATAGAAAAGACTCAGACTTTTTTTACTTATATGTATATATTGTTAACTTATGTTGAAGCACCATAGAACTAATGTCACATTCCTTCTGTGTCCAACACATTTAGTGATAAATCTGATTCTGATGATTAGCCTAACTTACCCAACTGTTTATGTTCTCAGCTTTTGGAGGTGAAAAGTGGAAGACCAATGTGTTGCTGACAGCACTCCTGTGCCCAGGGTATCCTCACATGACACACTGGCTTAGTTTAAGCTTATTTCTCTCATTTTTTGAACTTTATTTCTACCCTGAAGTGTTGCAGTTACACATCACACTGTATATACCCTCTCTTTTGCTGTGGACACTGTTTCTGTCCCTCTCACATCTATTATCTTATCTGTGTCATTGTTCTTTTTCTACCTCTCTTCCCTAGTATTGTGTTTGCAGACTTCTTCCTGATGAACCTGATCCTTTGGGTGGAGGGTTCCTCAGCAGCAATCCCATTTGGCACCCTGGTGGCCATTTTGGCCCTATGGTTTGGAATCTCTGTGCCCCTCACCTTCATTGGTGCCTACTTTGGATTCAAGAAACCTGTGAGTTTGTCTATTTGTCCATCTTGAAATTATTGCTAGTAGATTCAAATTTGTAATAGTTCCATCTCTTTTTCTGCTCCTGTGCAGGCTATTGAGCAACCGGTGCGAACCAACCAAATCCCCCGTCAAATTCCTGAGCAGTCTTTCTTTACTAAACCTATCCCTGGTATAGTAATGGGTGGAATCCTGCCCTTCGGCTGCATCTTTATCCAGCTATTCTTCATCCTCAACAGCATTTGGTAAGGAGCCCAGAATGCAGCCTTTCCTGACTGACAGGCATTGCTATTTTGACTGGCAAAGTAAGGAGGAGTTTTGTTCCTTGCTACATATTCACATACCACTTAATAAAAATTTTTTTTTTTTTTTTTTTTTTTGGTGTTGTAGGTCTCACCAGATGTACTACATGTTTGGATTCCTGTTTCTGGTTTTCATTATTCTACTCATCACCTGCTCTGAGGCCACCATTCTCCTCTGCTACTTCCACCTATGTGCTGAGGTACCTGAATACTCATTTATCACAATTCTTTAACACTTTTATAGTAGCAATTTTATAACATCAAAAATAATCTCATGGTAAATAGTACATATAAGTTTTAAGTAGGATTTTACAGCCTCTCCTTTCTTGTTATCATGTTTCTGAATGTCTTACATTCATACCCATATTTTTCACTCACATGACTGTAGAGCCCTAAGTACAAATAGGACGGCTGCATCGGGTTAACTACATCAAGAGCAATGTCACTTATTTATTTCTCTTCATCTGATTCAGACTAAAGTTGAGATATCTTCATATCTGCATTCTAAAATGTCTTCTTTTATCACTAATGTCCAGGACTACCATTGGTGGTGGCGTTCCTTCCTGACCAGTGGCTTTACAGCAGTCTATCTCTTCATCTATGCTGTGCATTACTTCTTCTCGAAGCTGCAAATAATTGGAGCAGCCAGCACCTTCCTCTACTTTGGATACACTATGATTATGGTCCTCATCTTCTTTCTCTTCACAGGTGAGGCTTTGATTTTAAGTGACTTATGAGCACGTTAGGGAGCCAGAGTGATATCCTTCTTGTCTTGATGCATTGAAAAGATGTGTGAATATCATACTGGGAATGGTTTCTTTTAATGGTGAGCTTAGTTACTATAGCTTACCTAACATACCATGCTGTATTAGCATCAGAAAGGGGTGTGTAGTTGGTAGATGTCAGTGCTAGTGTTTGCTCAGTCTTCTTAAATTAACGTCACTTCAGCTGTAGTGTGAAGATTCAGGATCTTTATCCTGTTTCTGTGACATACAGTAAATGACCAGGAAGCAGGTCAAAGTTCAAATTGTTAAATATTTGTTTGCTTGTCATTCAGTTTAAAGCCAAGCCTTGGCCTTCTTGTTTCTGTGCTGGCAGTTCAGACACAGTGTCAATGAAGCTGAAAAGCATTTATTTGCAAGGGTCCCGTTTGAACTGTCATTTTTATATTTGAAGTTTAATGAAAATCAGAGAGACTTAGGGAAATGAGACTCGAACATTCAAAGTCCCTCTTGGTCAGATCTAGTTGTGCTGACTTATTTGGGTCAATTCTGCTGTCTATGGTTTGCTGTTTGACAACCCAGAGCCTAGTTTTATCAGGGAGTTCCTTTTTGTTCGTTTTCTTTCTGTAGATCAAAAGAAGCTGGCACCACATTTACTCGTTGCTTTGGATGATAATTAGAAATATTATAATAGGTCTATATGCACTCCAGATTTCTGATGATTACTGTTACGACATTTTAACTATGCTTGCATTCAAAGTCCAGCTGTTTGATAAAGGTTGTGCAGATCTATGTACCATTCATTATTAGAAAGGTAGGTAGTTGACATGGTAACAGCATCCTCTGGCCCTGTCCAGCTCTCTTTCACCCCCTCTCAGATGAGACTAAGAATGTGGGCATGAAGAGAATAATTTACAGGACGAGATAACAGGCAAATACACGCCTAGTCTTTATGTCATCCGGAAATATACGGCTCACCATGATGTCAGATGATGACATATATCCTGTGTTATACTGTCATTAGGCCAGATGAGTTAGCCTGTATCCCTGCTTGTCACTGCAGCACATTTTGACACTATCTTAAGACAGCGCTGTAAGTAGCAATGGGATGAGGTGTCAGAAGATTTATCACTGAGAAATAATCCAAGGATTGAAGGAAAAGATTATCAGTTTCTGTCCTTGCTTCCGGTTTTGATCTAAATAATCCAAATCTCTCTCATTTCCAATTTTTACGTTTTTATTTTGATGCCTGTACTTTTTACCTCATCCCAACTTTGATCACAATTTAATAATTCAGGATTGTGCTGCATGGCCCCCATTGAGCAGTCAGATCAGACTTTTATACTCAGTTAAATTGATCCAGAACTTTGACCAGTCGTATTTTGGAACAGCTCAGTCAAACATGCTCTCTCCCTGACAAAGTGAAGTGCTGCGGCTGGTGTCTTTGCTGTCTTGTGTGGCAATTGTAGTCCCAACCCTGTCAAAAGTTATTTTTCAAACTTTGTTTGGATGGAGTTTGGTTAGCACAGTAACACCTAACAGGCTCGTACTGGCCCCAAACAGATTTCAAAACTTGTTAGTGCCACTTCGATATTTTAAATATGTCAGTGTGGCTGCTCGTTGTGTTTTCTCTTATTTGTATGTTGTGTAGTAATGTGTCAAATAATGAATGCATCTTGTTCTTTCAGGTACAATTGGCTTCTTTGCCTGTTTCTGGTTTGTAAATAAGATCTACAGTGTGGTCAAGGTGGACTAGATGAAAAAGTGACTACTTGCAGTTGCAGTTCTAGCATCATCAGTGCTGGCTGTGTGATAAAGTGGTCTACAAAGTTCTGAACTCAAACCATCATAGAAAAGACCTGAAGAGCAAAGCCCATCCTCTTTTGTGCTTTAAACCTACGCTTTTCAAAAATATATATAATTTTGTGTTCACTGTTGACCAGTAATATTTTGCGTGCAACCTTGAAAATCAGTCAGGGTTCCGGAGATCTGGTTGTTATAGTTAGCAGTTTGTTTTGGTGGATTTAACGAAACAATTTAATTGTCTTGTTTTAATTTTCTAAAGAAAGATGTTCTGTATTTTGCTTTTGTATTCCCGTATGATTTTGTTTTTCATTTCCTGTATTGTAATGATGAAACTTTTGTGTAAATATACTGTATAGAGAACGAGTGAAAGAATGCTACTTAAAGTTTGTCATCATTATGTAACCTTCCTTAGGAGTTTTATTTAGCTGTACAGATGGGGCTATAAATCAATAAAAACCAGCCTGTATTGTAGTTAAGGAATTATATAAAACAGTGACATTACTATAATACATGTCCATTGTATTGTATTGATGGCTACATTTAAGTTTGCATAAAAAAAAAAGGGTGCACTCAGAAGCACATCTTTATCATAGACGAATATGCTACAGTATGTTGCACTTCAAAGACGTTCGCTCGGTGACATGCTTGAATTGTTTGGCCGTAGGAGAGATTCTCACCTAGTTAATCATAATGCAGTCCATGAATTGACTCATTAAGTATGTATACACCATTAAGATGCACCCTGTTAGATTTTAATAAGAAGTTTGCTTAATAGTAACTACATAAAACACTGCTGCCTTTTTCTTTAAGCAGTGCGGGGTCGTCACCCAAGGTGATAAGATTTTTACAAATAAATGCAGTTAATTCCATATGAGGAGTCTGTTTTTTTTTTTTACATACATAAGCTCTTGATACATGTTAAGTTTTTTTTTCTACGCAAAAGGCCATAGGATTCAGTTTTTAGCTCCTAACTATAGTTTATCTGGGTGGAAACCAAAACACAAAATTGTGACATATAAGTCAGACACGTTTAAAGAGGTCTGCTATGCTTACCATTTTTTGGTCATGATTTTCCACATTTGGTTGGGCTGTGCATTTCTGTGGGAGTGGCACCCAGTTACAACTGACAGGAAGATACATTTTTTTCTTATTTGTACTGACATCATGTCATTAATGTATTTGTCTAGTCTTAATTTGATTTGTGTAATTTTCTTAGCTGAAAATCCCTGGATTTCTAAAGGTTAAATAGTATATTGTATTTCCTGGTGTCAAAAACAGACCTGACTCCGCAGACTTCACATGTACAGGTTTTCACATGTGCAACTGTGGTTAACTTAAGCCTTCTGTTTGGTATGAAACACTTACATGTGAAATGAAACATGTTACGATTACACATATTAAGTATAAGTCACATATATTTCTTTTATTAAACAATAGACAACTTCTGATGTTGAAAAAACAGAAATAATACAAATCCATGACAGAAATCAGAAAAATGTTGTTTTAAAGCACTTATACAACAGTATTTTGTCTATTTGCAGATAAAACATAAAGTTATTATACAAGTGTGATTGTCACTCATAATACCATAGTATTATAATTATTTTGTGTTATCAAATCCACCAAAATACATGTTCTCGTTTCATGAAAGAAACCATTGGGACTAGACATAAGTGATGCACATATTGTAATTAGTGTTTGATCGATTAATTAATATAATCAGCACCAATGTATTCAGTTCAGTTGGTGCCGAAACCCATTAAAAGAAAGTCAACCCAACATATCGTCCAAAAACAAGGGGTTATTTTCAAAGAGTATTGGCACCAGCCGTAGAAAAACCCATATCGGTCGACTGTTTAATTGTGATGCACCTATGACATCCTTTGGCAACACACGATCTACCTAAACAACAAAATGAACTGTTTTTCTGAGACATAGGGTAAGTATGTAACACTTACACAAGTACTCATCCTATCTGTGGCTTTAGACGGGCAGGTTTTTTCCACTCTGAATACTCATGAGGTATCTTTACAAATCTACATGTGTTCAGTGGAGTATATGAATTGTGTTACATAAGATCTTGTGGTGTGCAGCCTACGTTAAATAACTGGTGCAAGGAACCCACACAATTTACTCAAAATATATTAAAGTATGCTGAAGTAAATTTCCACCTCAGCTGAAGCTGAGTTAAAGGAAACATAGCGGCTAAGACCAACTTCTATGTGTGACTGGCAGAAATGGAGTCACCAAGCCTTTTGTAACGGACAGACACAATGAATCGCTATTCTTCTATTCCTTTATTCAAAAGGTGCTTTTAGACTAAGAAGAGTTACTGCGGATGTAAAAACATTATGTTTACTCACCAGATTTATGAACGGAAATGGGCACAAGCATACCCTGAGTTCATTAGTCGCTGGCAAAGTTTGCTCGCACTAACACAAGGATGGTATGTCCTATGTCCTGTGGCAGGATCACAGAGAATACAACACATGGAAAGTTTAAAGGAGATTCAAAAGTTGTGCAGATACTTCAGATCAATACCTTATCAGAGAAATCTATGGCCCACAGTGGTCAGGAGACCAACCACTCTGATTCAACATAGCAGTTTCTATCTCAACACAACAACTATAAATTGAAAATAAAATCCAGTGACACTTATTGTAGGCCTGCAGGCAAATGTGTAAAATAGAAATGAAATGGTTTATGGTTTTATCAGTTCAAACCTTTTTGAAAATAGAGATTGATTGAAATGTTTTTATAGGAATAGCTAATAAAACAATTGCTTACATTTAAATGACAGGTTCTAGAGACAAAACTTTATCAACTGCACATTCTAATATTAAAACTGCATTTACTGTATGTATAAAACAAAGAGTATGTGTTTCTCAAGATTTGGACTTGTGAAAATCAAATAATACTTATTGTTCAAATTCATAATTCAACAATACATGGATGAAGTTTTTCCAAAGAGATATATTAGACCACTGTTTAATTATTTCATCTGACTGAGGAAAAAATAGTAAAAGGTAGAAGTATACTACTATTTCTACTGCCAGCTACCTTTTGAAAGAATAACCCTGTTGTAAAGAAGAAATATTTGTTCATGTTTGAACACACTGTATGTCATGCTTTTCAAATGACACTAATTACAGTCTGACTGATGTATCCTAAAGGCAGTTTATGTGCTTTGTTTGCTCTGGACTGTGAGCTCCCTCTCAGAGCTGACACTGGTAGAGGTCGTTTCTTTACAACTGTCCCTTGACTTCCTCTCAAAAGTGGGAGAAGAGGATGTTGTGCATTCTGCCCAAGTCCGAAGAGGGAGGACTCTGGCAGCAAGGCTGGGCAGGTGAGGGCGGGCCCCTGAGCGACCCTCTGTAGTAGTGAAGCAGCTCTCCACAGCAGAACTCTGGCTGGGACGGCCTTGTTTGCAGAATAGCCCATAGAGTAAAGCTAGGAACTCCTTCCTCACACTACGGTGCATGTAACCATAAATGTAAGGGTGTAGGCAGCACTGTAAGAAGAAGAGTACAAGGGCAAGGGAGGACAGCCAGGGTGGTACAGCAGCTCTGTTGCTCATAGATATAGTATTCAGTATGGTGTAAGGCCCCATGCTAAGAATATATGAAGCCATGATCACAAAAACTACACGGGCAGCCTTGCAGTGGTAGTGGAAGCGTCTGTGCTTAACTCGAACAGAGCATCCTCTGGCTGAGTAGGGACCGTCAGGTGAACTTCCTTGCTGGGCTTGGGGCTGCTGCTGTGGACTGCTGGGTCCCTGGAAGTCCTGTGGGCAGGGTTGGGAGGATGATTGTGTCTGTATGGGGTGCACAAGAGCGTTCTGTCTCCGAGCTGCTCTGAACACCATCCAGTAACAGCCGAGCATGATGAGCACAGGGAGCCAAAAAGAGAAAGTGGACACTACAGCAGAGTAGGACAGGCTAGACGACCACACCACTGAGCACAAATTGTGATGGCGGTCAAAATCAATGGCCCCCCAGCCATACAGTGGTGGTGTACTCTGCAGGAAGCTGAGCACCCATGTGCAGATGATTAGGTTGGTGCCCAAGTGTGGAGTCATACGTGTGGGATAGGACAAGGGGTGGATGATTGCCAGGTAGCGATCCACAGAGACAACTATAATTGTGTTGACCCCAGCAAAAGCAAAAAGGTGCATCAGCACCACCAGGGCCTGGCACAGTCTGGCATCCAGCGGCCACACGCCTGGCACGGTCGCTGCAATGGCAAAGGGCATAACTAATATTGTCTGGAGTAGGTCTGCCAAGAGGAGGTTGAGGACGAAGCGATTTGCCACATGAAGGAGCTGAGGCTTCCTTTGGAACACCAGCAGAACCACCACATTCCCAAACAATGACACACAAACAATAACAGATATGAGCACCATCTTCACCACACTGTTGACTATGGAGGACCACACTGGGTCCTGACTGGAACCAATGGAACCGGGCTCCCAGGGAACATTAGTGTAATTTGTGTGCATACTGAGTGCCTGAGAGCTCGACATTGTTCCTCTGACACTAGGCACACCGAGTGCATGTGTGCATCACTGTTGACATAAAGTCAGGTTAGTGCCATCTTGATCAGCACAATAACATGAGGGAAAACCGGTTCAGGTTATGTTTGCTTTTCAGGGTGTCACAGCAGTGGATTTCAACATTCAACATGCATCACATTATTCTCATTATTCTCTCTGCAAACATGACCTATCATCCACAACAGTCCAGTAGACCCATCCATGAGTGCCCCGTAATGCTGGAGATTATCAACTCTGATTCACTGATCGGTGATTAATCCCTGAACGTGTCACCCTCCGATCAGGCCTTATTCGTCTCGCAGCCCACATCTGCAGGGTGAGACATGGATTTTGTCTGGCGACAATAATGCCCCCGTCCAAACCGCCAGGATCGACTGCGACCGCGGATCACTAATCTGTAACCGACGTATAATACCTTGAAATGATCAGTGATGCGATGATTTGCCTGAGGATGCTCACTCCCATCGCTTTGCTCCCATTTCAGCCTCAGCTTCAGCCAGTGGCAGCGAGCTCTCACGGCTCAGCTAACATACGCTGCGTGTCTTCACCCAGCGGGGGTCTCTCATCCAGACTAGCATATCGCTCCTTCGCTGCTCTTTTCGGATTTCGTGGCAGCTCAAACATTTATAATTTTATCTGCTTTGAATCCTGCTCAACAGTCTTAGGCTACTTATGGTCGGGTCCTGTCTCCGAGGTGTCAGAAAACCAAGGACACCTGCACTGAAATCTCCCCCGCTGGAGCCTGTCACCGACCCCCTCCCATCCGTTTCCCCCTTTTGTTGTGAATGTGCAATGTTCACCATATTCCTCCTGACACATGGTGGCATCTGAAGGTCCAACAAGCTTTGTCCACACTTTTCATTTCTGGATTGACTTTTCAGAGGAAATAAAATACACGCAGACTATCAGTGGTCTATGAGGTCTGAACATGCCTCTCACCCAGTGTCAGCTGGGAGTCAGTCTCAGCAGCCCTCTATAGATGGCTATAGATGATGGATGATAGTTAATTAAAGAAACCTGCTAACAAGAAATGTCTTTAATTTTGTACTCTCCCCCTACACTAATATAATTTTCCATATAGCCTAACAGGGTTAGCTCTCAGATCTGTAAATTAAACTAAGAGGGCTGTTCATGCTATATTTTTATATGGCATGATATATCATAGTATGGCTGTGGGCAGGCAGGCAACAAAATAGGTCTAAAATCAACCTCCATCATCAAATCCCAGGTGTTACAGCTGTTACTTGGTAAAATATCTTAATACCTTATGGAAGTTTGAAAGTAAAATGTTATTAAACAAACAGGGTTGTTTTATGCTCTTCTATCGGGTCTAATCCAGAAACACAGCATATCCTGTATGTATTTTTTAAACATTTTGTGAATATCGCAGCAGTACCATGGTTTCTCACAATATAATTACACATAAAGGTCCAGTTATAGCTGTCCTGGACAAACAGATGAGGTTTGCCTACTTTTAAGTTGTAAGTGTTCAAATGTTATTTTTTGTGCAGAACATTTTAAGGACCTCATGTTCATGTGGGCTTAAAATGATGAGCTTCAGAGCTTATTTATGACTTTTGAACTGGCATTTGAAGAATGTTTAGTCACTGCTCTGTGCTTTCAATCACCTTTTAATTTCTTCATGCAGATTTCTTCCTTTCTGCACCTCCTCAGCTCAGCTTTTGCACTCGTCCTTCAGGATTTATACAGGCACAGGATAAAGGGCAGAGTTACAATCCTTTCCAAGTTTTCTACTGGTTTACCTAACTTGTAGTTTTATAGCAATAAATAAACCAATGTGCAATTCTGCTAAAAAACAACTTTATATAAAACAGCCTTTCACCCAAAGAGAGCTGGGATAAGCTCCAGCAGATTCCCGTGACTCTAATAAATGGGTATAGATAATGAATGAATAAACTTCATAGAAACACTTGGCCTAAAGCAAATCATTTATTTTGCAATAAGTTTGAATTTTAAAACCTTCACAGGTGAAAGAAAGGAAATGTATTCTATTACAGTGATTCCAGGCTTTTCATTCAGCAGCTGAGAAACTGTTCACTCGATGATTTGTCCTAAAATGTAACAGACTGAATAGTTAACAACAACCACATTGTACCAAGAGACATTTATTTGCATTTAGTATTTCTGATCAAATAACTACAACGTCAAAAACTATGAATGTTTATTTCATATAGACTTTTCATAATGCTTTTCTAGAAATGGGTTTTAATTAAAAAGCACAGAAAAATCAGAGCGGCACAACAATGTACAATCCAATTAGCATGTAGCTTACATTGCCTACACTCATAATTAGCTATTTTATTTCAGGTCGTTCCTCTATCCGAGCTATCAGAAAGCTCTTTGATGTGTCTCTTGAATAGCCTGTGTTTTAGATTTTGATTGCAAATTAAATTTTGGTGACCATAAAAAGGTGGGGACATGTTTCCTTGTTCTTTATGTTGGTTCAAAGGGAAACCCACAGGCCTGCTGCCTCATGGGATTATTAGATTGGTAATAGAGCATGAATGAATGTTCACAGTAGTGTCATATGTCCATGTCTCTGTCTCCAGCTCTGTCATTCAGTCTTATCCATTCACTGTCATTCACTGAAACCTATGGGTTTACACAATCAAACACACAATGGGCAGGAAGGGCTAGTTCTGCAGGCACAACCTGTTCTCCCTCTCTCTCTTCACCTCTGCTGTTCAGTTGTGTGGTGTAACTGCCACATGAAACACTTGTTAGTCTTGTGTAGGATAAACCACCCACTCAGTACAAAATGGCACAAATTGTAAAGTTACCAAAAGCCTGGTGACCACACCAAATAGCATCCAGCAAACTAAACAGTCAGTGTGTCTGTGGGACGAGATGGAGGAAAGAGCAGAGCTAAAAAAAACTTCGCATTTGAGGTTTTTTCTTCCGTTAAAGGGAGTTTTTTCCTCTCCACTGTTGCCAAGTGCTTGCTCATAAGGGAATTGTTGGGTTTTTAGTTTTAGTTTTTGTAAAGTGCCTTGAGATGATTTGTATTGTGATTTGGCGCTATACAAATAAAATTGAATTGAATTGAATTGAAATTGAATTCACTTAAAATGAATGCTAGTGTTGTTTTGTTTGTGTACAAGTTACCCACAGTCAGTTGTTTGTTAACATATTAACCACAGGAATTGTTCCTGACCAAAATACCATTAAGCATGTTAGATTTGGTAAGTTACATTAGAAAACAATTACTGATGGCTGACTCCAGAGAAAATAACCTGCCAGCTGCTATTTGTTTCTTTCTAACACTTTCAGTTTGCTGTTTGGCTCCTTGTGCAGTGGTTTTCAGCAGGAAACAGCTCTCTTGTATAAACACTGATTTAATGTCGGTAAAAAGGGGCTAAGTAACATTAACAAACCTTGTGGCAGCTGCAGTGCATGGTCAACACAGCAGTCTAGTAGGTAAAGAAGCAAGACGTTTCTTTATAAGTTACTGGAGACTAAAACAGGTGAGTGACGTTAAATACTGAGGTTAAATTTGACTTCGGGTTAATGATAATGTTGATTTGTGTCTGCAGCATCTTAGCGAAATAAGGCTAACGTTAGCATGTTAACAATTTTTGCCTTTTGTAATGTATGGCCAGATGGGAGTAAAGGAACTATAACATGACATTGTAATGTTATTAACAAAAGTGTCGCAGTGACCTGTAACGCTGTTGTCCCACAAATCACCTAATTTTAGAAAATACCTGGCTGTTTAGCCGTGTAGCTAGCTAGCTTAGCTCTGTGCCTGGTTAGCATAACGTTAGCAACTAGCGCTAAACTAAAGAGTTTCTTCTTCTTCTTTTCCTTTCGGCTGCTCCCTATAGGGGTCGCCATAGTGAATCATCTGCCTCCATTTAACCCTATCCTCTGTATCCTCCTCACCCACACCAACTATCCTCATGTCCTCCTTCACTACATCCAAGAACCTCCTCTTTGGTCTTCCTCTAGGCCTCCTTCCTGGCAGCTCTAACCTCAGCATCCTTTTACCAATGTATTCACTGTCCCTCCTCTGAACATGTCCAAACCATCTCAATCTGGCTTCCCTGGCTTTTTCTCCAAAACATCTAACATGAGCTGTCCCTCTGATGTCCTCATTCCTGATCCTATCCATCCTCGTCACTCCCAGAGAGAACCTCAACATCTTCAGCTCTGCTACCTCCAGCTCTGCCTCCTGTCTTTTTCTCAGTGCCACAGCGCTAAGCTAAAGAGCAAAGTGTGTTTTTTAGCAACTGGCAGAGACTAAAACAGTCAAAATGTGATCAAATATTCGTCTTTTGTTAGTCAGCTGGTCAGGAACAGGACTCCAAATGAATGTTAATGCTTTTTTGTTTTTTTTTACTGGATGTGGAACTTTTTGGCTGCTAAGGAGAACAAGCAACAAAACAAGCTGATAAAACACAACCCTTTCAATTGTTAGAAAACAATGGTTGTGTCTGATAGAAGCGTTTTTCGTCCCAATAACTCAGTTTTGTGTTTGGGAGATGTGTTTGTCTATCAGCTTGTTTTGACGTTTTCTGCCCTCTGCTGACCAAAATTGGACTCAGTTTAAAGGGTCTCCTTAAGAACAAGTTGGTTTGAATGAAGAAACAAAGAACAGATTCTTAATCACTGCCACAACCACCGACACAAACTCTGTATTAGCATGCATGAGTATATGCTACAATATAAAAAACAATGTGATACTAAACAAGAAAGCAAAAATAATGCAAACATCAGTCAATGATAGGAATAAGTCAGATACAACACACGTGAGTTCAACTACAATGCAATGTTTATGCAACATTTTATCTTGCAGCAATTTTCCCAGCCATTATTTATAATTAATTTAACATTTAAAATGGGCCAAAGAGACTTAACCATGTAATAAAAGTATTAATTGTCAATTGAATTCATGTTTTTTTTTTTGGTCCACATTGCTGTGTCAAAGTGATGGGATGAAATCAAAGTAAGTGCTGCTGATGTCTGAGTCTTACATACTTGAAGGACAGTTTAACTTCCTAATTTTTTTTTAATGCCATTTCTTGTGTGTAATTATTGATGATCCCTGTAAATAAATAAATAGATTATATACAGTATAAGCTATAATGTCAACAGCATATGTATATACATATATATATATATATATATATATTACACATAATAAAAAAAATAAATATTATATATATATACATACATCTTTCACTTGCTAATATCCATATTGTGAATCTGGCATGTCTATTATGCATTTTTCCTTGAACAATATGTTTTCTCAGACAAAAACCTTCAAGTTATGTCCCTCTACTACATGCAGCATAATTCATATACTGTGTTTGTTGTCAGTGTTGGCATATTGTGTGATCAGGAGTTTATATAAGCTTCTCTGCGAAAATCAGAGTTCTGTCTCTGGTAAGATAAGTATTTTACTGTAGCTCTTGTATAAAAATAAGGAAATTATATGATGAAATACAATGAAATGTCCATAACTAGGACAGTTTAAAATAAGCATAAATGTGACTAGAACTATTACAGTGCTGATAGAGTTGATTGTTAGTGTTACTAGAAATCATACTTGAACAAATGAGCAAATATAAGGTCTCCTACAGTATACTGAAAGTTTTTCTACAAAAATAATATTTTGACAGTATACAGACAGGACGATTAAATTTAATTGCAAAATTATCTTTGATGTGTTCAGTTAAACACATGAACATTTGAACTGGATCCACAAAAAATATTGTCTGTTGTGCAGTTCTGGGAATAGTCATTCTGATGCTCTTATTAGCTGAAAATAGGATGAATACAGGTCTGGTTGGATGCAGTAATGTGTTTAATTAACATGCACATTTTATATAGAACATTATACTTGCTGACCTGAAATGAACATGCTGTTGACATTATCGCTTATACCATGCAAAGTGTCTTTTTGTATGCATGAGGAATGTTGATATGTGCTGTCTCTTGTGTGAAACATAGGTGAAAAAGTACATAGGCACAGGGTCAAAAACACATGCATGCACAACACACATATATGATAAAGCATTGTTGCAGTGGAGAACTACAAATAGAAATCTCTGTAAACAAACAGATGACAAACAGACTGAGAGCATCCAGTGCTGCTCTCTGAAGGGAGCCTTTCATTTTATTGCACAATAGCAGTTGTCTCTGAAGCCCAAACAGTTTAGAAGTAATTACTTGTGTTTTCCCCAGAAGGTGATTACTTTGCCACACTTGGCAGCCATTGTCACCGGCCATGCACCACACTCATCAGCCCAACAAAGGGGAGAAGTGCTCGATTGATGATGAGCCTTCTGTGGCTCGGGGAGAATTTAAAAGTACTTGTATGAGGCTCTTTCAGGAGATTAACTTGCAATAAGGGCTACCTGCCACGGACACATTCCCTGTATTCATGGTGCTGGCACAAAGACTTTTTTAAGAGGGGCACAGCTGCATGAAAGCAAATGGTGAATGGGATAATAGTCACAAAAGACAACAAACCTCAAGTGTAAAGAAATAAAGTGTTTTTTTAAGATGGGAGACATCCATTCAAAGCAAGACCATTCCTTCTTTTTACCATTGAAGATTCGGCCACTCCACCACCCAGGCCTCACTCTAATTATTTTAGGACAAGACATGTTATGGTGCAAAGTGGCAAAGAGAGAGCACTCCGGACCAAAGTGCACTTTAATTCAGTCGTTCTATTTGACAGATTTCCCCTTCAAATGGACGTCACACACCAGTAGACTGGCACAATTGGGAGGTTCCTGGCAAGGCCTCTGGCCCTTTTGGCTAAGGTAAATAACACAGAAATCACATGCACTTGTAGATATGAGTAAATGTATAAATGGATATGAGTAGATGTCTTTTTACTGGTGTCTTTTGCAAAAAATTGTATCTGTGTAAGGAGGTTTAGTTTTATTTTTTAATTTGGAAATTGTAGAAATCTTCAAAGGCTGATTAGACTGCAACCATGGGGGCCCAGATCCGATTCCATTCATTAAGTAGAGAGAGAACGAGCGACAGAGAGAGAGAGACTGCATGTGTCCTTGCTTGCCTAAATGTGAAAATTGCTCATGCCATTATTTCAGATGAGAAAGTGGGAACTGAATGCATTTGCTTTAATATAACAGACATGGGATACCACATACAGAGAGACAGAGGGGGGGCCAGACTTCTTTGCTTTTGCTCACACAGTGGAAAGGCCCTGACAGGTGTGCTTTTGTATGCGTATGTCTATGTGAGTGTGAGGCAGATTGTATGTGTGCGTGCGTGTGCATGTGTGCTTGCAGACGTGAATAAACAGACATGAGGTGTGTGTGTGTGTGTGTTAAGCCTCTCCATGTTGTGCTGCCACTCCCTGGTGACGAGAGAGAGGCCTTCTCACTTCTCCTTGGTCTGGTCTTATAGTAGGCCAGGATTCAGTGCTGAGTGACCTTCACAAGAATCAGGCTAAGTGATCCTCTGTTTGCAGGCCAGTGTCAGCTGATGGGGAAAATAGGGTAAGAGGTAACTTGGCTCTAACTACTATTTTGATGGTCTCTCACATATGGATTAGTTCCAAACATGGCAAGAAAATCACCTGGATCTCGGATTATTGGTAAGAGAATTTAAATTGTCTGCTGATTTGTTTGAGATCACAGATTTTCTAGTTTTTAAATCTACGAAGTATTATTTAAAAAACTATATATATGAATTTTGAGTGATTGTGGCTGCCTCGCCAGGCATGCCCCACATGCCAGCTCGTGCCTCCTCACAAACTTGGAAACTTGTGAGCGAGTATTAGCTCATTGATTTTGACGTCAATGCAATGGTCAATGAGGTGAATGACATTTAAAGGTCAGAGGTCACCTCACCTAATTTAGTGTTAAGGAATCAAAGATCATGCGATAATCCCAAGTCTAAATCTGGATAACTTTTTTGTTGTACTCCTGTTGTTTGAAATGTTAGCTATATGTTATATGCATAATAATAATTTCTTCTGTATTAAGATATATTGCTAAGCAAAGGGAAAAAAGTTTTCTGTATGGACTTTTACTGTGGCAGCTGGTGATTTGATGTAGTTTTACATTTGACCACTAGATGTCAGGATTTGACTAGTAACAGCACGCTACCCTCCACCCCCCCACTTCACCAGCACCTGAGGGGGAAACTTGTGAGTAGCCTACACATGGTGTGACAGCTTCCCCAGGAAGCTCGGGTGACATTTGCCTCACTTAATGACACAAGCTAATTAATCATTAGCTGTCCCAGAGGTATTGCTGTTAGAGAGGCTTTGTCGTGCCTCTCCCCAGTAGGGGGTCCCAGCCTCAACATATTATGTATGCATAACTGCCTCATCCCACGCTACAACATCTTAATTCTGTCCCGTGCAGCTAGTATGACTGAACTACGCTCGTTCCTTTTAAACCCTTCATCTCGGATAAAGTATAATCTGCTGTAAGATAGATCACCTTAATTTTTTTCACCCTCTTGCCTGTAACGTAGTGGGCCACAGAGTTCCTTTCCCTATGTAACACAGGACTGGGCCAGTGCTGTAATTGTAGTAGTGAAGAGGAGAGATTTTATTGATGGTTGATTGGACAGACAAGGGGATGGGGGTTTAGATTTGCTGCATCAGTGGTTTTAACCACATCACTTTATCAAGGCCCAATGGACACTTTCACAGATATATCAAATGAATGCAGGATTAGTATGAGTAGTATTCCTGTCTTTTTTAAATGATTGTCCTTCATTGTCCTTGTTCTTTAAGCTGGTGGTGGTTAAAGTTTAGCTTATTTTTCTGTCAGTGTCTACAGTCAAAAGTTGGAAATGTAAGGGAAGATCACTCTCTGGCTCTATGCAAACAGAATTTTTTACTGAGGTTCTGCTTGAGTAAAACTAAGGTGATAGAACATTTGAAATATGAGTCAATGTGTACATAAACCCAAGCTAACAGGGCCATGCAGGTTAGGAGTAATTATCTCTCATGGGGTGAAACCCTCTACAGCAAGGCTTTGAGACTAACAAGAATGTGCGAAAAGCCTTTGTGAAATAAGGAGAAAATGAAATCTGCCCCCAGTATGTTTTTTTGCCCCCTCAGCATCATTACTGCCCCCCCCACTGGGCCCCAGCCTGTTTGTCACGTACTGGGTCCTCCAGGTGATGCACTCAGGTTCCCTCCTCACCCACCAGAGAGGAGTGTGAGGTAGTGCATATGTGCGTGGGGCCATTGGGGGCACTTGCTGATGAGGGCCAAGGCTGCAGGAGGCCTTTGAAAAATGTTAGAGGTTTTGGGGATGAGACTTAAGGTACCCTTGGGATACCGTGACCTCTGACACCTGCTTGCTGGCCCTTGTGCTTTGTTCTATGACCTGAGAATGGTGTGTACATTTGAAGAGAACAGCTTACAGCTAATCCAAAAGTTTCACTTTGACACAGGTTGCAGTGGTGAGTCACCATATGATTGCTGCACACTGTTGCACTCAGTGCATATATCGCCATTATTTCTGTGCTTATGGTGCATGTTGATCTAATATGTTCCTCCGTATTTGCATGTAACATTTACCTTCATCCGTTTCCATGTTCGCTAATGGCAGCCATTTTAATACAAGGAGTGGCGACATGTTTGGATGTTCCCCTGCCGTTCCATTTGCAATTCATTTTCTTTTTTGATGATTATTTTATATATTTCATCTGTTGGCTTTGCATGCAAGTTGTGGTTCTACAGTAAACCAATGTTCGTGAGTACCTGCCTATTAATATGCAAAGGAGTACTGGGTGAGGCTTTTGCGCCCCTGCTCTGCCAGGTGCCATTTAATATCACTTGGATATACACCAGATCCTTCATTTCCACTCTAATCAAGATTTCACTGCTGTGAAAGGCCATTGTAATTCTGCTGGTATAGAGGAAACCCAGGCCTTCTTACTGCAGTGAAGATATAAAGTAAACTTGAATTCTGGTCCATAGTCTGTAAAACAAACACGGGTCCCTGAGTAAACCCATCCTGCAAAGATGAGAGACACTGAGCTACATTTATATGCTATTATTGTGCTCCTTCTATGTCACCTTGATGAAGCTCTACATGATTTAGTTTTCTCTGTTACATTTAAAATGAACCCTGCTAAAGAAAATCTTTTGTGCAAGACATCTAAGCCTTGACCTTGTGGATAGAGACACTGCAGTTTTCACATCCCTAGCAGGAGGCCTTTGGACATAACACATGAAGAGACAAGAAGAAGTTACTGTTCTCTGGCTATAGAAGTATGGGCTGAACCTTTAAGGTGCAAAGATGGATCTGCTGCCATGCTTGCCTTCGTGTCTGTGTTGAAAAACACCGGGGCGTGTCCCTCCTATGGGAACCCCATCTGTGGGCCTAAAGTGATAGCACCACCCTTTCCTCCACACCCATCACTGTTCATTGTCAGTAAGACAAACACACACATGCACAAACCCACCTGCACACACAAACACACATCATACACTGATCAGGGAGCAAGCTGTGCAAATGTACCTGAGAATGGCAGCGCTTGTGCCCTGAAACATATTTAACAATGCACACTCAACACCCGTTCCATCTCAGCAGGAGGCCACAGGAAACAGATGAGGACTAGTCAGGTTGATGGAGAAAACTACAGCCTACCTAGTCTTGCCATGCACCATGCTAACGTTGCCAACCTCTGGGCTTATTAACAATAAATCAATGTAATTTTCTGTAGAAAGCAGTGCTCAGACTTGATAGAGTCTATACCATGAAGGTGATGGAAGAGCAAAAAAGGGGAGGGGAATCACTTGTCGCTCTGTGCAGTTTCTACTCTTCCTGATTTCTAATGAGGGCAGCCAGTCTGCCTGCATCTATCAGGCTTCACACATGAAATGATCGTTTTTGAGGCAGCAAGTGGGGGATTTGTATCAGGACATAAGTTATTTACTCAGTTGTTTATTGTGCATCAAAGTGAAGCAAACTTTTCTGTTCTCCCCCCTTTGCAGTTGAAGCGTCTTTGCCACAGCCTTTTCATGGTGTCATGGGCGGGGCTAGGCATTGCATGTGATTTTCTATCTCCAGGAACCCCGCAATTACATCTGGCACAACTCTGCATGAAGTAACGCTTTATACGCCTTTGTGCATTGCAGCTTTGAAGCACCGCAGTCTTCTATAAGTTTGCTTTTTGTCCCCCGTCTGTTATACAGACCCCCAATCCCCCCATCCCCCAGTTCAGGACAGAAGACAGAATGTGATGTGTCATCTCCCTCCCCACACAAAGCTCCAGTGCATTGGACACACCTTGGAAACCACAAAGGATGAAAAGCCCGACGAGGCTTGGACACGCAGGACAACGCTGCCAAGCCCGATAAAGACGCTTCAAAAGTCGAGCAGCAAACAGTGGCCTTCCTCTCCTCTGCTGTCTCCTTTTTCTTCCCAGGGCCTTGCAGAGAGAGAGAAGAAAATGACAGACAGAAAGAGAGACTAACTGAGTAAAAAGATATTTTTGTCTACTGTGTTTTTACCCTCCTAAAACCTATGAATATGATTTTGGCTAATGCTGTGTCTACAGCAAAGTAGTGAGTGTAAATGTGTGTGTAAACACCTAGATTAATATTTGTATGTCTGCTTTTGGTATGAGCACAGGATTAACCAAAAACATCCCAGCTTTGAAGCAGGCAACCCATAAATAAACTCTGCTGTCCAATCTCCAATCCCCTTGTCTCCTCAGCTGTCTCTTCACAGTGGCAAGCCACGGCTCAACTGAAACCTGCCATTTAGACTGGAATTGGATGCCATTTTCTAGATTAAACGACTTTTGACCTACTTGTGTTTTACACAAAGCTTGGTTACATTGCAATAAATTTCACACCATGTCATACATTTGCTTTATGGGCTAATGTTTTTTGCATCAAAATTATTATTTTTATATATTCCACATTTTGAAAATTTAAGACAAGCAAGAGTGTTACAAAAATCTCTGTGCTTTTATAACCACCAACTTTTTCTTGATTTTTGTTCCCTTGTTACTACAAAAAATTGTCCAGACATCATAAAACATGACTTTTCACCGGTAGCTCCCTCCTCCTTCCCCACTCGCTCTCTTTCTCTCTCTCTCTCTCTCTCTCTCTCTCTCTCTCTCTCTCTATTTCCCCCCTTCATGCCCTCATTGAAACAGATGGCGTTTTATGCTGGGCACAATCAGGACTATTCAGCGTCAGGCTGGGCAGGCCCTCCCCACCTGCGCACAGCCCAATCACAACCTAATGAACACATTGGGAGCAGTCTGTTCCAAATTACTCCCAGTTGGAGCCAGGGCCACAGGTAACCCCCTTGCCATCACACTCTGCCTCTTTCCCTCCACCTCACGTCTTTTGCAACAGTCTTCTTGCCCACCCGCCTGAACTGGCTCCAGTGCTTAGACCCTCAACTCTGACTCTTAATCAAATCAAGATTCCTATCTCTGTGCTGTCAACATTCCAGCACAGCTGAGAGAGGCTGCGTATGCAGCAACAAGCATATAAGTTACATGTGGGGAGATATGGATTGACAGCTAACGGGTTTATGTGTTGGAGCTGAATTGGTTTTATTTGATATGTCTCTTAGAGATGTTTTTTCATATGTCTATAGAAGTCTATACTTTTACGATTAATCATCCTCCCCACCTGTGCACACATGCATACAGGAAACACACACATGCGTGTACATACACATATGAACACATTTTTAAAGCCCCTGTCAATGCTGTGATGCTAACTACATCAGGCCTAACTATGCCACTTTTCCACTGCTTCAAAGGGCACCATTTATCCATTTGTGTGAAGATTGCATTCTTAGCTTCTTGTAACTCATGCTCACAACATATAGTTCCCATACAGTTATGTACAGTATTGAGGTTGAACAAAAAAACAGTACATTGTGTATTTCTTCTTTAAGACTCAGTATGCTTGTTCGCTACTGCTTTCTGTATGTGTGGCAGGCAAGGGGCAGCTGTATATCCTAGGCAGTTGACACCAGAAGTGTGCTGTAGTTAAGAGCCTCTGACATTCTGATACACCCTCCAACATCCCCAGGGACAATAGAATGAAAACAGGGCGCCTGCTTCGTCATGTCCCATCAATTGCTATAGGACCTCAGAAACCACAGGCTGACTACCAGCCCCCACGTGGGTGTCCATCACTGGATTTGACAGGAGTGCTGCCCTGCTGGCTGCCCTTCTTCACTGTCCCTCTGGTCAATCTGCACCTCAATTGGCCCTGCACTGGTGGGTGATGCCTGGTCCTTCTGCTGCATGTCAAAAAGAGCCAGGAGCCACAGAGGAAGTGCAAATATCCTCTAATGGCCTTGATCCAGATGGATGCGCCCATGACAAAAGGCCCCCGTGCCTGTGGTTTGGGTTTTTGTCAGTGAGAAACACAGAGGCCACCACAATAACACAGCAAAATTATGCATGCAGGCCAAGTACCATTGACATGTTAAAGAGCACTGCCAGTTGCTATGATAATTACGTTAGCTCATTCCAAGGCAGAGATCTTTTCTCTTAACATGTCTTTAAAGGCAGTTGGGGCACATAAGGCAGGCTTTAAGACAATAAATATAGGAGGAGTTATAATGGATTTGCTTAACATAGGGCTATACATCTTTGCATGAGTGCTGCTTGATGGGAGTGGGGAAGGGGTGTTGTGGGTTTTCTACTGTGTCACTCAAGAGATTGACACATTCTATGAAGTCCGTGGTAATATTACTTTCTGTAATATCACACTTGCCATGAGTGAATGCTGACCTGTTTAAGCAAACAGTAACATCAATGGCATCCTTCTGTTCACTTTGGTTTAAACTGGGATGTTTGGTTACATCAAGGGGTGTCTGATCACCCTCTGCCTCCATAGGGTCTCATTGAGACTGGCCACTTTGTGTACAGCTGGGGTGTGTTTGGCTTGTAATATAAAACCAGGAAGCCTTTGAAATTTAACCAAAATCTCTTCGGGAAGAGGTTGGAAGTTCAGTATTATTTGGAGACTCAAAATCTTTCTTCTTGGACATGCTGGGGCAGGTCATGGACATCAGAAGCCACCTTTCTTCCTGTATCCATGCAGCTGTAGGATGAACTCAAAATCAACAAAAGTATCTGTGGCGCAGATTTGTTTTTTGAATATGTGTGTATCTAGGTTGTATGTGACTAACTCATATGTCTTTCATTATGTTTTAGCTGGTACATCAAGAGTAGGTCATCAGAATTACCTTCACATGTCACTATCCTCTTCATTCAATACAGATCGCCATGCAAGAGTTGTAAATGCACTGCCACGTTAATTTTTATATTTTCTGTAAATGCTGCCAATCTGCCATAGCAGACAGGCGCTGAGTGAAAAGATTTTAAAATGCGACTCTATAGCACTTTAAAGGCAGGTTCTCTGTGTTAACAAGATGGTAGTTAATGGTTCTGCTTTTATGGTGGTGGTCACATGTATAATTAAGCTGCTGTTGTATTTGTCATAAAAATCACCAGGGGTGCAGGAAATGTTGCAAGAGCCATTTTTACTTTGAGCAGTGGAAAATTAAAACCGTCAAACCTCACAATGTTGTTTTGACATCATTCCAATGTTTATGGATTTTCCTGTGTGTGGTTGAGGTTTTGGTATTAAAAACACTTATGTGTCTCACCTTGTGTTTGTTGGGGGAGCAGAGGTTGCAATGTTTGCACAATGCAGATTGTCCCTTCTGGGAGGTCTTGCCTCCAGTGCTACTTGTTGAGAAACATGTTGTATGTCTGCCATTAATGGATGTCTAGCTGTTACCTGCATTGTTCATGAATCATACAGTTCATGTAACAATATTTGATCCATTTATGCTGCAACCATTTAGAATGCCATCATGCTAACTCTAGGGGATTTGCTTTACTAGCATGTCATAGGTAGAATCCAAGCCAGTACTTTCAATTGTGAGAGCAAATCCACTGAAACAGGTTTTGCAAAAGGCACAGATAACCTCTAAGCCCAGAAATCACCACATCTTGAGCAGATGTGTTTTCATGCACACATGAAGCAAGAACATTGAACTCTAAGTAGCGTCTCCAGGATTATCCAGTGACTGTGCAGTCATTTCTGAACAATCAATGAGAGCACAGATTTTTTGACTAGTCCTTAATTTCTTCGTTTCTGTGACAACCAAAGCAGTATTAGGAATGAATCACTTACAGGAATTACTAAAGCTTAAGGTAGCAGCTTGTTGGCAAAATGACATGCACCATGTATGCAGCAGAGATAAGCCTGATATATAATTTACCTGCATGGCCCCAGTGGTATCTATGGAGATGAGTTGGGGTGTCATAGCCCTGGTGTCATCTTCACAACACCAGTGCTCTGCCATGCTGATGACTCTGTATCTATGCTAATGTAGAGATCAGTAGGGTAGAAAGCACATCTGGCTTGTGCTTTGCTCTATCTTATCAGTCTAGTCGCCCTGATCCTTTCTGTACTGCATCACCACATACCTGGCATGGTGCACACATGAAAGGAGTCTCTTCACACTTTTCCTCTATTTCTTACCTTTACACTTGTGCATTATACAATTTTACACTTTTTTTAGTTCATGTGTTACTTTCACTGCATGGACTTGTGTAACGTTTTATTAATCATCCTCTGTTTCTTAATATTTTTTGCTAGGCCTGCCATTGAAATTGCAGGTGGCATTTATTAGATATATCTAGATTATTTCTGATCTGGACATGCTGACAAAGTAGAAAAGCTATTTGTTAGCATCTATATGAAGATATCATCATTGTGAACTTTCAAACCAGGCAGTCATTTTAAAGTAAATCAGTCCAGAAAGTTCTAATGTTTTCCACATCTGTTTTTGTCAAGAATGGGGTCTGTCCAGACAGAAAATCCTGTCTGCCTTAACTAACTCGCCTCCGCCTCATCCAGCTTAGCCTCTTTGTCTCCATCACGCCCTCCCTCCTCGGCATGATTATTTCTTATCATGTATTTATTTGTTTAATCCACCCCTCCCCCCACAACACTTGGCCGCCCTCACCCTATGTGTGAGCTGCCTGTCTGGCAGAGAGGCCCCCTTACCCCCCACCTCCTTTTACTTGTTCATATCGACTCCCAATCCCATCCCCACCCAGCTCCAGCCCAGTCACAATGGGCGGATGCTGCTTCCAGAGCCTAGTAGCTTTATTCGGGGGGGAAGAAACCCCTACCTCCTCATTTTATCTTTACTCCCTCCCACTTGCATGTGGCCATCACTAGTCATCCTCTATCCACACTATAAATAATGGATGCATTAGCATGCATGAGTATCTTTTTGGAAGGGGGGTGGGAGTGCCTTAATTCATTATTAATCCCCTCTAAGGCAAAATGGGTCCTGGCACTGATAGAGCTGGGCCCTTGCTAAACCCTGGTTTTGGGACTTATCAACACTGTACTCTTTCTCCCTAAACTGGTGACCAGCTCCACCCACCCATCTATGTGCAGCCCCCCTCTGTCAAAGCTCCTCCTTCTACCCTATCAATCTCTGCTAAAACACATCTGGAAGGGTGGGGTAATCTGTCAATTTTAAGGGGGTCTGGGGGTTAAATTGTGTTCCAAGGTTGAACATCTCCAAAAACAGCAAGTCCAGTATGAGTTGTTTTGGGAAAGCTCCTAACTTCGATTATTAGACCCATTTGGTTTAAAACAGGGTACCCTGTGGGAGGATGGAAGTTGGGATGGTGTGGAGGGGCAAGAAGGGTGGGCTGACATAACAAATGTTAAGAAATACAGTTAGACAGCATTGAGTTGTGCGTGGGTGGTTTACAGGGAAGTTTGTGTTATTTATAAACCTGGAACACTACGTTGAGAACATTAGATAAAATACACGGTTAAGAAGTTAGGAGCATGTGTTTCTAGAAGATAAATTATTATACAGTTAATTAACAAAGCATGTGGGTTTCATTGGGAGT
The DNA here is from genome assembly GCF_900324485.2 of Mastacembelus armatus. Classification (NCBI taxonomy): domain Eukaryota; kingdom Metazoa; phylum Chordata; class Actinopteri; order Synbranchiformes; family Mastacembelidae; genus Mastacembelus; species Mastacembelus armatus. The sequence continues at coordinate 9,465,994 of NC_046642.1, forward strand.
ATCTGTTTGCGTGTATCTATGAATAAGAAAGAAAATATGTATTCATGAGTGTATCTCTGTGATCCATAGTGCACTCCCCTCTGCACCACACACACATTTCCCACCACTAGGTCGCACTGCCTGCCTCACAGCGTGTCCTCCTGCCTCCCACAGCCTTCTGACTGATTGAGCCAATCACAGGCCTTTACAACACAGGCAAACCTGAGCATCATCCTATCAAAAAATGCTACACTGTAGGTATACTTGTGCAGAGGCTGTATGTACTCACAGTCCAACACACTGGCTATCTGCCTGCTTTAGTCACATAGATACAATACAATGTAGAATAATCCTGTTTGTTTGAATGACTGTGGCATATAAATATAACTAGTCCACATAATCAAATCACACAGCTTCATTATGCTTGTGTGCATTTATCTTTCTGAATATTACAGTATATGAAAAATAAATGAAATTTTCAAAAGTACATTTGTTTACCTAAAAAATGATTTAGTTTTTTAAATTGGTATGCAAAACACCAAACACCAGTGATGATTTGTTTCTGTAACTTTCATACTCAACAAACAAATATTTGCCTGGTGTTTAAATAACTTACAGAGTACAGTCTTAATATCAATAATAATCAAACATTGTGATCCACAGCTATTAGCAGGTGGGCACATCAGTGACATCAAGAACAAAACTGTGTTGTTAAAATATTACTAGCTTGAATTTCACCATGCTCCAAAAATGATTATTTATTCAGAAATTGAGCCTTATAATTATAGAAGCCTTTGAAACCTGTCACATGGGCAGCAAGTATCTCAGCAAGCCAATACAGGCAAATATTGGCCTGACCCTGCAGGAACTTCTGAATAAAGCAATCTTTTATCTTTGTAATGTTGCACTCATGATGGCTGCTGGGTGTCCTGTCAGTGTCCTCTGTGCTGCTGTCTGTCAGGCAGGACAATGGCAGCAGGAGTTGTTTTGTTGACACAGAGAGGACCTGGTTTCTGGAATGTTCTCAGCTGAGAGTTTGGATCTCAGGTCTGGTTGTGAGCTGGAGGCACCACACTGTGCCTCTGAACTTCACTCAACCCCTTAAATTCCTCTTCCTGTGCAGGAAATTGAAATATTGTGCAGTATTGGCATGCTGATGGTCATCTATCACAGGGGCCTGCGAGGAGATGGAGTAAGAGGAGAACCTCTGTAGATCAGAGATAGGCTGCTGGGCCTGGGTTCAAAGGTAAAGAAGAGCAACCAGGGCAAGGAAAGAGGATAGTGCTCTTGGCAGGAGTCAAGTCTTAAAACCAACTTCCATCTCCTATCTTGCAGACTACTTCAGTGTGCTTACCACAGCTCCTCATCACACAAGAGCAACGGTCTCCTCCAGGCACCCAGACGAATGTGCGTCCTCCTTATGACTCACTCAACATGTGTCCAAGGACAAATACACTACTTAAAGCAATGAGTAGCTTGGAGCTTAAACGCTGCAGTGAGTGGTACAGTCAGACTCAGTTATGAGCTTGTTTTAAACAGAACAAGACATCTGAAATCACCTACACGAGTTTAACACTAGTGTAATTTGATGTCAACAGGTGCTTCATGTGCAATGTGATATTCTTAACCGTTGTGATGCACAGTACTCGTCAAAACAGCAAAGTAATGATATTGCCTTCATTGTTGCATAATTGCGGCCATAAATGCGCACAGCGTACCAGGAAATGAAACTCGCTGGCGCATCGCAGGGGGGTAGGATGATGTAAATGTGACTGGTTATATAAAAGTATAGGGCACAGTTGGAATGAGCCAGATGGGATGATAGTTGTCATCTGTTAGACAAGCGTTCTTCTTGTCTACATTTGGAAATTTCGCTCATGCATGACCTTGTGAACTCGCCTGCCGCTTGACCTCGAAAATTCCCGCTATCGGCGCCCCGAACACCCCTCCACATCCCTGGACTCATTTGGACAGGCTATTACCCAAGCAGGAAGTGACATCAACGGGTCCAAACTAAAAATATGTCGCAGGACGGGCTGTCTATGATGTCCAGGACCGGTGTTTTTTAAAGGAGGATGCCTCGCACCGGCTCCACAAAGTGATGCTCAGTGAAGGATGCAGGAGAGCGCCACACAGGCGAGACAGACTGACGCACTGGAGGCTGAGTGAGTCCAACCCGGACTGAGTGCTATAATGCCGTCACTTTCATTCATGCAAGTTCAGATGTGGTGCCATACTTTGCTCCTGTCTGAAGACGGTGACGCAGCGCGTAGCGGAGGCGATAGGACTTAATGTGCGAATTAACGATTCGTGTCGGTGTCGCCCTTATGAGACGGGGTGAGGAGTGTGGTGCGACGAGGCAGAAAACACCTCTGTTTTGACTTGAATGGCAAGTGGAGGAGGGAAATCCGTGCGGGGTTTGGTCGGTGCACTTTTGCGCATACGATACAATAAACTGAGCAAATTGTTTTAAAGGCTGATTCCTGATGGTAACTTTAATTTAAAAAAAAAAAACGGTTGGGATGAAGTTCGCCAAGTTGGATGTGTATCACGTAGCTTTGTAAGCCCCCTCTCAGCACATGAATGGCGTCTATTTTTATCCTTCCAGTGCGTGTGTGCCGTCCTCACCAGGGAGGCTCTGACCAACCCCGCCGTGAGTCCAGACGGAAAGTGCTGCAGTCACGTGGTGTCTGCTATTATCCACCCTCACGTCAGGTACAGCCTACTGCTGTGTGCAGGCAGTACGAGGGAGGGTTTGTTGCACAATTACAGGTGAAAAAGATGTATTACTATTATATAAAATTTCAACTTGAGAGAAGTTGTGAACAAAGACTAAGGAATAAAATAATAAATAAGTTATGTCATAATAATTTTGATCAGTTGGTATTTATTTCAGTCTGGACATTAAAAAAATACATTTTAATAACATCGAAATATTAAATGATCATATCCTCACTTGAACTCCAACTACACTGCAAAAACCTTTAAAATATGGCATAGGATAATTCCAGCTGCCTGTGAAAAACAGGTGGATAGATGGACACTGGTTTTTGAATATGATGAACAAGATGCTTCCATCAACTCACCTCCCAATGTCCAGACTGCCAGCACTTAGCTTGATATTAAGTAGAGAGGGCAGTGTTTGCCTTACAGGTAGTAATTGTTGATGATATTATACAGACACAATTTGAACTATACCTAGCAGTCAGGTTTTGTTAAACTAGCACTGCCTGCCAAAAGCCAATGTGACCTTTCTCCTTATTTCACATTACCAGACAATGAGTTGAAATTTAACAGTTAAACCGAAATGCTAACACATTTATAGGAATATTAACACATATTCCCACAGATCTGCTGTGTCGTATGCTACACCTGGGCTACATGTTACTGACTGCACAGCAGTGCTGACTGCTGTTTAAATGGATAGTAGCAAAGAAACTTCTGTGCAGGCTGTGAGGGTGCAGCACACTGTTCCTTCAAGTAGTTCCCAAAGGCACTTGTACAAAACACTTGGTAGCACCTGGGCCTCTGCTTTTCTGTCAATAAATTATCCTGCTGTGTAATAACAGTAAAGCTAATCATATCTTAGAGTAACAGTCAGGATCACTGAATATCTTTAATTGGCAATAACTGAGTCTTCTGCATTGTGAAGTAATATATGAGTGTTGCTACTGTATCCATTTGGCATGTGTGTGTGCAGCATACCTACATCCTATGGGATTCCTGGTATATATAACTCACATTGCTGTCACCTGCTTATGTGGAGTGATGGTTTCATTATTCATGGTTGCGTGTAGACAGCAGTGCTTAATCTCTGCTTTTAATGGGGCAGACTGTGACTGGAAGTAAAAGCTTGTGCTCAGTCAGCCTTATCAGGCTCTTGTTTTGGAATGAAGAGGCACCACACACAGGAAGGACTGCTGAGCTAGACTTCAGTCAAGGGAGGCAAAAGCAGCTAAACACCCTGTCCTGTTCTGGCACTTGGGGCCAGATTGAGGTCAGTAGTAATTAGTCAGACTGGACCAGGGAGTAGGGCCATATATTCTCTATGGTGAAAGGGTCTGGGCAGGGGGTCTATTGGTGCTCGACAGGTGCAGTGGGAGGAAGGCGTCAGGAGTTTAGGGAATCGAAACCAGAGATGAGGCCAAAAGACGGTGTCTCTGGCTTGTGGGGTCAGCTGCTGTTTTTCAGCCTTTGATGCCCCAAAACACAGTCGGAGCCTCTTCCTGCCATGACTATGTGTCTTTGTGAATATATTAATTACCTATGCATTAATGCATGCACATATATGCATGATTACCTTTATGCATGAACATGCATGTGTACTTGAGTGTGTGTGTGTATGTGTGAAGTAGTTGGTGTTGTATGGTATGAGGGTGAGAAGATCAGAAAGGCCTGTTTTGAATTATATCAATTGTTTGTCTTATTTTGTCTAGCTCACACTTGCACAAAGATGTTTGGGAACAATTTGTGTTTAAACACTCAGTGACGAGCTTTGACAACTTAGCAGTGGTAAAAAAGGAAAAAAAAACCTGCCGTTATCTGTTTTGACATAATTTGGAGGCTATGTGTTTTAGCATTGATTCTGCTTTGTAATTAATTTGAAGAATAATCTGGAATATTTTTCTTCACTGTAGAGGGGACACACATGAATCATTTTACTGGCCATTAGAAGGAGAAAAATAACCTTGCCGACCATGTCATTTTTTTTCTTGCTTCCTGGCTGTTCTGCTTGAACTCAATAATCCTGGTTACAGCCATTACAAATCCTGCTGTCTTGACTTGAGACCCCAGACAGGAGACAGGCTCTACAACTTGGTTTCATTTAGCATTCCTCTGGGCTTTACGGGCAGGTGTTTAACATTACAGGCAGGATATTTATTGGTAACTTTAAAGGCAACTTTTTTTTGCTTACCTCTCAATTAGGCACACACATAATGTGTGTACTGTTGTTGCAGTTACACCCATATATATACAAAGACATGCATAGAAACACATACAAGGATGTTGCCTACATGCAGCTGCTTAAGATTGACAGTATGGATGCTTAGTGGAACATATTCTCACTTCTTTCTCCAACTCTGTCAGATACTTTATGCTTTTTGAGGCACAGATCCACATCCCTAAAAGCTACCCCTGACCCATGACCATCTCCATCTCTCTCTATGCAGTCTCCTTGCACTCCAACCATTATGCCAGGTTAGTGTATGATGTGGGGTAGAAACAGGATTGGAGGCATGATGGGATGTGTGGCCTGTAATTACCGAAGCTTAGCGGGGCCAGTGGCTGTGATGTGCAATTCTCAAATCAAGGTGCAGCCTGGAGACTCAGTCAGCTTGCTGCTGCCCTCTGCTACTTGATTGCTGGCAGCTGGGTGAGCCATGTCAAGTGGCAGTCTGGGAAATGTGAAATCCCCGATAAAGCCCAGAGCCCTAAAAAGCCATGAAGCTCCAGTAATGAGGAAAGTGATGGGGTTTGGGGTTTGGGCATGCTTAGCAGGCAGGCAGCAGTCAACTGTAACTCTTTCTACTGCTCTGTCTTCTTGGTGTGTCTGTATGTGAGAACGAGGGGAGAGGTAAAGGTGTTTGTATATTTGACTTTTTAAATCCTGGATTTAGGAGGATCCACCAAACTCCGACAAAGCACAACTGGTAGGTAGGTCAGCACAGCTGTAGATATACCCAACTTAAGTTTACCCTGGTCACCCTCGGACATAAATCATAAACCTTACAGAACATCATGCCTCGTTTTTTCCCAGGACGAATACCTTTGAAAATCATGTTAAAACCCCTGTAATATCCCCTGCTCAAGAGCACCAGAATACTTCCCTGATATTAATGGCAGCAGTCCGATTTAGAGTGATTCGGAGCTGCTGTAGCAGTTAAACGCATTCCAAGTTTTGTGGAGGCCATTATTCCTGTTTCTTAATCACCCCCTCAGCTTTTATAACCTCCACAAGCTTTAGTGTGTGACTGTGTGGGGGGACCACATGTGGGCAGAAACCAGGAAACAACGGCACTGCCAGGGCCCTCTCCTTATCTAAACTAATCACTGCTAACAATGCACAGGACATCAGCACATATGCAATCTCTTAGTATTTTAAATGTAGAATATCAATCTTTCATGTTAAATATTCATTTTTATAGATTATTGATTAAATTTTCATTGAAATATAACATACATGTATATTTTTATTAAACCTAGCTTCTTTCTCCTTTCTGTTTTATAGTATTTCATGTTTTGTCACAATAGTCAAGATTTTAAAAAATATTTTTATTGTCAGCAATAACAAAACATAGAGCAAAACATACAACAGTCTGTTGTGTGCTTTGAAACCTCAAACGCGTTTGTACCCATTGAAAACTTAATCTTCACAAATGAGCCTTAAAATGAATGGTTTTGCCTTTTAAAAAGGCCAAGCACTTTCTTAAAAATAGGTTGAGGTCATAGTTTTCAAGAAGCTGGAAAATGTTTAGGGCACTATTTTATGCCATGGATTAATACACATTTGGTGCAGTATTTATGGTAGCACAATGGTGTATGGTGTAATTTCGCAATGATGGAGATCTGTGGCACAGAGGAATAAGCTATATCTGGATTTGACTATATAGAGAAAGTTCAATAGGATAAATTCATTGTTGGTTTTATTCTTTTAAGATATTTGTTGTTGAAAAGAAAAATGTAGAATATCACAATCATATTTTTAAAGATGTGTTTATATTTGGTCCCTAAGAAATGCGAAGTATTACATTTGCATCAGGTTTCTGTTTTTCTGGATAGTACTTATAAGTTAAAAAGTCAGGCTCTCCTGATAAGACAGTGACATATTGGTCTGTGAGCACTGTGATAAGGATGAGGACCCATGCAACAGGAAGCAGGAGAGGGAAACAGACCCAGAGTGGAAGATGGAGTAGAGCAGATCTCAGTGTTTTCCTCCCTGCATCCATCACTTCCTCCTTAACCTGCTCCCAGGGTTGTAGAGCTACAGAGAAGATGGAGAGGTGTGATTAGGCAGCACAGATTTTGTTGTTACAGGGTTGTTGTTCTGTGTGGATTCTCTACTTAGCTCTGAGCTAACTGTATTTGTAACACAGATTCCCTTTAGCTTCTAGCTTGTAGTTGGCAGCATGTGTGAAGTGGCTTGTCTGGCTGATGGTTTAGTTACAGTTAGCTGAAACACCTGGGTGCTCAGACACCAAACACAGCCGCTCCACAGCAATGGATGACACCCTGTCACACCAGGCTTGATGGCATAATTTATCCAGGTCACAGCCATGCATAGTGTTTAGCTGGGTGGGAAGGGGGGGGGCACACAGAGAGTCATGGCTTGTTTACCCTGTGCCTGATGGCCCCCTGCCAGCAGCTACAGCAATTATCACCTTGGAGGAATGTGGGACCCTCGTGTTAAATTCCCTTTGACCCCTCTGTTGGAGGAGGTCAGGAGGTGGGCATTCTCCCCAGGGGGGCATACTGTCATTGGGTGCAGGGTTGAGTGTTGTGTGTGTTTACGTGTGTGTGGTGGTCCAGGGAAATTCCCTGAATCTCCATGCTCAGACCTACAACCAACCACTGTGCACACAGACCCCCAACACAGCAAATAAGATTTGCATGGTGTGTTTACAATGTAAATTGGTTTCTAAAGATCTTAATTTTACTTAGGCAAAGCACCAAAGTTGGTCTTACATGTGATAGAAAGCTCTAGAAAACATGTGGACAAACATAATGAAAAAAAACAAAACAAAAAAAAAAACAAAAAAAAAATACTTGTTTGGTGCACAAGCTTTTAACTACTAGTCTTTGGCTTACTATTACATTTAGGACATCTCAGTAAATTAGTCCAACCACTGGCACACTTTGAAGACCTCAGCATTTGTAATTTTAATGTGTGTTTGTCTCAAGCTGTTTTTAGTACACAAGTGTAAATTACAACTTTACAAGTGGGTGGCTGGTAATGTGCACGTCTGAGAGAGGAGCAGCTAAACTGATAGAGGTTTAGACAAAATGTCTCATGTGCTTCACTCTAGAAAAGAATTAGATGTAAGAATGTGACATGTTTAGGCCCAGGCATGTACCCAGACACACGCATCTTTTTTCCTCCTCCATTTCCCTGTGCCCCTTATCAAAATACTTCAAGAGTGTGACGAAAGTAGTTGGGAAATAGTATCATATGTGCTGTAGGGAGTGAAGATACCATGGGAATCGATTGAGTATGGAATCACTATTTTCTGACCTTGATTTATGCTCCGAGTTTATGAATTTTCATCTTCTCTTTTACAGGGTCTCTATCATGACTGTCTGCATAATGTGGTGCTGTCTGTTATCCAGTTGCAGCTAAGGTATGATTCTACAATCACAAGCTTGTCAGCTGCTCTGTCTGCTTTAGATGACAATGTTCACATAAATTATTGGTATAGTTTCTTGCATGACTTATTGCTGAAGATACAGTTTCTGTGCTGTAATGGCTTTGGTGGAGGAAATAAGTCTCATCCTGAAATGTCTAGCTGATTTTAACCTCAGTTACAATGATACTGGCAACTGTGCTCTGTCATGAGAACTCTGTGTTAAGCGGTGCAAGCGGTGTTAACTCCTCCTTGAAGGCAGCCACCCTTGAAATGTGAGTGCCTTTACAGATTGTGACAAACCAGAATATCCCTGCAGTCTCATCAAATCACCTCGCCACTTCCAATTAGTGGTCATCTTGGACTCTCTCTTGCCTTGTGACATGGCAGAAGAGTTGCAGCAGGCCAGACCAGAGGCCTAGCTCTGTGCCAGTGGTCCAGCTATCTGATGATTTATTAATCCGCACACAGTCAGACAAAACAACACGCACAATTGCCAACTAGAAGATGTATGGACAGAGGCGAAGATGGGAAAGGGTAACCAAAACATACACTCATAAACAAGGCACAATCAACAAAGCTATGTACCTTCTTGTCAGGAGTTGAACTTAACTGTTGTCATGGCGATGTAATTTGCCCCTCCAGAAGGGCTGTTCTTCTCTGTTTCAAATTGCTCTGTAATGCTGATGGTGGTTAAAAGGAGCAGAGTGGGGGCAGGGTGCACTTGACTGTACTCTGATAAGCAATTCTTTGAGGAGAGGGCTATGATGTGCTGAACTTGAGAAAGCCTTTTGATCTCAGCCTGTATGCTAATGAATCTGATCTTATGTATGCATTGTAAAGCAATGCTTTGCCTTGTCTCAAGGCAAATAATTTATTTAGATGTTTATTTACAGCTTATTTGGAGGATCCTATGTGGAGTCTTTATCCTTCAGACATTATTGTGTTATTTGTATTACCCTTATCCCAAAAATAATTGCAGTGGTTGTGTGTTGTCTTTTTATTTGCCAACCAAGCTCCCTAACTGGCTTCTTGTCCATATGATAGCCTAACTGTAAGTAAGCCCCTCTTGCTTTGCAGACTTCTGTCTCCCTCAGCGCACTTACTGCCACAGCACTCATCCATGTGCAACACTCATTCACACGTGCTTTTGCATGACTACACAAATGCAGGACTTCAGCCTTGACTAGCTCAGGCACACAAAACACACTCCCTTACTCACTCAGGAATTATTGCGGTAGTAAAACTAGAGTGGAAGAGTGAGGGAGACAACGAGAGAGAAAGAGGGACTGACAGGGGAAGCAGAGGGAGGGAACAGGAGAATGATTGCTCCAACAGAAGTATTTCATCCCCAAGCGGGTTTTAAACGCCGCTATGTCCATGACCCAGTCATGAGGACAAGTCATTGTTCTCTTCTGTAGCCGGTGTAGGAAGGCCAATACCATACATTAAAGTTATAATAGTTACTTAAAGTGAAAACCTACATTTTTACACAGTTTCTACTTATTATTCAGATATTGTATGCATCAATAAAAAAATACTGGTTATGTTGATTGTGTTGCAGGTGAGCAGTGATGCAGTACTTTTATTTTCAGTTTAGAGTTAAAGGTTATACAGCTCAGCATCGTATTTACATTATGCTTTGAAGGATGTGACAGACATGCCGGAGTGTGCTGTTCTGGTGCTCTCATTTTTTTCACTGTCTATTTCACTGACTATGTGTGTGTTTGTGTGTGCTCTCTCTGGTCTGCAGCTTTGGCACAAAAAGGAAGACCAGGCCGCCCCATTCTTTGTTTTGCTTCTTGTAGGAAACTAGCAGCAAATTATGGCTCAATGAGGCGTTGCTGTTTTGTATGGTCTGATAAAGTGCAAGCGAAACCGTCTGGGCTGCACTGGCCTGCTGCAGTGTTTTCTATTGTAGCTCAGCCTATGAATGCAGGTCTGTGTGATGCTTGGTTAGTGTTGAACATTAGGTGATGGCGGGGGGGCTGATGGGGTAGGGACCATTCACACAGTTTTAAGATGTCACCCAGTGTTTGGAGTGTCTGTCTGCCGTGTTTAATTGTGATGAGGGCTGATTAGAGCTCAGTTTAGGACTGGAGGAGAGGTTTCTGTCTTGCTTGCTTTCAAAGGTTTCAAAATCTCAATATTGTAGAGTTCTCAGATAGCGCCAACATGACACACTTGTCAAAGTGATCAGAGCAGGGCATATGTGTGTGGGTGTGTTGATGTGCGTAGGGGAAATATCCCAGTTTTTACTTCAGTGCATTCATCCAGCACCTGCAATAACTTCTTATGTTGGAAATGAGATAGGTGACTCACAAAATATGCAGTAATTTCATGAGGATTTTGTACTAAGAATTTAAGTAAGCAAGCTGGAAGCAAACAAACTACTTTGACATGATCTTAAGAGTTTTATTTGATCAACAATTGAAACATTTCCAGGCAGTGAAGTACACAAATTATACTCTTCAAGCGGCATTTTGTGCACAGTGCTAAGTATGCACAGTAATGCATACTTAAACTTAACTATTCCATTCAATATATTTTTTACATTCACCTTGGTTTGTGAATTGTGAATTTAGACTGAAAAAAGAGAAGGAATAGCAAACTGAGAAATGCATGTCATATTTAAAGGAGATAGTTTTTGCTTACATTTTAGCCTTGTCCATGACTTGATTTAACATATTTCTTCACCACTGGGATTATAGTGAACAAAATGATGTAAAGACTGGCAGATCAAATTTATCGAGTGAAGTAAAACAAATACATGGCTTGGGACATAGACAAAGAAGGAGGGTCTTGGGTGTTCCATGGCCCATGTCTAAAGCGGTTATGGGGCCCGCATGGGCGTTCATCTCTCCAGAGGCTGTTGCGGTAATTATCTACCAGAGTGAGCGTCTTTCTGTGTTCATGTCTGTGAGGTGCACATGGGATTGTACCATCCTGTTGTGCCTCCTGGTGCTGGGACTCCAAATATGATGAAATACTATAGTTCATGCTTGTGTGTTCACTCAAACACACACATCCATTATGTCTATCTTTTCCTTATACCCCAGAGCTGAGAAAGAGGATCTGGGAGTCTCTGAGGAGGAGCGTGGCTGAGGAGCCATCTTTGACATGGGGCATGGGGCCCGACAGCACAAAGCCCCATTCCCTGCTCCTCCATGTGGAAAATGGCAGGCGAGCAAATAGGAGGAGGGGAAGGAGGCAAAAAAAAAAGTAGAAGAAAGAGGAGGAGGGAGAATGGGAGCGACAATTAGTGGGATCTGCTAATCACCAGGGCAACACTCATTTAATTGACATGTGAAATCTGAATTCATCTAACAGGTCGATAGACAGTAAGACAATGGGCCAGTCATCTGAGGTCTGCTGGTGGAAGCCAAAGAGGGGAAGCGACAGCTGAGGGCTGAGGCCAAGGTCTTTGTTAGGAGTGGCAGTGTTGGGTGGGAAGGTTGTCCACAAGGAGATTATAAGCCATTATGCCTTTGACCCTTTGGGATAAGCAACTCCCAACTGCCCTTAACACACAGCACATGTATAACATAGCAAGAGTTGTTTATATGTATGTCCTTGTTTTTCCTTTCAGCAGATGGTAAACAACTATTTTATTTATATTACAATAAACCTAACCCTGATAATTCTAATGCCTTAGAGGAGGAAAAACACAAAAGGAGGTGGTCAAGAGGGAAAAAAAAATTGCAGTCAGACCATTGCTGCTTTTAGTGAAATCAATAAGCTATTTAAGGTCATCAGAAAGTAGCAGAGTGTCATTCAGCTGCTACAGAAAGTAAAGGCATACCAACTGTCATTGCTACATCAAGAAGTGTCTTGAAAAAGCTGCAAACAGTAACTCAGCTCATTTATTCAGGACATTACAAAACACACTTAACAGGAGCCTCTGAACACTTTAACTGTGAAATTGGGATTGCTTTGCTGAATGGTACACATGACCATTTTCTCAGAAATGCATATTATGCAACAGTTTTTAGTCACATTTAGTATTTGGGCACTGATGGTCAATCCACCACTGATCCAGAACCATGAACAGAATATAATGCTTTCAAAAAAAAAGTGTATTTCTGTTTGTCTTTTATGTAGATATAAGAAAACGCAATTACATGTTTTTCAAGAGACGTGATAGGAAATCCCAAAAAAACCTCTTTCTTAAAATACATGACAGCCCCCCCCCCTCACCTATATCACATGTGGTACGTTCCCCTGGGATCACTTCCATAAAAGGAAAACTAGGAAGTTGGCACAGATTTGCCACTTCCTGGTTCTGAGACAGCATGGTCAGGTGTAGCCAAGAGCACAGGTAAGAAAATGAGGAAAGTTCTAACAAGAATAATTGACATATTTCAAATTTATGATTTGTCCTAAAGAAAAGCAACACATGCAAACAATGTTAACAAATATAACTAACATTACTTTCAAAAGGGTCCAAACAGTGTCCATTCCCACAACACAGCCATTTTAAGTCATGAAACATGGCTGTGGTGGTCAGGTATGGTGTCTGCTTTTCATAAGTTAAAGAGGACAGGTTAAAAGGAACTCAAGTTTTATAAAATGTCACTTCTTTTTACCACAGAGATAGAAACACTAGCAGGTAAACAGATATATTTAAACACCAGCACAACCAGTTAAACCTTTTTGGAAGATAAAATGTATGTAAGTTGTTTTTGTTTTGTTTTTTTTCTAAACATCACAGTTTACAGACTGCCTTGTACTCTACACCCAAGGAGCCATTTTGGGAGCTCTTGCTCAGCAGTTTTAAAACTGGATTATGCAACCTGGCTCAACTACCTGTCTGGTTACACTGGTCTACAAGGAGAAAGCCTCAGTAATGAAAGTAGCTAAATTTTACCGGAATGTCACTTATAAATAAAAATTAAGTCCTGAGTGTTAATTGGCTCTAGTTTTTAAGATACAGCTTTAGGTCAAAGTTGCATCAAAATAATTTAAAATTAGGATGGGGGTGTGCAATTATGCTCCATAACTTTTCTGCAAAATGTGATTAGCGATGAAAATGGTGCCACACAGAACATTATAAATCTATCTTTTGATTGATATCAACAACATAACTTTCCATTCATTTATTGGTTTTTCATGTAACATTTTCATGCTGCTTTTCATGAAAAACTGACCAAGTTGTGGGTGGGTTGGTCTCATTGCTGTGTAGCTTCTGCCGTAGGAGGCATCAATCATCACACCCCCCACCCTTGTAGGCAAACATACTCACCTGTGTATAGAGAAATATAAATCTTTGTGAAATATCCTGAAAACTTTAGCCAACCAACTGTTTTAATTTATCTAATCAAGATATGTAACAATTAGTTAATTTTATCTTGGTTGATAATTTTCCAAAAATTTGTAGACCAGTGTTACCTGGACAACTACCTGTGGTTTCAAATCCCAGCATTTAGTGAATACAGTGATATGATGTGGATTGTGGCTAACATTGAAGGAATCAGAAGACACATATATTTCCATTTTAGCTGAAACTAATGCTTATTTTGCTTTTTACCTGACAGATATATATTGTCCTCCCAATAGTCTTCATACTGTTTGGAGCTGATCGACACCTGCACTGCACTCGTGGATGGCATCAAAGCAGCTGGTGTACCACTGGTAAGTCTCTTTTACAGAGTATTGTAAACAGAAGTATCATCACAGGGCAATCATTTTAGTTTCGCTGTGGATTCAGCAAGCTCTGCTAATGTGCCCATTCAGTAAAAAAGCTTTGATCTGGGATATTTGAATGAACGCCACATAAAAACTGTGTACTTCCCAAATGTACTTGTGTGTTTGTGAGCTATCACCCTGCTAACTGATAGTTCCATTGTCAGAGGTGACTTTGTAGAAGTGGCAGAGAGTCAGAGGAGACTCAGGATACTTCCAAGTCTTTCAGCCAGAGTGTAATCCTCTTCCTTTATCTCTGGCTGATCTGGGCCAAATCGCTGTGTGTGACAATGGTTCAGTGACTGCCTGCTTTTGTTTAGCTCAGTCACGTTTTCTCTTCCTTGCTTACTACCTCTCGTGTTCTTCAGTTCTCATTTGTTACTGTAGTTCTGTCACTCTTGACAAGTGACCTGTGCTCTTTCAAGGTTCGCCTCTTCTCTGTTGTGTGAGGGCAACAAGGATTGCTATATGTGTTCTGTTCTTTTTTTATGACAGAGACTATTTCTTTGAAACAAAGACACCACCTTGCACTACAGACGGACAGCTTGGATTATGTCCAAAAATCACAGCTGGATTGGTGTGTGTATATGTGTGCGTGCATGTGTGTATACTGTAGATATGTCTTTTTTCTGTGGGGGGTTGGGGAGTGGGCTTCATCTGGGGCATCTGATTGGCCCACTGGCACAGGAGCCAAGCAGGATGCTGATTGGATAGATGTATGGAGACTAGCATGCAGGTTTCTGTGTGCCATGTAGCTGCGCCTTCCAGAGTGCTGGCCAATAGCTCCACATATTGGACACATTACAGATTCAAGCCAATGCAATTGTGTGCACATAAATGTGCGTGCGTGTGCATGTGTACACAGCTCATCTGTGCAAGAGCACTTTTATCCTCTATGAACAAATCAGCACGGTCTCCATTCACTGATGTGATCATGAAATGCATTTGACTCTCCCAGACTAATCATTAATTATTAACGGCAGATTTGACTTGGCATTCTCGATCGATGCAGTAGCTACCCACTGTTGGACGATGAAGACTTTTCTATAATACATCTTCAAACAATCAAAATGTGAGAGTTTATTTTAAAAACTTTATCCTGAAGGTAGACAATTACCTACTACATGGTGTACTGCCGGGTCTGTGAAGTCACCTAGCTTAAAGTGGGCTGTCAAAGTACAAACTTTCAACATGGTACAATCAGATAAGTAGAGATGCACTGATTTACATCCAGCTTACAATTTTTGTAAGTCTGGCATGAATGCCTCAATTCTGTAAATTAAAATAAATGTTCATTGATAATGTACTCCTTTAATTGAGTTGGATATAACTTAAGGAATATTTCAGTTTTATCATGAGATCCACCATAATATGAAACATAAAGTTAAATTATTAAAACCCTCAACCATACACACAACAACACGTATGTTGTTGGTGCATCTAGTTGATTTCAGGTTGGGGTTATGGATGAAAAACTTGACAGTTTGGCAAAAAAGCATGAAGGTACAAGGGCAAACTAAATAAATGGCAATAACTTTGATCAGCTCAGCTGAAGTCATAATAGTTATGTTCATAAGATGGATATAACCAAGCCATACTGTGGTAGTTCTGAATATGAGGTTGCAGATCTTAAGCTGATATCACTATCAGAAATAATTTGTGTAGTGGAATCAAGAGTTACATCTTCCCTTCTGTTCTCACCTCACTTTGCTTTTTGAACCTGAGAAGAGCTGAAGTGAGGAAGAGGCTGAGAGCAGAAAGTAAGAATAGAACAAAGATGTGAAGACTGACTTATACTCATCTCCCTGACGGGGTTTAGCTTATTATGGGCCCTGACTCTGTCATTACTTGTCAACACCATCCAGTGTAACTGATGCAAGTGCAGGACTAAGCCCTTATGGCTTATCATATATGGCACACACACATGCATTAAAAAAAATAAACAAAATGTGACCATACACACATACTGCCCATATGGACATGCAGAAACAGAGTAACAGATACACATACATATTCACACACAAAAACAGTCGCACCATCAGCATGGCTGCACATGCCACGCAATGGGACACATACACAGAACCGCTTATTGAAAACATGGCAGCTCTGTCAACTCCAGACGGCTCTGCTTTGCCCACCTGTCAAAAATCAAGAGGAATATTCACCTGGCTGGTATCTCAATCTTCTTCAGCGCTTAGCTTAGACCAACCATCTGGCTCAGCAGCTCTGCTTCTCTCCCCTCTTCACCAACTCTCACTCTCTGTCTTTTTAAAGCGTGTCAGCAGTTACCCACCACAGCGGCCTTAGCAAGGCTGCTAATGTGGCTAAGCATCCCTGGGCCTCTTAGTGGGTGCTGTGTTTTTTCATATGTGTGTGCGTACGTGCGTGTGTGCCTCACAGATGGCAACGGGAGGGGAGGGAGAGTTGGAGGGCGTGATGGAGAGAGCTGTCTGAGGCTCCAGCAGCTCTCAGGCAAGGCAGTCTGTCTGTGGGCATCTGCACTGGCACCCCCCACCCCCCCCTTCTGTGCACCGTCGCCACGGCCACCTCACCATCCAGTGCTGTGTCTTGGCGACAACCCACAGTCCCTGAAAAATGATTCTCCTTGACCTCGGATGTGTCGCTTCACCACTAAGCTTCTCTGTTTGCCCAGATGCTTATTTTGATAAATGGCAGGGGGAAATTATACATTATGGTTACACTGGGAGGACTTTGAAGAAGAGTGTTTATGCTATTAATTGCATGGCTCCTCACTATACTTTCATACATTTTTCTCTTAAATGTAGTTTTAAATATTTGACATTTTCCTGTCACTTTGCTATCAACCTGCTTGATGTATTTTCTCCAGCATTTGAATGTTTTTTTTTCTTTTGAATACAGCATTTCAGCCAGAGAGCACTAAGAAGTTCTTTTGAGCAAGTTTAATCTGCTTGTTTCCAGGTGGCACCTGTGCAAAGACAAGAAAGGGGTGTTATTTGAAACAATTGCAGTTCACCCACTTTACTGACTGGGAAAAATACAGAGTTGTCTTGTTGTGCTTCTGCTGACAGAAGGGCAGTAACTTTTAGTTCTGACAAGCTGACTGAAAGTGTACTGTACACCACTGGGCACACTCACTCACAAAATAATCTATACAGATATTCTCCTTGAGTGTTTCAGTTCTGATTAGCTTAGACCCTGCAGCAGCACACTGTATATAGGCCAGCACAATTGCCACATCTGTTCCTGAGAAATTCATTGAGGCACTGGAGGTGCTGGTATGCACTGATTAGCGCAAGGCTGTCTTTACCCAACTACTGGGCTTCCTACCGGGCTTCCATAAACTGTTTACTAAGGAGTCTGTTGCCATGGTTTTCAGCCATGTTCCAATCAGTCTTTTTTGACCACTCAGCTTTATTTATTCCCCAAAAAAGCCCATGCCTTCTGCATCAACCAACTGTTGTACCCACAGACCAATTGTTCTAAATCATGTATATACTGAATTTCATTTATCTGAAGAATAGGGGGCTTGGATGATGATTTAAGCCTGATTGGATGAGCTCTGTTGAGTCTTTACAAGCTGACGTCTTTGGCTCGTGGGTGGTTTTGAGACAGAGGCTTTGATGAGACAAAGAGATCACTATCATAATAACCTAATAACACTGTTGTGTGTGTATATGTGCTGGAGTTCAAGTTAGAAACATGCTAGCCATAGATTTGATCTCCCTTGAAAATGACATTTTCTGGAAAAAAAAAAAAAGTTACCTTAATGACACCCTTGGGCAAGATGTAATAAAATTGAGATACGATAAGTCTTTGCTCTGATCCTGCCTACCCTTTTTGTCCTTTTTCATTCATTTCAGTTTTCCCCACCTCTCCATGGCTTTCTGTTTAATCTGTTTTCATAAAGAGAAAAATCTCCTTCATAAATCTATCAAAGCTAAAGCAGCACAAACATAAAGCCAGGGATCAGAGATATTTCACCTCTTCCAATAGGCTGCATCTGTAGTGTTTAATAGTCTTTTAAGCTGTTTATTTTGACCCTTTGCAACTCTTAACAGGAAGCCGTAGCCCTCAATTGGATTACAGCTAATTAAATAGTACACACATGTCGAGTCAATAGGCAGAGGTGTCATATACCACCTTCCCCTACTTTTGTCCTAGCACTCCTCCTCCTCCTTTTGAGTTGTTCTTTTAACTTAAACATTCTGTTTGAGTATTATGAATTTTTAAACATTTACCCCACTTTTACTTGAAGTGTCGCTGTAGTCTGAATGTGCATCTCCTGTTTTTTGTTTTATTTCTCTCTGTATTAACAGATTTCTGTGAAGGCTGGTGAACGGTTTGTCTAGTTAAGGCACAAAATATAAGGCTTTAGTGATGGATCTTGGATTTCAAATGATACATTTTATTTGTTTAATACAGAAATTAACCACATAGTGTTGTTTCCGGTCCTCATACTATGGCAGGGGCATGAAATCATGTTATAGTTTGATATATTTGCTTCCATGTACAATCATTGCCATTTGCTTTTAATAGACTCCATATTTAATGACATGAGACTGGTATTGACCTTGTTAAAAACTGTTCCATAGTCTAAATTTATTTGATACTAAAATTCTTTTGTGTAACAATGTACAGTAATTCTGCACATTTTTCTCCATCAAAAGTGAATGGCTATAGTGTCAGGCTTTGGGTTTATCAGATTATTCTGTTGATGAAATGAATACAGGTAATTTTTTTTTTTTAGTAACTCCCTCATACATTCCAACTCAGCCTGGCTGGATTGTGGTGCCACAAGGTGATGTGTGACTGTTTTCAGAGTGTAAAGGTAATCATTGGGCAATTAATGGGCACCAAAAGGGGACCATTAGGGACGTGTAAACTTTGGATACCTGCTTGGTGTGGAATGGGGGCTGGGAGGAGGTGAACTTAGAAGAAAAACACACTTAGATTTTAAATTGTACCATGCAAATGCAGTGAACTGAGACATGAAGTTCATTGGTCTCTGAGGCATGTTTATTTTTGTGACTGCATTTATCTGCTGGTGTAGAGGTATTCGTCTGAGAACAGTAATGGCAGTTTTTGCGATGCACTGAGCTTACTTAAGAATAAAATGCAGTTTATTTTTACTATGAAATGCAATTTGCCACTTTCTTGTGTAAGCCTCTACTCTCTATCAGCTTTCTTACAGCTCATTTGCTCTCTTTTGCTTTCTAATAACATCCCTGTCTCATTATTGAGTCAGTCAGACAGTCTGCCAACTTGTGTTTACTGTTTTAACTCCTGCTTCTCCCATCTTGGAAAAGAAGAGGAAAAAACTGACAGGAAAGAGGTAAAATTATGAATTTCAACAATCTGTTTTCCCTGGCATCAGGCAGCTGCCACTCCTTAATCTTTGCCCTGCAGTGTGATAACATAGTTGTCGTAGTTGTAATGTGAATGTTCTAGGAAAAAAAAAAAAAAACAAAACAATTTTGCTTTACCGGATGAATGGAAGTGAGTGACAATAGAGGAACTTCAAGGATGTCAGAAGCTTAAAGTATTTTATCATCCTCCCAAAACCCCTCCACTGGATTCAGGACTTGTCACAAACCATATACACACAGAGGTGGCCATGAAATTTATTTCACAAACCTCCTCATGCAGACAAAGCTTGAAAGACTCGAGTGTTTTCTTTTTTTTTAAGCCTCTACATTTTTTATTTGCATCACTGCTTTAATACAGTGACCCTTTTGCATATGTCTGCATGTATGTGTATTTTTCTACAGTTAAACACATCAAGTGTAGTGTTACACCTACACTACATATTGGAGTTCGTTCCAGCTTCTCAAATGTGAGGATTTGCTGGGCATTCTCCCCATCAAGGGGAATGTTAATTAACAATACCGCTATTCTCACCTCAGGTCTCTGGCAGTATTTCTTTCATTTCCAGCATTCTCAACTCAAAATCATCCATTTAACTGGGAATGCACAGAACACACAGGTTTATATGTATTGCTTGCTGTGAAGAAAATACTGAACACTGATCTAGATAGGAGTCATTTTGCAGCAAATAGGACAGTAAGGGGGGGAGAATGCAGGCAGGCAGGTTGCCACGAAGGGGAAATACACACAGATGGCCTTGACAGACTGACAGACAGAGGATGAGAAAAAAGTAGACTAACGAAGAGACAGACACAAAGACACATATGTATAGGGTGTACATGCTTTCAGATACCTGCACTAAAGTGTGAGCATAACTGTTTGCATTATGTATACACTTGAATTTTAGGCTTGTGTGTTGGTCCACTAACGGTGTTTAAGTATCTGCCAGTTATTGTAACTGTCCTTTTCCTTTCTGTTCATTTTAAACTGCCTTTGCTGAATTGGTCACTGAACAAGAATCTAGACATTTACACATTTACTGCTTCTCAAATTTGAGGATTTGCTACGTTCCTCTGTAATTGTACAGTAAGTGTTTTATTTATTTATTTTTTTTGCATTTTGAACTGGTGGTGAGACAAAACCAAAAAAAGTTTCTGAACTAAACTATTAATCAGTTAGTTAAATTATGGAATTGGTAGAATAATTGATAATCAGTAGTATTGTTAGCTGTAGCCATAATTTTCATTTGAGTTAAAATTAAAAAATCAAAACTCAAACATGTCTCTTGAAAAAATGTATACTGCCTATTAGCAACAGCCAATGGATCTTTGGAGCTGTACCAATAGTACTTATAAATCAACATAATGTCTCTCCAAAACAGTTCACTGTCAAATTAGTTAATTCCTTTTCCCTACTCTGTCTCCTTATGATGAGGAAAGTGTGATTATTCCTACTTATTTTTGTGGTTATGTTGAGGCACTCGGATTGAAACATTCTTAGATTGTTTGGAATGAATGCAAACAAATTGAAACCTGGCACTAAACATGGAATATCCATAGGCTTCAGTATAAAAGCACTAGTTTTCAGTACATCCGTGATAACCCATAACACACAGGTTGGTGGCAGCAGACGGGCCCCTGCTTGTGCTGGCTGATGTTCTGTCAGGGTTGGGGGGTGCTGGGCTGGATCCTGCTGGGTCTTTTGTCACCCCTGCTAATTGAGTGATCCTGGTGACCCTGTCGTTGCTGCCTGGTAACACGTTAGCAGGAGCTAGTGTCGCTGCCCTCCACTTAAAGTCATAACTAGACGTCTAGCTCTGTGATGAGTGGTGGTTGTGTGATGCACTGGTACATTGATGGCTGAAATGATGGAAGGATAGATGAAAGGGGATGTACTGGCTGTACAGTATTCAGAAAGCAAGATTAAGTGCATTGACTCGGCATTGATGCTGGTACCATTTCTGCTTTGTTTTCTTGCAGAGCTGGCGATACTGAAATTGATTGAAATCACAGGGCTTTAAGTTGCACTAAATAAAAACAATCAACTACTGGCCTTTGGATTTATGAAAGAGTGGGTGGAGGCATAGAGGAGAAAAAGTGTGAGGAGAAATAAATTGTTTATTGTTCCTTGAGGAATTTTCCTTGCTGCAGGTATGTGGGCATAATGAAGAGCATGGAGGGATGGAGGAACTGTCAGACCATTTTGAAATTAGTATGCTGCAAACATATGAAAATAACACTTGACAGATGCTCACAGGCTGATATCATGCCCCATCTTATGATTTTTCATTAAGTATGCTATAACAGCTGCACTTGTACATCTCACTCAGTGGCGACAGTTGTAGCATGCCAAGTCTTCAAAAATAAATAAATACTTATATTTCAATGCATGCCTTTGGAATCTCTTTCAGTGAACATGTGACACTTTCCAGATAAGTGTTTTTGTGTTAACAAAATGGAAATCTTAATTTTGCTGAGCTAATTATAGCTTGTAGCCTGTTGCCAAGCAACCTAATGACAGGAGACAGCGGGGAGTCAAGAATCTAACCTTTGGCTGGATAGAGCCAAGAGGTGACATTTGGATTTCCTTCATATCACCCTCTATTGATGCACTGTGTTCTGACTGTATTGACTACATTGCACTTTCCAGTTTAAATGACATAAAGTGTGCTTTAAAGTAGCTTTTTTTATATACAGTATTAAAGAAGAAAAGCAGTTTAAACTCCAGTAAGAACATTTCTATCACAGCCATCTTTAACATGAGGCTCTTAAGAAAATGATACTACTTACGCGTGGCTGTGAAGGATTCATTCTGCACTGCAGAAATGTGCATTTAGTTATGTCGTCATGGCTTTACGTATGGCTTAGTCAAGAAAAAAATACATATAATGTAAAATTGAATAGGATTACTGGGCTGAGTTGAGGCTTAAATGATTTCTGTTGTTGCCCAAAGTGTGTAAATAGGGGCACCTGTTATAACTGCATATAGAGTCATGAATGGATTGCTGTATTTTTTGACTTCTCCCCTGGTTAATTTGTATCTTTGATCTACTTATAATGTAGCACATGCACAATCCTTACATCTTAGCTTGGTAGCTTGGCCAATGACATGATCTGTATTCTCTGAAAATATCTTTGTGGAAGTTGGATTTTTTTTTTCCCCATTAAGCGGGTGTACTGGGGGGCAGTGGGGTATCCATGGCTCAGCGCCAAAATAGTTTTAAAGTATTTGTGAAAAGACTCCTCTTAATCCGTTTTGTTTGCTCTGCTACCTCTCAACCATTTGTCCACGCAGAGCTTCCAAACCCTTCACTCCACCCAGCCATCTCAGGGATTTAGTCTAGTAGAGCAGTGGAGCAGAGGTGCAAGAGCCCACAGACAGTTTTTAAAAAAAAAAAAAAAAAAAAAAAAAAAAAAAAGCCATCTGGCTGGGGGTAAGGTGGGGGGGGGGGCAGTGATGTGGGGGTGTTGGGAGGTTTGGGGCGGAGGAGTCGTGCTGGGCAATCAAAATGACGGACAGCGGTGAGAAGTGTTTTGTGGGCTCCCACGTACATGCAAAGTAGCCCAACTTGTGAGCTTTCACAGCTCCCTCTGGCCTTCAGGTAAACACTGGCCAGTCGAGGTATGTGCAGTCTTTCTTCACCTCAGTGTGAGTGTGTATTTTTGTTTGTGTATGGTAATATGTCTGTTGGCTTGCTTCTGAGGGGAAAGAGTGGACTTTCTTGTGTTTACATCCATGTCAGTGGCTCGTGTATTTGTGTGTTCTACATGAAAAGCTGCCAAGTTTATTTCTGTAGTTTTTTTGTCAGTCATAGTGTTTGACAGCAGAAGGTGTTTGACCAGTGAAGTCAGGGTTAGCAGGTGAAATAAACAGCATCCATATTTCATGAACTATCAAAAAAAAAAAAGCTCTTGAATTCGACACAGGCTCAGTTCTAAGGACACTGTGAAATGGGCACACAATTGTTCCTCTTTGCTTTGAGCAAATATTATAATCCTATTCTCTTATGCTTTCCATCTTGCCCTTCTCTCCATAATATTCACCCCAATGCCGGCCCCTTTCCCTGAGTGAAAACCCCTCAGAATGTGTGGAGGCTTCATTTTTCACTCTCCCTTTGGGGCTCTGTTGTCAGAGAGCAGCCCTTAGGAAGTCTTTATTTCTGCCAGGCAGGGCCTCTTGCGTTCCTCCACCCTCTCCCTCCGTTCTCATGGCTGTCCCCCCCACCTGCTGGGATCCTGATCCCAGTTGGGGCAGGGCTTCAGTGGGGGACAATTACTGCTGCTCCCCAGCTTTGATCATCTGACCACATGGAAGCATAACAGCTGACCACATGTTTCAACAGACAAGAAGAAGTAAAGGGAGAAAAGAGGAAGAATTAGAATAGGGTGAATGAAGAAAAGAAATCCCCTTTTCATTTAAGTTGAGCCCAGAGTTCCATTTCACTTTGGAAGCTTTACGAAGAGCTATCCAGAATGGTCAAATCTGTGTTTCAGAGAGCTTCCTTTGATGGTGATTATTTATTTGGATCAGGGCAACCATACTTATTACAGACTATGTCTGGCTACAGCCTCCAATGAAGTTCGGTTTCAATTTGCCACTCTCTCTTTTGTGAGTGCTGCAGAGACAGAAAGAGAGAAGCAATTTAAGGCAGCCCTTGTAAAAAGTGAGTGCTAAGTCTGCTGGTATTGTCGGCCAAATTGTCAGGAGGCCAACTGGGCTCCGCTGCTGTGTTCTGGGCACTGTCTAGCTTTTTCTCAACCTAGGCCTCTGTTTCATTCAGACAGCTTCTCCACAGAGTCAGAGGCTGTTCATGTGGGCCGACAGAGGTTACCGTGGTAAACTGGCTCCATCACAAAGTCACCATCTCATCCACACCATAGATAATATTACACAGGGGAAATACTCAGGGCAGTGGAAGCTTTAAAGGTGGGAAAATATGTCCTCATTAAGCCACAAATGGATTCAGCTGCATTCAAAATGTAAGTCATTCAAGAAAATACATGTTTATGAAGCCTAGGCCTACCAGTCCAAGATTTCAATATGATAACATAATTCTTGTCTTTTGCTCTGTAGACATGGAAAGTCCTCCACATTGGGGGATATGTACTTGCAGAATCTGGGCCAAGGGGGTTAGATGGAAAGTGACAGGGCTGGGGGAGAGGGGAGGGAGCTGGCTTTGCTTTGGTTGTCAGGGATGGCCTCTTGGAGTGTCCCAATTGTGAAGGAGATCACTTTACCACATTAAGGGTGCCTCAAAAGAACCTCTTCAACAGCACTTTGGCCCAGCCTGGAAGAACAGGGCTTGTTTTGACTGGTCTGCCACCTTTTATTGTCACCGCTCTGCCGACCAACAGCTTGTTCATGCCTCAGCTATACTGCTACTGTGGATCTCTGAGAGACGCTCACACAACATATGCACACAAACATGCGCACACAAACATGCGCAATCACTGCATGGCAGGAATGCAAATATGCACATACACACAGGCATATGGGCATATGCACTCATATGCACACAAGCCATGTTGAAGAAACTGGAAAGATCAGAATATGCTCTGATGATAGCACTGGGGAAATAAAGCATACGGACATAAATGTACTAGAGGATGTGAGGGAAACCCTCTTGTTACCTCATTTATTCAAGA
This sequence comes from Mastacembelus armatus, assembly GCF_900324485.2. Lineage (NCBI taxonomy): Eukaryota > Metazoa > Chordata > Actinopteri > Synbranchiformes > Mastacembelidae > Mastacembelus > Mastacembelus armatus. Next base: position 9,490,985 of record NC_046642.1, read on the forward strand.
AACACAAGAATCACAAATTCACCCATCGTCACAAAACTGAGCAGGGCAAATTTGCAGAGAAATGGATGTAATCTCACTCAGAAGTCAGAGATATGCCAGCAAAATGAAATGTCTAAGTGTACACAAATCTATAGCATTTTAACAGTCTGTCAGCGAGCGGTAGCTGTGATAAAATGCAGATGCAAATGAATGTGTAGATTTTTTTTTTTTTTTTTTTTAATGAAGAGAAAATGTTTAGAGCTAATGTTTTTTGACAACTGTTTATAAAAATGTCTTTTGATCAGTGTGTTTATGTAAGAAAAAAAATTACTACACACATGCACACATGCACACACATCTATTTGTGTATGTCTGACTGTGAGAATTAAATGCTTGTATATTAAATTGTAAATACAGTTGTGATGAATTTCACTTTCTGCTGTAATTAGTATAGCATGTCAGAAAAAATTGAAAGGGCACGAACAACGAAATGCATTTTTGATCAGTTTATATCATTATGAATTTTATGCAAATCCTTGCATACATTTTTTTTTTTTACTTTTAATCTATGAATAACATCAGTATCAGGTATGCATTCTTGAAAACAAATTGTTTTATCTCTTTCTAATCAAACAGGAAATCATGTCTCATTAGTAAATGTTTGCAATGTAATTTGTTTTCATTAAATGAAATAAAAGGCATTTAATAAGTGCACATGAGTGTGTTGTTTGGCTTGGTTCATGTTCATTGTTCCCTCCTAAAACTAAAGTTAGTTTTCCTCCAAAGACAAGAGGTCACTTTATGATGTGGCCTCTGCCATTTGTGTATCCGGCCTTACTTCATAATCATTTTTATCCTGCAGTTAAAAATAATTAACAAGCCATGCTCTTTTGTCGTCCACCATTTTAGGTCCTCACTCCAGCAATGAAAGGCCTTTCCATCAGCGTGGTCACGTAATAGTGTCAGGATTCATTTTAAAGTGCAGTAATTCAGCGGTTTACACAGCTTCATAAAACACCGACATGGCCCGATAATGAGAAGCATGAATGGAAACTTGGAGTTCCCTGTGGCCCCTGTGTTTGAGTGAGTGAGGAGACGCAGACAGAAGGAAGAAAGAAACTAAGAACAAACAAACAAAAAAGAAAAATCAAGTAAAAAGATGTTTTTCTTTTTTTTTTTTTTTTCTTTTTCCGAAACCAGACAGCTGCTCTTTAGTATTGTACTTCAGATGGAAAGAGTAAATTACTTACGAGCTGTACTTAGACATATGTGCTCTGAAAACACATTATGAGATGGTATGCAGGTTCAGAGTGATTGGGACTGAGCCGTCCCACGGGTTCCTCCTCTGAGTAATATCATATGGACAAACAGCAAAGGTCACAGACTGCTCAAGCACATAACTCTTCATCTTTCAGCCTGCTCTTTGTGATGTCTTGACCTACTGACAGTTAGGTTGTGTGTATACATACACACACTGTACATGGATAAATGTGACTAAATCAGAGTCACTATGTAAGTGTGCAATTAAACACTTGTCTACATGTTTTTCTTCACCAGGTGATCAGTGTCACGCATTTTGCAGAACATGTCTTAATCTTTCAGTCCCAACATCTTGCTCTCATGGAATAAATCATGATGCAGCGTGGAGGTGGTGGCAGGCAGCGTGAGTCAGAGAAGCAGTCTGCTTGACTTCACGCTCGCTGGGGATCTGGTAACTCAGCAGGTAGTCCGAGTACAGATTGAAACTAACTCTGCCATTCTGCGCTCGACGCACCCTGAGAGCCCTATTCAAGAGCACGACTGTGCCTTTATTGTAGAATAAATTGCAGGAGTTCTTTTTTATTATCTACAGATGGGATAGGTTCAGGGTTGCTCAGCTCCCAGTCATTTTCTCACAGGGTGCGTGTGTGTCAAATACTTGATGTGATTCAGATTTTACTGGAATAACATGTGAGACTGCAACTTCCTGATCAGAAATGTCTGTGTTTAAGTGATACTTGTTTAAGTGAATTAACAGGGGAAGAACTGCAGTCATGGGTATTCTGGTGATTTGTTAGTCTCAGATGGTCACTGGGCATTAGTGTGTTAAATCCTGGAATCAGCCTACGACCTTTCAGTGAGGTTACCAACACACGGACTGTTTTTCATTTCCCTTGTGTTTTTGTTAGCACTAACAAGATTGACTTATAGCAGATTTGCACTACTGTGCATGTCGTAACCACTGACTAACTAGCAGTTATTCATCCGGCAAGCTGTATAGTAGTGGCACGAACAGGGATGTCTAATTTATATTAACAGCTCAGCAGTCACATCTGTGTTTATCAGGCAACAGCTTTGAGCATGACTCAGCCAATCAAAACTATCTGTTTTTTAAATATCTTCTATGGCTGAGGTAGTGTGTAATTCAGTATTTCTGTATAGCAAGCAGTTGCTGGGGCCAGTGCCAATGAGTGTGTGAATTACACCCATGCATAAAGCTGTCCTTGTGTCCTGCTGGCCAAGAGCTACGGGGAAGCTGGAAATGATCGTAAATTAAGCAGCACTTGGCTGAGGAAATCATACAAAATCTGGGATTGAAAGGAACATTTGGAATGATTGCTACAGACTATAAGGGGAGTTCCTATAAAGTGATGAAGGCAGACAGAGGTAGAGCACAGGGATGTACAGTAGCGTGAGTGTGGGACCGCATAACAGACTGGTGGAAGTGATGGCGTAAAGGTCAGATTTTGGAATAAGTCTCTCATAGCAACAGTAGTATCCATAAATGCTTTCCCCAGCTGATGCCTGCCACTAGGAATGAATTATTCACTCACTTGTCAAATCAATAATGACCTGGTCTTTAGCAGCCTACTCTCCTCATGCCCTACTTATCAGTTTTGGGGGGGTTGAGGACACATCATTCTGACAAAAGCTTTATGTGTAGAAAAGATATTTTAGCAGTTTGCATTCATTGTAGTGGACATGCAGCCCCTTGCTGAGTTAAATTGCCTGTGATTTGTTGTCATTTTAAGGATTGTTTCTGGAAAATTGGAACTTTGAACAGAGTGATACAAAAAAAAAATCACTGAAGCTGGATTGAAGTGAGCACACATGATTAATATGGCAGTTTTGTTGAAATGGAATGTGGCAAATGGAGGTGGAGAGGGGTAGTGGTGGAGTTGGTCTAGCTGGATTGGCGGGGTGTTGCCATGGCTTTAAGGGCATGGGCATGTTTGGATGGCATGGCCCACCCCCTGCCCCTCTGCCTCTGTTCATGTCACTCACTGTCTTCCAGCCTGTAATTTTCCATCTACTGTAACAGCCTGGGCACATCGCCACCCAGGGAACTTTTAAAATAAATAAAGAATTCATTAAATAATTAGTATCTCCACAACAATCTCTTTTGTTCTGTCAATCTCTGAGCACTCAAAGTCACCCTGAGAGATGGAGAGAGAAAGGGTGAGCAAGCAAGAGAGAGGACAAGTGAGATAGAGAAATTAGTGGAAAAATCAATTTAAAAAAATTAAAAGCATTGAATTTTTTTTGGAAATGTGTTTTACTTATCTGCCATCGATTACGTCTAATTGGACCTCATTTCCTGAAAAAAATCCTCTGCGTGTTTATGTGCGTGTGTGTGTGTGCGTGTGTGGGCGTCTGTGCGCCAGCGTCCGCTTGTGTGTTTGTGACATTTCTTAATGGTTGGGTGCATAGATGATAACCACTTGGCTTTGTGACAGACAGATATGAAAGGCTGTCACTCTGAGCAGAGACAGCTATAATGGAAGCACGAGTGTCTGTGTGTGCATCTGTATATATATGTGTGTGTCTTCATGAAAGGGTGATGATAGGGCCCCAGCCTTGCTTCCTCATCAAAGCCCATCCGCTCGCTGGGTGCTTGTGCATCACTGTGCTTGCGGTATGGTGTTTACATTGGGAGAGACCGAGCAGAACCACCTCTTTGTCCCCTCGGTGGTTTGACATTGCCCCCACACCCCACCCTGCTGTATGTGAGGTTAACGCATCCTTGCAAGAGTGAACAGCTTGCAACAGTGTAAACACATCAATGCAAAAAGACTTTAACTCTTGAAGTAAGTTCATGACAAAGATTTGTTACATTAGTATTAGTGACCTGTGCAAAATGAGCAGTTTAATATTTGGGGCTTTATAGCAATAGCTATGGGTCACTTCCACACATAATGCAAGTGAACTGGCTTAATGTGTCAAGTGGAAAAGAAAAACCCAAATTATGTGATAGTCCCAGGAAGATCCCTGACAGAAAAGTCTCTTCACAAGCTTTGAGAAACCAAAAGGTCAGTTTCAACAAACATTCAGCCAACAGAGGAACATAGGTTTGTGTTGTCATTAAGTTTTTCAATAGCTGTATACTTTATTTTCCCATCTCACTGAAACTTTGCTTGTCTGTGGGTGTATTGTCAATATAAATATGTCAACGCAGGTGTGTGATTGGTTTGTGTCAAAACTGAAAAGACAAAATGACCTTTGATATGTCTTAATGTATTCATTCTATTGCTACAAAACAGAAAACAAAAAGTAGGCTGCTCTTAAACTTCCATAAAACTGTTAAACAGCTCTCTCCCTGGAGATTCATAGACTGGACGTTTACATCTGTATTTTAGTTATAATGAACATCATGACGGGTATTTTATTTTGTAACACACTGGCCCATGTAGAGTTTTGGAATGTCACCCTAAAACACTTTTTGGGTGACCAAAAAGCACTTGTCGCTCCTGTCTGTCACTTTTGTCTTTTTATTTTGTCGAGGCACTACAGCGAGTCGACGTTTCTTTTTTTCTGAAATTAATGGGGAATTAATGATTCCGTTATTCCCCCGCTGTGCGAGGAAGGGGGTGGGGGGTGTCTTTCTTCTTCTTTTTTTTTTTTTCTTAATCGCCCAACCTCTACAAACTGATTGGAGCAGAAAAAATACGCCCATTCCCCTTCTGCCAGGCCTCACAATGGAGCTGCAGATTTTTTTTTTTTTTTTTTTTTTGATAGGGTACTATGCTGTCAGGGGGCCAGCTGGAATTAGAAGTGGATTAATAATTTTAAACAAGGCTAAACCGCTTGGACTGTCTGTCTGTCTGCTCTTTCCAATGCTTAGCCAATGGTCCGTCTGCTCCCGGACATCACATCAAAACAAATCTAAAATCGCTATATCTTCCTAACGAAGAGTGTTTGGTTTTACTTGATGGAAAACAGGCCAGATAGGTCTCATGAGGTTCCGGGCCTCAGAACTAACCAGGATTATCGTAAATGTATTTACATCGCCCGAACAGCATCCTCGTCCACTTGTCTTCATTTGTCTATTTGTATTGTTGTTTTTCTAATAGTTGATCAACTTTTTAATACTTTTACGCAGTTTTACGCAGAACCTGGATCAGCTATTGGTTTGTAGTCAACTGCATAATAACTCATACCATGCGGTAATCCACCTGATCATTGTATTTCTCTTAGCTATATTTCTATCGACACTGCTACTCCTTGCCTCGGTTATACATGTAGGCCTATGAAAACCGGAGTAGGCCCATTCGTCTCCTTGTGTCAGCTGCATGTTTTGCTGTGTGGACAGGCTGTGGGCTGAACTGGTGGGACTTTGGTCCAGTGGCTGGAAAGCAGTAAGACCACCAGAATGGTGACCCCAGTCAGAGGAAAGATTAGGTTTAGCACCAGTGGGAGTGTTAAATGGTGAGTCCTGGGGATTTGGGGGGGCTATTTGGAAAGATCTAAAAGCAGACGTATTACCAAACCGAATCTGGGTATACTAAAGCCTGACAAATCAGGCCCTTCTGGTGACATCGCTCACAGAACAGAACCCATGTCTCAATAATCCCCATGTAATTTGTGTGTGTGTGTGTGTGTGTGTGTGTGTGTGAGAGAGAGTGATGAGGGAGAAAAGAGCAGAGAGCTCACAAAAAATTAATTTTTCCAGCTGGTCCTTCTATGACAGTATAGCCTGTATGCTGGTGGACAAGGATCCTATAAAGGGCCTGAATGGGAGATACAAAGTGCATGGTGCACTAAACTACAATGGTTATTTTCATTTTACAAGCATCATTCTGTAGTCAAGTCCATTTAAATTGCTTAATCCTAAAATGACAAATACACAAAAAGCTAAAGCACAGATCAAGGAATAAATCAAAAAAAAAAACTTATAGATCTATAATTTTTTTCTTTTAATTCAGTCATTATAAAAATGTTCTGTGAATGTAGCAGAGACATTAGCCCCCTTCTGAGCTATTATCCTGGCTGTCTGGTGTTGCAATTTCACACTTCACTGATTCCGACAAGCAGTAGAGAGTCTGCATGCCCCAGATTTCACCTTATTTAGGTAATTCAAAAAAAAAAATCCATTCCCAAGACAAGGCACAAGGTAAATTAAACTGGGTACTGGACTGGCACACTGTTGCCAGTTTCAACAATATCAAAAGAAAACAGTGAGGAGGAGAGGGTTTTTTCCGCCACATAAAGTTGACTGTAAAACCCTGGAAATTAAATTGAGCGATACACAGATTTGACTCCACTTCATAAAGCTGCGATTTCGTAGAAGTATTTTTCTACTGAAACGATGCACTGATCTGTGCTATAGTCCGCTCTTTAAAAACACTGACAAGTCAGTTTGTGCTTTTATTTATTTATATTCTACATTTTTCCCCAACTTCTCCTTAAGGTGTGAACTTGGTCGTTGAAGGTTGAGCCAGTTCCCAATGTCACGTCTTACACTGTCACCTCTTACCACAGCTTCCACCAGCTTCATTTCTGATGCACAAACGGCGGAATATTAAATGCAGCGCACAGACACCAGGGGTTGTACATTATTTATGTCGCGCAAAAATGAAAACAAACTGCCTGCGTGGCTTCTCAGCATTAAACTGCGTCCTGGTCTGCAGTGTGTTTGCGCTATAGCACCCCCCCCCCCCCCCCCCCCCTTTTTAAAAAAAAATTAGTTTAAGAAAAATCTCTAAATTACAACTGTTTGACAGTTTTTGCAGAAAAGAGTAAAAGCACCGCGTTTAAATGAGTCACTAAGAAAAGAAACACCCTAAACTGCGCCTTTACATTTTAAAAGTTGATTTGCTGATATTTTTTCTCCCACAAAGGTCGAGTTAATTTCGTTTCAGCCGACCCAACACGGAATCATTTTTTATGGCATTTCATTAAAAAGGAGTTTAGTTACTGTTGCACTCGTACATTAAAAGTTACCTTACATAGAATTTGGCTCTGTCTTGACTGAACTCGGTGTCTTTGACTTCATTACGCCTAAACCTTTTCAAGGACAGGACAAGTGGGGCGTTATTAATTAAGAAGTGCGCACATTTCCTCGGTCTGAGAGTTTTGAGTTGTGTAGGCGCTGTGCGGAAGGCTGCTGCAGCTGAACAAATAGGCCTTGTCTGTTTCTTTGAACTTCAAAATTGCTGCATCAAAGCATAACATTACCAAGCCTAAAATAAAGTCAGCAGGAAATCACAAACTCTGATTAATAATGATCATTATAATTAGAATATTAATCATATTGAAAGAGTTATATTTAAAGTCTGTTTACTGTATAAAATCTTTTTTTCTTAGCCTAAATATGTTAAACTTGGAAGTTAGGCATGTGGGCACTGACAACAATAAAAAATTATGGGGCTGTAGCTTATTTAGAAAAAAGGGAACAAAAAAGTTTTTGCAATGACTGTTAATAAAGCAACAAGTCAAACTTTTCATTGAGGATTTTTGAACGGTGAGGAGAGGTTTAAGGTTTCAGGGGCCTGCTGAGCCTTGTTCCCTCCATCAGGAGAGAAATATGCCATCGGTCCTCAGAGCAGAGGATGGATAGTGCAAATGAAAATATTTGGTAGTGTTGCTTTTTAACAAACAGATGATTCATTATAATGACAATTACTCTGATGGTCTCTTGAAGGAGAATGTGCAGTATATTACAGCGCCAGTCACACACATGTGTTCAACCCTTTGAAAGCACATGCTCATTCTGGGTGTGATTTTCTAGCCTTATTTATAGTCAAAATTTAAACCCACTATTGTTTCACATAGCATACTAAGATGAATTGTAGTTCTGTTAGCAATTATATGGAGACTAAGAATGGCTCCACATACAAAGCATCACATACTTTTGCGACGGCTGTGAGAAACAAAGTCCCTTCTCTTTTGTTACTGGTCCATGGACCGGAATTGAAACAGGAAAAGCAATTATTGAAGAGATTGTCCCACAGGCATTGAAAAGCTATCAGCATGAGGGTTGGGATTGGCTTGGGGGACACCTATGGCCCCATGCATTATCCTGGCATGAGGTCGCTTTGGCAATCGCCTGCCAATTTCCACCAGCACCTGGATTTACCACCACCCCCCACATCACCAGGCCCTCCTACCTGGCTCCTTTTTCTCCTCCTACACCACCTCCTCCCTTTCCAAATCCCACTCGCCTGTTATTTTCCCAGGGTGATGACCATTAATAGAAAAAAAAAAAAACAAAAACAGAAAGAATAGTTCCTGTCCAGTGAGTACGACAGAAGTTGAAGGTGTGTAATCACACTGTATTGTTTCCCATCATGATGGCACTGATTGCTGATACTTCTGGGGGAGAAAATATCTTTGACTCTGGTCTGTTGGTGTAGACCAGAAACCACAGAATACATACACTTAATGCTGTGAAAGTATGAGCTGCTGGTGTACTGTTTGGGCCAAAAGGCACAGTGGGAGAGATGGGTCTATATTAGTGAAAAAGTGGAAAGAAAATAACTGGTGCTATGTCTAACACTTTTTATTATGACTGTTGAAAGCCTGTATAAGACAGCTGTTGAATATCACTCTCCTTTAGCAGTAAAAACCCCCACCACCCCATCCACAAAACCTGCTCCTTTCCCACAAGGCCCAGTTACCCACACATCTTATTACAGTAAGATCACCTCTGATCATGAGCTTACAAGAACACAACAAAGGACTGAGCATCACATATGGAAAATCCAGGCTGCATTGTTGCTGTTGTTGTGATGGATTAAGGTTGCTGTTTGCTATTATGTGTCATGCTACCTCTCTTTACTCAGTTATCCTTACAGCTGTGCCTGTGTAGTGCCCGTATAGTGAGAAACAGAAATATCCTGGACTTTGCTGCTCCTCTGAAAATATTCTTTAGGTTTCTTAGTGATATTTGAAATGACCAAGTAACATTGAGAAACTTAAGATATGTGCTGTATTTGAAGAAACGTTTAACTATTCAGTGAATTTCTTGTTTAACATGAAATTCTCAAGGCCAAAGTGACATTAAAGCTTCAGAAGTGATGTGTGACATCAGCTGACATTGATGTCCACTCTAAAATAAATGTGACATCAGTATCAGGAACATTTACTTATTTGTGTTTTTTTCCACAAAGAGTAAAGATCATAGGAATAATTTTACTTAGTTAATCCTTAATTTTTCTTTTTTTATTTTGCATTTTGATGAGCAACAGCTTTCTCAGAAGTGTCTGCAGCAGTTTGCACAAAGCAGCACTTGGAAAAGTTTAACATGCATGCATGGTGAAGAATATTTAGTTTCACAGAAGGTGCCAATATAGCACCATGTTGGTCTGAATCATAACAGGTCTGTTCATCTTTCAGAACTGTTCGTCTTTTGGGAAATAATAACTCCAGTGTTCTTGGACAGGATGGCATCTAACAGCCAGTAATGTTGACTCTGTTTACACATTACATTACATCTGAAGCAGGTTTTATTAAAATGAGATGGAGGCACTGATGTAGAGTTAAATAAGGTAAAGGATGAAGAAGGGCAAGCAAAAATCCTAACACACACCAATCGAATATATCTGTATTTATAATAAAATATGAATGAATGCTTTCTGATCGAAGTACACTCAATCTGTGTGACACTTTGAAGGGTTCCGTCAATTTACATCACAAAGATATAAAGATGAGTGAACTCTATTCCTTTAATAAAAAGCGGGTCAGCTTCATCACCTGCCTGAAAGGGGAGTTGTAGAGTAAAACAAAAAAAAAACAAACTTTAAACGTAATAATCTTTCATTGTTTCTTTATTTCTGTGAAGCCACAGTCGCACAAGCACGTGCTGAGGCTGAGGCAGGATCAAGCGGATTGTGTTCACGGTGCTACCCGTCTCATGCATATCCATAACGGATTAAAGATTGCGCAAACATTATGCAACCAGGGCTCGCCTTTTTGCGCGCTGATTGGCATTTCTGCGGCACAAATCGGAATTGTTCAGAAGTCTTTGTTTCTTCTTTTGTTGTATTAGTGACATTTTTAGTTTTGTGCGGGGACAGTTTCTATAGATGGCCTGCTTTTTATTGCTTCCTCCTGACTATATTTATCTGTATATGCCTAAACATTTCTCATCTGTGTCCTCTGTAGACGTACTGGTGATTTTAAAACACACTGCGCCTTTTCCATTCCCTGATATCACAGTAGCCAACTTTGAGCTTTGCATAAATCAACTCAGAGCACTGCGCAAGCGCGGAAAAAACACCAAGAGGTGCGATGAATGAAGTCTTTAAATAATGGAAAGGCACTCTTCAATTCCAGTCCATTGTCTCGAGAAAAAAAGGGACATTAACGAGCATTGTCCTCTTTATTTTAAAAGGGTGATGAATATGTGAGCGCTGCTGTCCGTCCCCTCAGGGGAGAGCCGTCCTGTGAGGAGGAGGCTGTGGCTCTCAGGTGAAAAGTTTGTTTAAAGTGCTGAATCGCGCGTCCGTGCAATCTGTGACAAACGCAGCTTTCTGTCGACTTTGCGAGTTATACAGAAAGCATTCAGACAGTGGCTGTGATTTTAATTAAAAATTTAATTGCAGATAGTGATAGTTTATGGTACGCGTTGTTTAACCATTTAAACCTCAGCATTGCATCTTCGCCAATAACCTGCAGTTCAATGATTCATAAAACTAGTCTTCGCTCCTCTGGGGGACTTCTTGTTATTGCGCCAGTTTCGGTTAACGCATCACTACCGCAGCGCTCAGGGCAGAGCAACTGGCCATTAAAAGGATGTCAATTGCTCATTTATCCATTTACCGCATCTCAAAGTGTTGAAAATATATCTGCCAAAAGACAAACGCAAAGCACAATTGCCGAACATCTGCTTCGCTGAATAAGCGTTTGGAGGAGCCCTCACTCCGGGGACCTATTAGCGTCGATTCCTGCGCTTGCTCTGATAAGGAATTCATCAAGTTTCTGACACCCCACCAGATGTTGGGGAATTAGCACTGTCTCCTGTTGGACATACTGCTAATAATTTGTCTTTTAGCCCTTATCATAATAGAAATATTATTTGAGAGATGGATATTTTGTGTGTGTTGGGGCCTCTGAATGATAACGGACGACAAACTATAAATCTAATGTTGTAGGTCCCTTGGTATGTTTTTTTTTTTTTTTTTATAATGCTCATTTGGCTGCTGTCTGCTGTAGCTCAGGAACAATGGATTTGACTGATGTGTAAATCTATTAGGCATTTTATCAGGGTTGTTTCTGTCAAATTGCGAGCGCCTGAACTAAAGTCATTGAATAACTTCATAATATTTTATAATGTCTAAGGAATTGGCAGGCCGACCACTTTCACTCATTTCCTCATCAGCAGAAATGCCTGCAGGCTCGAGTATCCAGTATGATGAGATATGTAAATCACTCTAAGGAGTCAATTGAGGAATAATTGAACTGAAAGACAAAGCCATTGTGTTAATCAGTTTGCATCACAAAAAGCATGAAACACGTTACGATAGAAAGACACACCGTGGATTAAGGTATTTTCTGAATGCATATTCAACACCCTGCTGGAGGTGAAATAAGCATCGGTAATTGACAGGCACATCAACTTCCGTGCGCATTGGAAGCCTTGGGTTAAGCAATTATCAGATGTATGTTAGTTTTACTCAGTTATTTATTTATCTATACATATTTTCCCTTATGATGTTACAAATCCGTGTCATTTCATTTTAATTGGTGCGTTAGTGAGAAAACTACTCTGGATACTTGATTAAAGAAAGCACTTCCATAAATATGTAGAGTAATCTAACTTGTATTGCTATGTGTGAAAAGTTAAAGCACACACTCACACTGAGATGACTGAATAAATTGACGATGATTCATTATTGGCGACACCTTGTCTATTTAGAGCAATGATGGTGAAAATCCGAACGCCCGTGTGTGTTGCAGGCAGCACAGGGCAATGTGCATCTAATGCAATTATGCACATTTAGCGAAAATGTCTCCTACTCAGGTTAAGGGCCAAGAGTCCTGCCTCCCCTTAATCGAGACCGTGCACCCTGCACAACCTGACCCACTCTAACCTGAAAGGTCTCATATTAAAGCCTCAGATACAGCCCTGTAAATAAATAAAACAGTAAACAGCCCTGTGTCTGGCTTATACGCGCTGGAAGTCTGAGGTCTGTTCCTGTTGCCTCTAATAATAACTAAATTATTAATCAGTGATAAATTAGCCACTGGGTTTATTAAGATCAGAGCCTCCGTTGCGTGACAAAGGGCGTCTGCTTGTGCCTGTTTATCCTCTTAGAGTGCGCTCTGCAGCTTATCCAGCAAATACTCTGCGACTGAGAAGACGGAGGAAGGTAAAAGGGTTTGGGACTGACCAATCAATCCGATATCAAACTTCAGCGGCAGTCGAGAGCCTGGAGTTCAGCTGAGTCCCATTTTTGTTCCCAGCAGAATAACACCCAACACTCCCTCCTGCAGTCTCCACTCCCCCCACCCTCCGAGCAGCAGACCCTATAGGCAGACAGAGATTATAGGCTGCTGCACGCTGCCAGCAGTCAGCTGCCATCCTCCGGGTGCACACGCCGCAGCCCAGCACAGCCATCCATAAGATAACTCGAGATGAATGAGCGCTAATGTAATTCAGCGCCAGTTGCAGCCCAGTGTGCTTCAGCGAGGCATTGTTGTGATGCAGCCCCTAGTCTTTACACAACTGCATCCACGTGACCGTCACTGCTCTCTAATCCATTGAGAATCCAAAAGAAAGGAGCCTTTCATGTTTTTTCCTTCTGGATTGAATCGCCTGTTCTGGTTTCTCATATCATCAGTAATGATGACATGTAGCCTATTGGGCGTCAGCATAAAGCACAGGCTTGGGCAATAACACGGGCTGTTCCAGGTGAAGATAATCACCTAAAAGAGAAAGAGCCTGGAGTTTAATTGCAGGTGACCCACCCGGTCTAAGATGACAGTAATGACCTAAATCCATATCAATCCTGATGTAATGGCGAGAGAAAAAAAAAACATATGTGTCATTTTGGGCTGTCAAAAGGCTTTATTTATTTCAAAACCGTGTTTTGCCTCTTTCCTCAGGAGGTTCACCCACTGCAGGTCAGGGTGCTGCCACCTTTCCGTTCGGCACATCCCAGATGCGTTCATAAACACGCATGTGAGCCGCCGCGTTTCGGAGAAAGCCGGGTCTCACTTATTTGACGTCACGGCGTCTGAGAGGAAGGCTCTTGAAATATGCGACTAGACGAGCAAGAGAGCAGGGAGCAGGGAGGGAGGAGGCTGAGGCGGGGAGGAAAAGAGGGGAGGGAAAGGAGCTGGACAGAAATGCAATCAAACGGAATGCAAGGGGTGCGCTTGCGCAAACGTAAAAAAAAAACAGAATTTAAATCAATATTTCTGAATCTGTTTATAGTTGGAAGGTACTGGGGGGTTGGGATGGAGGTGCATGGGTTTGAAACACTTTGGTTTTGGGTAAAAATACTCTGCTTTAGTCTCCAGTGGGAAGTAAGTCTTCATTTTACACCAGTCTTTCAAAAAGCACACTGCACTCAGTAGTTGTTCATCGGCATTGAAACAGATATAGGCTGAAACATTGGATACATGACACTGTATAATATGACGTGATTTCAAGCCTGCGCCTGAACTGTTGTTCTGATTCAGGCTGATTTTTTTCGCTGTTTAAATGCTTATTATGGCGCCCATTCATGTGTGGTAACTCCTTTGGTTGTTTTTATGAAGCGGTTCCTTGTTAATCGGGGTAGTGGGAGACGCTGAGTGAAGGGCAGCGCCACTTTTGGCAACGTATCCCCACTCCACTTTCACGGTCACACAGTGTCCTCAGTTGCCCGTCTTCCATCCTGCACGGTAGGATTTTTATTGGTCAAAGACAAACTTTGCATGTGCAACTTTTGTGGCCATAGACTGATGAACCACCTCCCCATCAGAACGCACTACTCCCTGCCAAGAAGTGGCTCTGTAACCCCCCCCCCCCTCCAAATAACACACACACACACACACACACACAAATACACTCACACACAAGATACTAAGATGGCGCCTTAATCAGTGTCAAGTTCAAGTGACTCCTAGCAGTCTGATACAAGCAGCATAGCAAACAGTGTGGGCTACATGCGTAAAGATGCAGGGCAGCAGAACAACATGGTGATAATAATAATAATCAACGTCGCAGTCTGAAAGTAGCTTTTCATAACGTTTGTTTTTTAATTTCAGTCAAAATTTCCGTTCACATTTTCTTCATAAATAGTTGGTAAAACAAATCAACCAACATACAGTAGCCTAAAAAGTACAAGGAACCTTTGCCTCTGGGAGCTAAAGAGGCTAACGCATAGGCCTGCTGTTGTAACATGGTTTGCCTCAATGTGGCACAGTGACACAGTTCATCAGTAAAACATTTTTGCTCTTCAGGAATAACTTGGTGTGTGACCCATTTTCTCCCAGAAAGTGTTACAACATCACATTCTAGCTGTGTTTATACATCCGATATTTTTTCACCGACCTCTGGACATGGGGCAGAAAGGCTATGGGAATAAGAAAAAGTACTTCTTTTAAATTAAGGTATAGAAAATAGCATATAAAACATATATTCCTTAAATTATTTAAATAAACTTATTTCATATATCACTGTCAGGAGGTACCGTTTTTTTTTACATTTTATTTTAAAAGTAGTGCTGGTGGTCTGAAATTGTTCTCATACGAGTACAATATAACTTTGTGTATGCATAATATTTAATTCTTGAGAATAGGTTACAATGCAATGCTGTAACTCTTTTTGCCACTGAACGTATTCTCCCCCTCCCCCCATCCCCCACCACCACCACCAATTCACATAGATCTAAAATTCCTTCCACTAAATTTTGTTAAACACAAAAAAAAAGTCTCATTTTGACAAGTTACTCACACAAAACAAGCAAATGTGTAATCAAACTGCTCTATATGCAACACCACAACAAATAACACGCTTAGCTTCACAGGAGAATTACATTTAAAACAATGCAAGCTGACAGACAGAAAACTTTTTTTTTTATTATTATTTTTGAAGATACTGTGTTGTGACAGTTCCATTGTTGCCGATGCACACATTTAAAACATACTTGCACAAAGACAATGCTGGAATTAGAAAGATTGCCATACCGGCGCATATATCTGGGTGCTTGACCCGAATTTGAAATACTCAAAATACTGTCACCTTGATTTTTGGAAATAATGAACTTCGCACACTGGTCTAAAACCTGTATAGGAGTGCAAAAGGCTGATGGGTTTATTTCTCTCCCCCACCCCCCACCCCCCAATACTGAGTTTATGCTACGAATTGACATCTATTTCTGATTCTATAAAAGTAAAATACACAAAAAGTTTCAATTTAATCAAAAATAAAGATATCAACAGAACCGTTTTATAGCTTGTCAGCTCAACTGAACTCAGTTCTACAAAGTCAGTGATTTACATGTCAATGGTCTCATAAACAAAATAAAAGTGACGGAAATATCTGCATTATATATAGACAAATCCATAATATTCATATAGATTATTATTTCTTCGTTCCAAATAAGACACATGTAGGTCTATTGGTTAAAAAGAAAAGAAGAAAAAAAAAAACAGAAGGATACAATCGCGATGTTGGAGCTTTAGAGTTTATCATTTGTTCATTGTTAAGCTGGTTATGACCAAAACTGTACAGTTTCTTGTTAGAAAACATTTCCATAAATATCATTTAAGTTTCAGAACTTATACCCATAATTAAATTACAAATTGATAAATATGGCATCATGGATATGTATTTACAACGGTATTAACAAAAGGCAACGTTATATTTAACGGTAACAATCGTAACCTAATACCACATTTCTCCACCTGAAAACGGACGGTGACAACAGATTCGACCCCATCAAACAAGGAAATACATTCACGAGTAAAATATTTATGTTTTTTTTCTGTGTTCAAGTTCATGACAAAGACTTTGGCACGTTTCTTAAGACTGTTTGAAGTTCCAACAATCAATTGAAGAGGCGACAACAGCGCGTCACCATCATATAAAACAGCGTGAAATAATCTTGCTTTTTTATTCTTTTTTCTTAAATAAAAATTTGAGAAAATACATAAAATGAAAAATAAAACATTTTTTTTCTGAAATCTGTAAACTAAAAGATAAAAAAAACATTTATTTATACTGAGAAAGTATTACGTTTTATTTATTTATTCGTGATTTGTTTGTTTTCCTCAAAACTGCGGAATAAAAGTCAAATTTCGTGATCCTGAGAACGGACGTGGCCTGCTGGGTGCTGGCGTTTGCTCTCATCTCCTGTTGTTGTCCCAATTCCATTTGTGTGTGTGAGTGAGCGAGCGAGTGTGTGTGTGTGTGTGTGTGTGTGTGTGTGTGTGTAAAGTGAACTGGAATAGTTTGTAAGGTTTTTAATCCTCATTTCTCCTCAACTTCGTGGTCCACATTTCAGAGAGGGTTTTCCTCTTCTGACTTCAAACGTACCATTCATTAAAGTTGGGTGCCAGTCCTTCGCTGTGGCCAGACGTGTTTTGTACGGCTGACGGCGGTGTTTTTGTCGGGTCTTCAGTGCTGGCTGAGACCAACACTGGCGGTGTGGACGACTCGTAACCAGAGCTCGCTGCTGGAGACGATTCGGATCCTTGAGACTCATGTACCTGCAGAAAAAAAGGAAAAAAAGAACATGAGCAGTGAGTGACAAAAAAATGATCAATTCACATCCTCACAATATATTTAAAATTGCTTGATTGGAGGAAATTGAACGTAAATGCTGATACACTCTGTTAACGATGACAGGAAACGCACAGCAAAGTTGAATCAGACATGGCAACTTTCTACACTGCAAAAATAACCACGTCAACACGCAGGAAATGTTCTGCGTAAAGTAACAGCAAAATATATTTTTTAACGCTTTTCTTTTAATTAGGTCACTGTTTTGGACAAAGAGAAAAGACAGTTTTGAGTCTCGAGGTGAAACATTGAAAACTCGTCCACTACCATACCTCACCAGTGGACTCACTGACATCCTAAATAGTGTTTTGTGCAGTGTTTGTGTTACAGCATCTCAAGAAATGCTTGAAGTTGTGATAGCCCCTGTCTGCAGCAGAGGGGGGTGGGGGTGCAGTGTGTGTGTGTGTGTGTGTGTGTGTGTGTGTGTGTGTTAATGTGTTTAAGGAGTAATGAAGACGTTAATTACCTTCATGTGTTTCCTGAGAGAGCTGGGGTGTGTGTATGACTTGTCGCACACTTTGCAGATGTATGGCTTGTCTGATGTGTGCACATGCATGTGCTTTTTCCTGTCGCTGCTGTTGGCGAAGCGTCTGTCACAGCCATCAAATTCACACTTAAACGGCTTCTCACCTGCAAGATTAAATACACACCGTGAATTACCAATAGCCCGCACAAACAAACTCCCCAAATGTGACACCGCCCGCACAACGCGCACCTCTGAGATGTAAATTGCGAGCAGTCTATGATATAACAGACTAACCTACTTTTTCAGGGGCGACACGGATACAGCTCCTACTACTACTCACTGCTCTGTCAGGCTTTATTTATTCAAGAGGCCTACTCCTTCATGCTACTACTGGCCCACTCTGTGCGTCTGCCCCTATAGTAAACACTGAATCAACAGGGCATTTCTGTTTATGTGCAAACGCTGAAGAAGGGGGAGATATTTAAACACAATCACTAATCGATTAGTTAAATATGAGCTATTAATGATTTCAGGCGTCCAGAAAGCGCAGGATCACATGCAGGGGCTGATGCAGCTGATCAACTTAAACTTTCAGAAGTTAGCAGAGTATCTATCTTCATATGTCACACTCAACTTCTTAGGCTACGAGATTTAACGAGGCTTAGCAACATAAGAGTTGCTCAACACAGCCACATTATATTTTCTGCATCATTGAGCCATGCGTAATGCTCTTGGAATCATTTAGAAAAAAATGCAGCTTTTTGGAAAGATAACTAAGAACTGTGCAACATGATAAACATGGGGCCAAGTTCTCACATTATTGTCAACAACAACAACAACATGCACTTTTATTTTGGAGCAGTCAGACAGTGACTGAGACACAATTTCTATTCAGAATATCCTCACGTTTTAATTGTTATTTTACGCACGCCGTGCCCTGACGGTTTTCGTGCCTACCTGTATGTGTTCGTTTGTGGATTTTCAAATTTTCCGATCTGGCGAATATTTTCCCACATCCGGGGAACGGGCACGGAAACGGTTTCTCGCCCGTGTGCACACGGATGTGGTTGACGAGTTTGTACTTGGCCTTAAAAGATTTCCCTTCTCTCGGGCAGTCCTCCCAGAAGCAGACGTGGTTGCTCTGCTCGGGGCCGCCGACGTGCTCCATGGACACATGAGTGACCATCTCGTGCATGGTGCTGAAAGTCCTGTCGCAAGTCTTTTTGGGTCTGTTCATCTGGTTCTCGTCTATCCATTTGCAGGCTAATTCTTGTTTAATCGGTTGCCTCATGTATCTAAAGAAGGCCCCTGGACCGTGGTGTGTTGGCACATTCATCCCCATGTTCATATTGATAGGATGGTTGTAGTTGTGGAGCTGAGCCCCGTAGGGGTCCGTCCGTGGGCTTGCGACCGGACGATAGGGATCAGGTCTTCCGAAAATGTCGCCCCGTAAGCCAAGATGCATTTGGCTGTTGACTACATGTCCGCTCGGTGAAGTGTGGCTCACCCCCTGGTCGTGAAGTCCTGGAAACAACAGATGTCCGGGGTTGTCGGTGATCCCGGGCGGCCCGTGGAGGCTCCCCGCCGAAGCTGCAAAGATCCCGTGCTGGGCACTCGGCGCTGTGGACTCTCCAACACTCCGGTTCCGGAAGAGAAAGTCCCGTGTTGAATTGAACGCTCCCCCGCCATATGAGCCCACCTGCCCGCTGTGAGAGTGTCCCAGGGCAGCTGCATATCCAGTGGCTTGCGGGGTGAACGCTGATGTCTGGCTGGAGGCGATATCGTGAGCCACGGGGCTGATTTTGAAAGCAGCGGAGTGGGAGGAATCAGTGAAGGGATTCAGTCCCAGACTCGGGTCTCTGTTCCCGATGTCGTGATGCCGTGGTGTCCCGAAACCCCCCACTCCTAACGATGCAAACTGCGGACCACTATCAAGAAGCATAGTCATGAGCTTGTAGCAAAACTTAGGAGACGGGAAGAAAACAGAAAATCAAATTAAAATCCAGTTTAGCGGAGCGCGTGAGCTGCAGGCACCGCGCTGAGATTTACAACGTTTTGCGACAGAAAAATCCTAAAATCAAAAACAAGCCAAGCCAAAAACGGGAAAATCCTATGCGTAAAGAGTTGGGAGGGAAAAAAAACTCCCGTTGACTGCGATCCGTGAGAAAGAGGATCAAACTTCCCCCCCTTTCCAGGCGGATGATGTCCTTGGACTGATAAAGTCAATCACTCACTCCCAGAACATAAATGAACTCGGGAGGCAGTGCTACGACAGCCAATCAGCGCAAAGCTACCCTTCTGACACGTGACTGCCAAGGATGGTGTTAATTGGCTAGATTTCTGGTGATTGGCACAGTTTGGTATTGAAGATGGCAGATCGTCTCAATTGGTTTCATTTGATTGGCTCTTACGGGCTTTATTTTGCAGGTATAACGGGGCACTCGAGCGCAGTTGCTGTATGTGTTATGTGCGCATGGCTCGTGCAGCCTCACCTGATTTACACTCCTCAAGAAACTGCAAAACAGCAACACATATAAACAGACATGTAATCTGTGCAGGCTATAGCCTGACATTATAGATTTATCAACCAGATTCCATTCAAACTTCATGCTATTTTACAGAAACACTTAGTATCTTACTAATGAACTTATTGTGCAACTTCAAATGATTTGTTTTGGCATATTTAGTGGCTAAAAACAACTTTTCAATTCATTCTCAATGCAGATTTAACTTTTGCTAGTGAGCCCCATGTGCATTAAAAAAAAACGAACCCTTTATCTATCTGTCATCTTATATATTTGTCTCTTTCATGTCACCAGTTTGGCTCTTATTAAATGAAAACTTGAATGTACTTGGCACAGATCCAAAATGTGGCTTTCTTGAAGCCGCTTGAAAGAGGAGGGGGTATTTTTTTTTTTTTTTTTTTGCAAAAGCTCTATAGGGTGTAAGACGGAGGAATAAAAGACAGAAAGAAAGATGGCAGTAATTGTAATATCCTGAGATTTTTTTCGCTCAGCCAAAAATTCGTGCCATTGAGCAAGTTTCACAGGGCTGCCGCTGACTCGCTGCAGGACACATAAAATCTGATCAAGTTCAGAGACGCGCTGTGAGTGCTTCAAGCGGCGCTTTTTAACTCCAAGCCTTTCACATCCTTTCCCCCCTCAATCTGTCCCAGGAAAGAGCTCACATTCTTTATTTTAGGGGATCTGGACTAAAAAAAAAAAAAAGAAAAAAAGAAAAATCTTCAAATCAGTCCTTCATTCTGCTTTCGCCCTCATCCTACCGCATTCACTCTCAGAACATTTCCTCGAGAAAGAGTTATAAAATGAAAAGGTGAGTTTTCTTACTTATCCATCGTCTTTTCTGCGTCAATAAGAGGTAGTCCTGTGTCAACTGCATGCTGCCAGACCTGTAAATCTACAGTTTATTAGATTAACTTCTGGAGGTTGTATGGGATTCAGTTTTTTGGAGTTAACGTAGCCTGCTCAGTGCTCAGGCTCTCTCACATTAGGCCTGTTACTCATATGGTAATTTAATTGTTGCAAGGACTTGCATACCTCTGTTTTTTTATGGCCGTGGTGCACATTAGTACAACACTTGCGCTTTTTTGCACAGAACCTCAGCAACTTATCTCGAAGCAAAGCGACAAGTGAGATTCACTTCACCTCTTTTTTTTTCCTCCATACGCGTCTCTCTCTCTCTCCCTCATTCTCCCTCTCTCTCGCTCAGCCTCTCGCAGTTTACTCCCCCCTCCACTCGCACACACTCGTTTTCTCACATGCGCGTGCACGAACACACACTCTTACTTGGTGTATACACGCACACTCAGCTAAGCGCGTTTGCCTTTGCAGTCTTGCAGTATGAGATTTATGGCGACCTTTGTGAACTTTCACAAGTGACAGGCGGCCCGTTAACTTTCCTATATTCCCTCCATATTTTATTGGCTTGTTGAAACGCGAGGGCTCCATACGCCACTTCAGGTTACATGTGGTGCGTTTGCAGGCATATTATTACTATGCAATAATTAAGTAACACGGTTTACACGAGTCACAAATGTTTGGGATCGACACAGCAGCAGCGTATGCACTGAGCTCTTGCTGAGAAAAAGGGGAGCTGTCATCAACTGGGCCTAATGTAAAGCAACTGTTGCTTGAGACTTAAATCTAAAACTACTGCAGTTCTTCTCTGGCACACTGGCATTTATTCAACATTTTATTTTATTCATTTTACAAATGCTGGAATTTGTCCACGTATATCTTAAATATCTTTCCCAAGCAGAAAAACAAACCTGGAGTGATGATTGATTGACTATTAGGTGATTTTTCTTAAATTAAAAAACAAAAGCTCTTCTCTCCTAAAAGGAGCAGACGTGCCAGGCGCGTTGTTTTTACTGGAAGGTAGAAAATACGCAGGCTTTAAAAGAGGAGCAGCTTTATAGACCTCTTATAGAGCTGCACTTTTGTTAACCGTTTGTCTCACTCACACCAGCCATTTCCCTCAAATATTTCACACCGCTGCTCCAGCCACATTTTCACCTCTATTTTCTGACAAATCTACTTACGTTCATTTAACTTCATTTTGGGCACTTGTACTGTCTGGTTCATGAATGTGGATATTTATTTTTAATCTTTAGACGTGATCAGTTTAATAGTTCAAAATTATTAGATGGATATCCATTTGAGACTAGTTTAGGCCTGTATTTTCTCTGGCTGGAATGGTTAACACAGTTAAGAATATATGATAATTTACATGCGTAATGAAACGAGTTTATTCTTAATGATATATATATATATATATATATATATATATATACAATTCGATATATGTATAATTCGATTATTTTGTTATCTCTGCTGGAATTACCTCACCGGGCGTAGGGGTATCCCATTGGTTATAACATAATCTTGTCCTAAACTGAGCATGCGCGTTACCTTAAAATATCACAGTATTGTAGAGTGCATACCTCTGTGACAGCAGCCCTATGCTGTTGGAAGAGAGCAGAACATTACCATCATCTTAAATGGTAAACAGCTCACAGTTATAGATTTAATTCTACCTAGATGTGTTGGAGTCAGCAGCTATACGGGATATTTCAGCAGATAATTTAATAAACAGGCAGGATAATTATTTTCTAACAGAAATAAATTGGCCTATAGCAACCCACTTGTCTGGATGATGTTTTTTTTTTTTTTTTTTTTTTTGAGTCCATGTTGTCTGGCCTCTAGCCTACACTGGTGCTATAGACAAGTTTGTGGACTTGAAGTTAACTCAGTAGTGACCAGAAAAAATCTAAAAGAAGAGCAAAACCATATCCCTGTATTTTCAAATCTTATGGTAGGCTACATAATTTGCATTTTCATTTTAAACGGAGAAAATGATGAGTGTATCCCAGCAGCACAGCACATGATGGTGTGATTCACTGCTTTGTTTAAAGGGACACTGTGTTGAAAGAAATTGTAGGTTTTTTTGCTGTGGTTTAATGTCACACATCCCAACTCTGACTGTTTCTGTGCCTTGAGTTAATAAAAAGTGAATTATGTTACTGTGTGTGTGCTGCATGGGGTGCATTCTCCACAACACTTCTTTGAGTTCTCCGAAACCCCAACAGCCTAAAGCCGTAGTTTCTGGTCTGCATTTCTACCATAACCCAATAGATTTCATACTAATAAAAAACAATAAAAAAACCCATCTGGACCATTTGTTTCTGTGAGAGTGCAGTTCGTGTATACAACATTTGTATCCATTTGTTTCCTGAATACTTCGTGTTTTCACAAAACAGATATTTACATTATGCATTGTCTTTTCAAATGCATGTAGCCTCCATCAAATGTTATTTTTAATTTCTGTGAAAGTGGAGCAGCTGATGACTAGGATTTTGTCATCATAGATACTTGAGCTTCCCATGATGAATGACAGTTTAAATGTCTTGTAATCTGGAATTTCACGTTGTAATGCTTGACTGTATTGCATTGCTCTCGGGCATATTTTTCTGCTGTCTGTGTGCTTGTTTTTTGTTTGTCTTTGGACCCACATAGTCTCAGAAATGTTTTGTAATTCTGAATTTGCGCCATGTTTTTCAACACAGGCTCATACTTGCATATAGTATATTAATGATTACCCAAATCTCTATCTATATTACATAGATAATAGGGTAAGTTCGGTCTTAAGTGACTGCTTTAGTACTTGGAGTTTGCCTTCATATGGCTGATGGAAAAGGCTAATTGACTTCTTGCTGTGATTTACTGGAGCATCTGTCTGCAAATGGACTCGTCCCAAACCTGTTAATTCATCTAAATTTCATAAAGTCATGGCAAAGACTGCACTGCCATCGCTCATCAATTATAATATCTCAGCACACTCCACACTAATGCATGCAGTTGTTCAAATGCGCGCACACACACACACACACACACACACACACACACACACACACACACACAAACACACACACGCGTTCCTGTTCCTATCACATATATGACCAGACAATGACTACATGTCTGTCTGTTACACGCATATTTGGGTAGTTTAGTTTGTGCATTTTGTGCTGTATATCCTCTTTTTATTGCTTATTTGCAGTGTCTTGATTCACCTTGATATTATTTGCTATGTGTCACAGCTAGTGATTCTTATACGGGGTGGGATCAGGTTACTTTTTACGTATATTTATAAATTCATATGTAGAGTATGTTTTCCAAAATGGTGTGCGTTATTTAAAAAAAATAAATCATAAGGCAATCCCAGCTTTAAGTAATACAACTGTCTGAATTTTGAGTTCAGTCTATAACACGGCTTTGTAACTGTAACTCTGGTCTTTCTAACTGGCTTTTGAGTTCTGTTTCATCTCTGCACAGCACCTTTATCCTTCAGTAGGTCCATATTCACTGCCCTGGGAATGACATGGAGCTCATGCATGTGAAGCGTGTTCCCTGACATGAATGTTTTGATTGTTGTGAGTGATATTTTGTATGCTGCAGTCAGGAGGATTTTGTCTGGTCAGTCAAACAAACAACCAGAACGACCAGACTCATAAAGCTGGAGGGTTGGAATGGATAACAGATGTCAAAACACAAACATTTATTACGTACATATTTAACTTGAAGCTGCACATTCGCATATAGTTTCCAAATAAAAATGACATAAGTCACAGATTTGGCATATTTTACAAAATATAATTTTGAAATAAGATCTTAGTAACATTAACAAAGCTTGTACCTAAGAACTAAGAAGTAATTCCTGCACGTCTTTTGCTTTTGCTTGAATAATGTTTACTGTTGTGAGACTAGCCTCAGCACTCATTCATCCTGGGAAATTCAAAATTTCAGTAATTTATTCCTCAAATTTTAAACGGCCTTTAAAATTACTATAACTTAAGATTAGTTGTTAATAGACTTCATACTTTATTGCAAAGAAATTATTATATATGTGTCATAAACTCTGATTAGGTTATGACCAAGTAAAGGACCATTTGAGCAAATTTAGATGTTGTGGTCATTTAAATAATCTGAGTATATTACAGATTTTCACTGTGTAATCTGCAGTTATCACATAGAACTACAGCGCACACTGTTACTGAATAGGTCAGCACGATATATTAAATTATATCAGAGCAGTTATAGATTGTCCTTTTTGTTTTTTTTGTTTGTTTTTTTTCTTTTGCCTTTTTGTTGCAAATGAGGACCTGGGATGATCTGGGGCGCTGGTCTCTGTTCTTTTTGCTTTCTGAATGACAGATTGGAAACTTTGGGTTTATTGGCCTTCAGCCCTCAATCATTCTCGGAAATGCACCGGGTTAAAGGTCGACAAACATGAGCGTCCATTACAATCATGACGGATTTAGGCCAGTTCTGGGCCTTTTTGCTATTTTGCGGCACTTAATGTCAAGTGGGCCCCTGGCTTTGTCTCTGTTTAGGATCCGCTGCAAGTGACGTCAGCGTAACAATGTGCAAAATGATTTTTCTTTTTCTGCTTTATCTAAAGAAACTGTTGAATACTGACAGCTACAGCCTGTGGCAATAAGGAGAGTTTTACCTTAAACCCCAAATCCCCCGCCACGTTTGGTAGGTTTAAATAAAAGCAGCAGGTGAAAGCTTTTTGGCTAAAGTGGTCTAGGTAGAAGAAAAAGTGCGTTGACAGAATCACAGCCACGTCAAAGCGAGGAGATGTGCAGAAATATGTGCCTGCACCGGAGCAGCGTGGAGAGCTGCAGGCTGCTGTCCTCACAGCACCCCAAAGACAGAAAGTTTGCCTGAGCTTCCCAGGAACAGTGACGCCTTTTCTGCTGCTTAATATTTCCCAAGACGCACGGTGTACTTTTTAAATAAATTCATTTAAGCTTGATGAGTAAGGCTTTATGTGAAGAAATGGCTCACAAGGGATTGAAAAAGTAAAATGCTGTGTCTTGTTGGGTAGTATCATACACTGACTGCAGTGACACTGTTGCAAAATATCTGAAATAACTTGACTGTGAAATTGCAGCTGCCCGGTGCTTTTTGGAGAACTACTTGTTGCTTTATAGGACATAAGACATCAGAGTTGATTTCTTTGAAATGCGTTCACTATAAAACACAAGTGTAGCCCAGTAATTTATATCACACGGAGAGATGCTGCTTTTAACGTTATGATAATACATTGCTTCAAATAAGTCATTTAATTGTTAGATTTAGTTTCGTGTAACTTTGATTGTTTTCAAATGTGGCACTTCAGTCAAAATAGAAGTTTTGACAGTAATCGGTCTGAACACGCAGTGGTCAATCTCTGTTATTCTTGCAGGGGCAGGATTTTCAGTGAAATAAAAGATGGTCGAGGCTGAGTTTTTTTTTTTTTTTTTTTAAAACCTCATGTCTACATTTAATCTCTCGACTTTTATCAGATGATTAGTCTTACACGCTAACCTGTACATTTTTCATAGGCAGAGATTTAGAGAAGGGATCTCATAAGAAGGCGCCTGAAGTTAAAGAGGCAGCAATATTTAGGAGTATCGCGGCACATTTCAAAGCATTTTCACTGCGATATTTGAAAACGGAGTCATGCAGTGAACGCCTGCGTGTCCCTTTTAAAACAAACCCAGCGCCTGTCAATCACAGCGCATTCCAACCAATCCCAAAGCTCCCCTTTTAAAAGCAGGTTTGCCTGCTGTGCTTTTATATTGCACCATGGCCTGTTTCGAAGCATTTTTACTACCACGGTTATTGCCACAAATCAAGAGGGCAAAGTGAACGGCATGGGACTCACACCAACTTTAA
This sequence comes from Mastacembelus armatus, assembly GCF_900324485.2. NCBI lineage: Eukaryota > Metazoa > Chordata > Actinopteri > Synbranchiformes > Mastacembelidae > Mastacembelus > Mastacembelus armatus. The sequence continues at coordinate 9,517,644 of NC_046642.1, forward strand.
CGAAATTGAGTCTGGTTCCTACTTCTGCGAAGTTCACGGCCAAGAATTTCACGTGCAGATGATATACAACAAGGAAAATGGAAACAGCATTTCTAGGTGTGTCCTGAGTGCTGAACTGGTTGATTTTCAAACTCATAGCCAAACTCACAACAAAACATGACAAGCCTTTCGAGGTTTAGTGGCTGCCCTCTGTCTTGCGTCAACCCCGGGGAGAGCAATACTGAACCCAGCGTGGTGCTGCCACCTTTGGCAGGAGAGCACATGGGACACCCCACTGGCAGTTCCTTAAAACTCTGCCCCTCGCACAATTTGCGTGACTACCCCGAGACGAGGTCCAGTGCATATGTTGACCATTCGGTTCCCAATTTTTCAGACTCTGGATACCCCAGCCACCGGTTAGAGCACAGCCCTAGGGGCATTATCATTGGAGCCAATCTTTCTGGAGCCGGCATGCCACCCGTCACTGATCAACTGGCATCAAGAGCTAACCAACATGGCGGGATTGGAAGGTATCGTGACTTTCCTGGCTGCAGAGACAACAGAAGCCATGCTTTTTTCACAAGCTACCAGGAGCAGGCCCACGCCTCCACCGACGCGTCTCGGGATCTCGGCAGCCAGATGATGCTGGGTATACCTGGCGACCTCCTCACCCGGACTCACCCTTATGGCCAAACCATCAGCCCCAAGGGAAACAGCCAGCAACTTGTCACACAGTTCCTGGGTCTGTACAAACCCCTGAACATGGCAATTCAGCGTGGAGGAGGCGACGCTTTCCTCAGGTGCTCTAAACAAATAGTGAAGCATGAACTGGTGTGCAAATGGACTGACGGCCATGAGGGGGCTGGGAAGCTGCCCTGCTCCAGATCCTTCGGGACCATGTATGAACTCGTCACCCATGTGACAGTAGAGCATGTCGGAGGACCAGAGCACTCTGAATATGTGTGTCACTGGGAGAATTGTTCCCGGGACAGAAAGCCTTTCAAAGCCAAATACAAGCTGGTGAACCACGTCAGGGTCCACACAGGGGAAAAGCCCTTTCCCTGCCCCTTTCACGGCTGTGAGAAAGTTTTTGCAAGATCAGAAAATCTAAAGATCCATAAGAGGACTCACACAGGTTAGTTACTCATCATAGAACATAAAATTAAATTATAATAGCCTATTATTGATAGTAACACATTTTAATAAGTGTCGTTTTAGGGTGTGTTTTGTGTTTTAACTGATTATCTAAATTAGCAATTCTGACCCCTTATTTTTATTATTATAATTATTCTTGTTGTTGCTGCTGTTGTATTATATACTCTTATAATAACAGGCTTTATGCAAAGCTTCTTGCCGTCTGTTATTGTCTGCTCTGTGTGTGTGTGTGTGTGTGTGTGTGTGTGTGTGTCTGTGTGTGTGTGTGTGTGTGTGTGTGTGTGTGTGCTCTATGCAGGAACCACAGATGAGTAGTAGCAAGCCAGTTACAAACGAGTATAGTCAGCAAGCCTAGTGGTTTGGGTGCCTCTCCCACTTCATTCAGTGAAATTATTAAATAAATGCCGGGACACCGGAGAGCTGTGACGTAGCCGTTACGCTGTCTCTGCCTCCCAGGGACTCATCTGCTGTGCTCAGGAACACAAGCAGAGCACATCACACAGTGAGGTAGTGAGAAATAAAGAAAGGTGACTAAACGCATGATAGTCAGCAGAGGAAATTATTATCAGTATAAACAAGATGTGTACCATTTGAAACAAACATATTTACTTACCTTTTATCCTGGTTTTCTTTCCATCACTGAGATATGGGCCCTGTCAGGAAACACTGTGTCATAAAATGCATTCATTTGACACCGGTCACTTCCTTTTGGGCTTTTACTTCTATTATCTCATACTTCTATTTACCTCATAAAGGGCTTTTATGTTTGATATGAGCATAGAATAATATGTTGTGTCAAAAAGAATTTACTGTGCACCCTTATTTGATCTAATTTTCACATATACATCAGGGATTATAGTAGAAACATGATCTCTCGAGATGTAATTCTATTGAAATACAGGAATTTGAATAAAAAATATAATTTAAAATGGAGTGAACAACCCTTAGGAAAAAAAAGGCTTGGTGGAAAAATGTATTTAAGCAGCCCTTTTATTTCTGGTCTAAATAGTTTTACTAATGAAAGCAAAGAGAACAGAGACAGAAATGGACTCTTAATGACATTTGTTACGCAATTGCACGTGTCGTGTGTTAATTACACTTAATTTGGCAAAAATATATATTTTAACACTTATAAAAAATCCAAAAGACACCAATGCATACATTAAAGACACAGGCCTATAGATGATTGTTTCACAGAAACTATCACATTTTATTTATGAGTCCAGCTTTTACTGATTGCCCCTCTGGGTGCAGGGCGAACAGAAGCGCGCAGTTTTGTGGCAGTTGTGTTGCTATAGAAGGACAAGTAGCATATTGGGAGCTCTAATTCATCGTGTGCATGATAACGCTATTGAAATAAATCTCTGCAGTCTAATGCATGTTTTTACTGCAGCTGTATAGATTTAGTCCGCTGATTAACTGCCTCAGCAGCAAAGTTTGTTAGAACTTACTTTGTATTTGAATAAGTTAGTTTTGCACATTTACAAATAAGAATAGTTTTAGAAAATTAGAATCAAGGATGGTTTGGCCTGAAACACGAGTCGATGCTGAGATGAGATGAGACTGGAGGCTGGATGTGCATTCAGTTGACTCGGGGTACATCTGGAGGCTTAACTCGCCGTCATTTCTCTTTTTGCACGTTTAGGTGAAAAACCTTTTAAATGTGAGTTCGAGGGATGCAACCGGAGGTTCGCAAACAGCAGCGACAGAAAGAAGCATTCTCACGTGCACTCCAATGACAAACCCTACATGTGCAAAGTCAGGGGCTGCGACAAGTGTTACACCCACCCGAGCTCCCTGCGAAAGCACATGAAGCTCCACTGCAACAAGGCCCACGTCTCCAAAAGCGGCGACGCGCGTCCCGGTGAAGAGGGTCACATCGCGGAGGCCAGGTCAACCCGAGTCCCGGATGGAGCCCAAATCACTCCCCCTCACCCTCCCACCTCAGTTCAAGATGTCCCCCTGTCCCCAGAGAGTCGAGACGAGCCGACCCCGAGGTCACGTTTCCATCACACGTTTGACAGCAGTTTGGACTATTCCGCACACAGGTCACAGCCCCTCCTGGACCCTTTGTTGCTCCAGAGAAGCAGCTACAGGTCCCAGTCGTCCCAGTACCCCTGCAGCCAGACAGGTCACACTTTTGCCCAGAGCCCAAGGACTTTCCCCTCCACTTCACCTTTTCAGAAAAGTATTGTGAATGGATGGTACACATGCCACAGCGGCGTGGACTCTTTCTCACCAAAGCAGTGTAACATCCCGTCTCTCTGAGCGGCTGTTCACGCCACGGCCTACAACCCACAGCTGTATCTCTATTACTCTGTATTTTTGTGAATGTTGTATCAAATATTTCGTGACACGTCCTGAGTCATCTATTGAAATCTTGCTTTGCGAAATGTGGCGACTTTTATTTGTTATTGTGAGGCCTGCTTTGGTTGGGTTTGGCTTGTAGCTACATCTCCCCACAGTGGGTTTAAGGAACTTTTACAAAGTGTATAGCCTATTCCTAATTATTTGCGTGTTGCATAATTATTAAAGCTATGTATCTTAAGTGAGATGGAAAAAAAGACAGAAGGTTTAATGAAAATCTGAAAATCTGTGTTGGCCCTTCTGAACTTACAGGCTTTTACTGGAAAGTAAGAGGAAGATTCTTGCTGAATGTAGCCCTGAGTCTAGGGATCTTTGTTGAATGTAAAGTAGGTGTAATGTATGTCGGGAAATCTAAACATTATTTCATGTTTATATGTGTGTCGCAAGATGAAATACATATGAGAGCTCTTTCTTCCAGTTGCATTTAGAGACAAGCCTGCATGTCGGGCCCACAGCACCACTGGTCTGTCACTACAGCACTGCCAGGCTCAGGAGCTGTTTTCCTCCCCTTGATTAGGTTTAATCTTCGCTCCCTTTCTTTCAACATCCGTCTTCTTGTTTGTATTATATGTATATTCCACATTTCTGTGCAAGGTGAGACCAGTGTGAGCATAAAGCGCAGTGTTCGTGATACTATTAAAACGTTTAATTAGCATACAGATCTACTTCACATAAGCCTACTGTATAATTAATTATGTATTCTATATTTTATTAAAGTGTCTATATTCTCTTTGATCAGGCGTCGGTGCTTAAACCCGATCAATGCATTTTAATCGTCAACTTTTTTTTTTCACTTTTTGATTTGACGATTTTCTGCAGCTTTGCAGATCTGAATTTGTGCAGACTGACGTAACACGAGGTGTTGTCAAGGGCAGGAAGCTGCACAGGCTCTAACCCACCTGTGTTTACATCAGGATCCGCCCAGGTCTTTGCCATAAACGCGCCCAGCTGATTTCATGCAGTTGTCTCCTGTGAGTAAACAGCAACATGAGATTAACTAAACATTACAGAGGCTTGACGGTCACTCTGCACAACAAACAGCAGACTTGACGGTCCTCGCAGACTTTAGTTTCCTTAACTGCACCATGTATACGCCTTTCTCTTTTTTTTGGGTGGGGGCTGGCAGGTGTATTTGCCACAAGGTCACGCAGATCCTTTCTTTCAATTGGGCACATTCTCTTTTCTTCAAGTCAGTTTTCCTGACTTTATCACATTAATCAATTTTCATAGTGTCTTTGTGTATCCTTTTACACACACACACACACACACACACACACACACACACACACACACACACACACACACACTCTCTCTCTCTCTCTCACGTGCACGCACACACACACTCTCTCACACACGGAAACGCACATACACACACACACACACCTTAAATGCGTTCCTACCATGAAGGTAAGCAAGCTGTAAACACAAAATACCCTCAAAATATTGCATTGTTGAACAGTCCCTTCATCGTTTGTCATATGCAAACATAAAACTTGTATTTATCCTATAAAGGATTTTGCATTTAAAGAATTTTGAGCTTTTTACTTTGTCTGAATTTATGCTTTTTCTGTATTTCAGTATTGAAAAGTCAAAGCACCCATTTCTGTTGTTCACTTTCCTTTGGCTGTTGATAAAAATTGTAAAAAAAAAAAAGGTTTTAAAAAAGACAGTTTATCGTTTTTGGACTCATGCTGATAATGGTACAATTATAGCCTCACTTCACCTAAGTTAAAGTTGCGCTGACATACCGTTCACGTTTGCTTGATTTGTACCTTCTGCAATGTAAATTTAAACAAACACCTCATTATTTTAGAGAAATCAACTGAGGAAATTTCTTTTTGAAGCCTGCCTTTTTCTCAGGAGAGCTTGAATTCAGTTTCCCTGCTAATTCTGGTGCAGACATAAACTCAACTGTAGTGAGTTATTGTCTGTCATACAGCTCATTCTTAGCTTACCCTCCCTGTTTCCTCTCTCTAGCAATATTAGCTACTTTATAGGAAGAGGGTTTGGAAATGGGGGACCTGGGAGAGGTACAGTTAATGGGATATTCAGTGGTGTGTAGCTAAGGATGACGTACACAGTGAGGATCCGTCCAGCAATATGTTGATTATTGTGGAGGTCAGATGGGTCACAATAAGATAATGGAAGAAAAAAAGCACCTCTGCTCCACTGCCAGTAGCAAAGCTTTATACTTTTTCCCTCTATGTATGGATGCCCGTTTTGTATACCATTAAACATCTGGAGGATGACTGCAATTATACATACACCAATTTACATTACACATATCAAAAGGGAAACCAGGTCAAAAGTTCTCATTTTACATTTCTTTGAAATATATGCTTACAATGATGTGACAGCTAACAAGCTGTTATAAGCATGTTTTTTTCCAGTGCCATGATTTGATGGAGGGTCAGTTGTCTGGATGGCAAAAATAAACATGGGGTGAGTGCTCTGAGACTGTATTAGAAGCTCTTTTCCTCCCAGTGTATTAAAAGCAGTTAAGGGTTTCTAAAGGTTCAGGAGACTTTGGCTATGTCACTGATGTTTGAATGTAATCTCTACAACAAAATACAGAAGAAATAGACCCAATGAGTCACTCATATTATTTTCGTAGCAGTATTTGTTCTTCAGTATTTATAAAATTATAAGAAAAACAAAATGTACACTCCACTGTTTCCATCCTCTGTCATAGTTTTGAAACATGCAAAGTAAGCCCTTGGATTTTATGTGCTTACAGTGGAAGTGTCAGGATGGTGCAAAGCTGTGATGAACTTGTTTATGCAGTCAGTGCTGGTTAAAAGTATATGTTTCACAGGATACTCATGGGGATACATCTTTAGGGAGAAGCAAATATTTTTTGATGGTGCATTTTGTAAATCTCTCTTGATCGCAGTTAATTTTCATTTTTAGCTTTTCATGAGGCATCTTTCTCAAGTTTCGCTATCTGGATTTTCATATTGAAAATAAATAAACCCCCACCCCTCTCTCTTTTTTTTTTTTTTTTTTTTTTTTTTTTTTTTTTAAACATTTGTATTTGCTATTGAGTAGTGAATATATTATTCAGGTTGATACATTTTTGACATGCTGTGGTAAGTTGCATAATATAAGACATCAAGGTGTTTTATGTAAAACATTTAAACTATGGTGTTCTTTCTTTAATCAGTGTACTTTGATTATTGAAATTTAAGAGATCTTTCGTTTGTGTAGCAATTTTATCAATCACTTGCATCAAATGCATGTAGTGATACTGTACTATCAATGTTTTTAAAGTTATTTGAAGATATTCTGTATTTCAATCTTAGTGGCCTTTTCTTTTCTATTTCTAAATTTAGATTTCTCCACAGCAAACACAACTGAGGCAAAAAGCTACAACATATAAAGGGTGATGTTCTCATCATAACCATTTCATTGTATATTCTGATCATGCCGTGCTAATATTCCATAATCATTAAACCCTGCCACACCCTTCCCCCCAGAAATCACAACTGATTAGACCTCCGCTTTCCAGTTTGCCACTTGTCCACCGCCATCTTTATTCTCGCACTGTCTGCCTAGCAACCAGCGCAGGCGCCATTTTGGACAGGGTATTTAATGTAAATAAATTCATTTCACCTTGGGATCCACCAAATTGCCATCTTGCCCTGCAGGGTCACTGTTGTGCCATATTTGAGTTGAGCCTCAGTTATGTAGGGTCGCTGGGTCGCACAAAGTCTTTGGTTTCATGCATCATCAAAACCATGTATGGCATCTTGCATAACTTACACTGTGCGGCTGCCATACTTTTCCACAATTTAAACACTGTGCTCCGGCTGGAGAGGCTGTGTCCGCTTTGACTCCGCCTGACAAAGTGTGATTTTAATTGGGTCTCTGGGTTTTTCCCCATCCTCCCCAGGTCAAGCCAGTGGTGCTGTTGCTCCCCACCTTGCTTTCTTTTTATCCACCCCCCTATACACCATCCCCCTTTTTTTTGCTATGTCCTCTTGTTCCTCTGTCTCATCTATTGCTGTCCCTCCAGCTCCTGGCTGTCTTCACCCTCTATGGCTCCTTCGTGATGGCCCCCTAATCTCTGCCAGTGTGGCTCCATGGTAAGTAGGTGTCCTCTGCCAGATTCTCCCCCAAATATGCCTGGAACTTGACTCATATATCTCCTCTTTTCTGTACCCTGCTCCTTTCCATGGAAAATGGAAACATGGTAAACTGGATGCAGCTGCACTGTTGCTTTTAAGTTTTTTTCACATTCTCCTTCCAGCTGGAGAGTGGTAGCTACTGAGGCGGTTAGCATCCAAGCATGCTAATAATACATGGTCAAGGCAATTGAAACAATGGAGATATAAACTAAAAGATTGAACAATATACAATAATACTGTAAATAAGATGAAACAGTGTATTGACATGAATATGTAGATCATGTCATTTGTTCCTCTTTGAGAACATTAGTAATCTGTTTCATGCTTAAGCTCGTGTAAATTTGACAGCTTGACAATTAAGATTTTAAAATACACCACCAGAATCAGGGTTTTTATGTAAGACAATACAATCATTACAATTATATGCATGTTTAGTGTGTTTACCAACCATAAGATGGCAAATAGGAATGTAGAGTCCCAGTGCTGTGCTTGTATGATTGAACCAGACTAATCCTTTAGATTTCTTTCTCATCTTCATCTGTGCTGCAGTGTTCTGATTTGAGCAGCGCCAGCCCCCTGTGAAGTCCAGTCTGTAACAGGGCTTATTAAACTACACTGCTATTCATTCTTCACAACAGTCGCTCTGCTGTCAACTTAAGCCCAAGCCCCTTGAACACTCAGCTCTCAGACAATTGTTGCAGAATTTGCCAAAAACCGAGTATCGCTTAACATTGGATATGCAGGCAGATAGAAAGGCAAGCCTACCTTCATATCTAATGCATATTTGTCTTTTGATGCATTTCAATTTGCCCTTGTGTATGGTTCTTTAAAAAAATGTCTTATTTCATTTTTTTCATTTATTATCCATGGCTTACATAAGATATTTTGACAGTTTCTGATGAGCTAGTTTCTGAATTATCATGGAAACATAGATGGCAAGGAGTCTCCTATGAACTGTAAAGCTCGGGAGGTAACCATATGACAGTGATTATCTCATACAGAATGAACAACAAACTAACAGCAAAAGTTTTTAGACATGGCCTGCAGTATATGTTATGCTCCATCACAACACAAAAGCAGAATAAAAACTCCACATCTTTCAAAATTCATACTTCCAAGGTTTTTGGGAGTTAGAGTAAGTCGTGTGGGGTGAGCAGAGCTTTGAAGATATTTCAGCTACTGCAAGCTCCAGGCCTATGAGATGCAATCCCAGCCTTTTAAGGGGAATGACCATAACTTTGGTCCCCTTGCTTCTATTCCCTCCTCCAGACCCCTGTCATCAGAGATCAACTAGGCTGAGCCTTAATGTCCTCCACTCGCTGGCAAGGGCAGCTGCTAGCTTTCATGTATGTGAAGAGCCAGATGAATATGCTTAAATTTGTACGTTAGAGCAGGAATTGATACCTTTATCTTCATCTGTGCTTCTTAACAATTCTGCAGTGTAATCTTTGAGAAATTATCAGCTACAATTTACAGCTTGTGCTTAATGAGTCACATTTTACTGAATGCAGTTGAAGTGTTAGAAAATGTTATAGCTTTGATCATGATGTCTAAAGAGCAAAATGCTTTAAATTTTACAAAAACATCGCAAAGAGAGCCTAAGTGCCTGTTGTCTTTTCTGTCTCTCAAAACTATCACATTTCATTAGCAGCAGTACAGTTCTGTTGTGAGATACATCATTTGAATACTTTTTGTATGATTCTTCAAATCTCAGTTGTTTGAGGTTGAACTTAAAAAAAAATAGGATCACATTGATCATGGTCCAGGGTGTTTCAAAGCAGCGAGTAATCGCGAGTGTTTAATTTTATCTGTTGCAGTATGCATTGCAAGGCGGCTGTGTAATCAAGCCTGTGAACCCAACATCTGAAGGAAGGATTCTGTTTCTGATCACATCCCTATTGAAGTCCATCCATTTGCTGAACATGGATGTGTTGACGTGCTCCAGCTTGGATTCCTTGGTATGTGGCCATCAAATTAATATGTGACATGATGCTGTAAGTAGTTTTCAGCAGATGTCTAGTGTTCGTATCAGTACTGGAAGCCCATGGGGCCACATTTTAGAAAGCTGTGAGTGAGGATGCACGGCGATCGTGCTGTTAACCTTCAGTGTTACAAGAACACCCCAGGGCCTAACTCTACAATGATGGATGAAGGGTGGCGGGGGTTAGGGGGCCCCACACATACAACCCAGGAATTCCCTTTGGGCCTTTTCAATTACAGTTAGGCCAAGCTCCACATGGTGATGATATGTTGCTTTAAGGCTGTGACATTAATGGACGGCACAAATGTGATTTGGTGTAGTGTTGACCTTAAAGTGCATGAGACAGAAGCGCTCTAATGACACAGAGGCAACAGGAGAAAAAGCAAAGTAACCTATTGTTCCTTTATTTATTTGCAGTCATCTGAAGGCTAAAATAAGTCCAACAACAGACAGACCAAAGTGTTATTTAGGTTGCTCTGAAGTTAAGGAAGTATTGACAGGAATAGTTTATCCTTAGCCACAGGCTGAAGGGGGGCACAAGGAGCATGAGAATAATTAGCCATGAGTGCTACTTTGAGGAGCCCAGGTAACGGATTAAAGAGTGGCAAAGGGAAACGGACGGTCTGTTCCTTCATCTTTGATGATCAATACAACAGCCTAACCTTGGAGTGAATGCAAACTATCATATGTTAATGGGATGTACAGTGTGTGTGTGTGTGTGTGTTAGTGTATATATGTGTGTGAGCAGTATCAAAAACAACTGATTTTGTTCAGGGATCAGTATTAGGCCAACACCTGCTGACTTAAACCGTGAAGTTTGTATCTTTCCACAGATGACTTTCAAAGGACCAAGGCAGAACTGACTGCATCTATTTTGGTTCACAGGGACTCATCCTGTGCTCAAGAAGGCAGTGGATCAAAAATCCATTTCCCATGCAACAACAGAGGGTTTCATATGGCTCCTTCAGGTCCGTTAAGTGGGATATGTGGTAATTAGCACTCTTCCTCAGCTCCACTTCTGTATCAGCTACATTATCTGCACTGCTGCTGTTGTGAATGTCATAGTATTTCTTCGGTTATGTAATTGACACAATTATGCAATCCATCTGTGTACGCGGGATGTGTCATGGAAATACTAGTCTGCAACTAAAACAGCATATTCAAACACAAAAGCCCCGCCCTGCTTTGACAGATGTCAGGTCAATATCCAAAGTAAATATGGTTTTGAGAGAGAAACATGAGTTTCATGTAGCAGCAGTGACATTCTTGTTGGAAATTGTACAATATCTGTAATTTTTAAGAGCATTGGTGTAACAAGCCCAACAATAAATTAATGACTAAAATCTATGCATGGACTGTATTTGACTAGTACCATTACCACTCGATCAAACACATCATTAATTATGCTCTTTACATTAACTTAATTCAGAATATATTACATTCAAAGGCCTATAAATAATGCCAAGGAGCCTAAGAGAGGAAAAAAAGGCACCACTTGCTCCTAGGCTTATTATGACAAACTATACCAAACTGTGCTTTTTTTTCTGCATGTGTTTTGAAATGTTGTACATTTTAGTTGTTTTTATCAAAACAGAAAGTAAAGAAACCAGACAGTTACATAAAAACACAGTAAATGGATCAGGACCCAGCGTGGGTTGGGTAATGCATGCATGTGAACAAGATGCCAGAGGCAATGTAAAGTCTCTGACATAATTACCTAAACTATTATTCATCTCAATAATATAACAGCTTTTGCTGTTGTTTCATTGTAAATCCATCATCCAGGATGTCTGAGGTGCCAGTTGGTTACAATTCATCATAGCATAGCATAGCACAGCAGACAGTGTCTCAGTATTGATATTAATTGATGCTGTGTTTTCTATTAGTTCAGTTTAATTTGTGGGCAGCCAGAGCAAAGATAGAGGCTAATAAATGTCTTTTATTGTCCCCTGAGAAAGCCAGATGTTGGGGGCGGAGTAATAGAGTGTGTGTGTGTGTGTGTGTCTCTAAGTGTGTGTGTGTGTGTGCGCGCGTGTGTGTCTGTGTGTGTCCTCCAAAGTTAAAATGAAACCTAGGCCGCAGCGGCATGGAGGACTAAAGTCCCCGTGTATTGTAGCTCACAGATCACAGAAGTTATAGAAGACTGCTCTTTGATCATTTCCATTTCTAAATTTATTTCCTTTGAACATTTCAAGTCACTTCTGCTTTTATTTATAAAGCCTATTTAGACAATCAAGGAGTTGAAAATAATTAGGCCGGCATGCACACAAGTGTGGACATGTATTCCCTTTCAATCAGTTAAAACCAGCTCTGTTAATTAAAGTTCTGAGCCGTTACTCTGCCCAAATAATTTTCTTATTAGCTACTCCTTCCTTAGATCTGTTGTCAGCAAAGCATATTTAGGCGCTGCTTTCTATTTTTTTACCCAGAAATCCCACTGACCCATATAGTTGATCTTATTTTTGAAGAGTGTGATATAGATTCAAAGTTAAGAGAATGGGAGGTCTATTATTAGTCACATTTGAAGTGCACAGCCTCCTCCTAGGTGCTTCTATGTGTTGCTGAATTCCCTGAGTGAAGGCATTACCATCTCATTTGGTTAAGGGTGAGATTACCTCATACAACTGAGCGTTTCATCACAGAAAATGCAGGCGAGCTCGGCTGTCGCTCCCCGACTGTATACAGGCAGCTGAAGGTAGAGAAATTCCAGATACATTTCACAAACATCACACACGACAACTTGTGATGCCACCTTACTGATGTTTCCCTTGAAAGGTCTTTCACTAGCAACAACATCCTATTGATCCTCAGCAGTATTTTAACAACCCCCTCACACTCCCTCACACATACACACCTGAGTGGGTAAGGATTGAGAATGTTAGCAGTTAACAGATAGTTTTGCCAACACATCCTTTAGTGTAGTTGTCAATTAGGCCCCGTCAGTGTGGGATTTGCCCTGGAGGAGTCCTGCCTTGGGACAGAGTGATGAAAATCAGCACTGTAAATAACAGCTCATCCCTCAGTGCTGAATTAATATGCAATACTTATATTTTTGTGCTGATTAAAAAGCTGTGGCAAATGATGTCCTATCAAAACAAGAAATAAACTACTTGGATTAAAATTCTGCTTTTAATTGGATAGATGAAAGGAGCAATTAGTTGCAGTTGAGTTAAGTCTTTTTTTTTTTTCAAATCAGCTCATCCTCATTTATTATACAATAATAATGCATTGGAACCATTCTTCTGTTTCTTTCTTTGTTTTTAGCATTTTTGTGTTAAAAGATCATTTAGTTGTACTTTTTGTAAGGGTGGTTGAAGTACAGTGCTGTAGGGACCACACAGTCAAATTACACTGCACCCATCACATAACTGCATACAAAAGTAGGCCCACTGTTTTTTACATTTTAAAGTGATATACCAGCCTGTTGCCTCTTTATTGGGTGCTGGGATTTACTCAGTCTGAGACAGTTACGATGAGTCTACGATGGGACATACTAGGAAAAGGTGATGGGTGAAACTCAATGCTACTGTGAACTACACAGTCTGAAATGACACCAAGATTTACCCAAAACTTACTTAAACCGGTTACCGTAAGGATGAAAAGTGAACATTAAACTGCAGTAGTTTTAGCTAGATGTACCTAATAAACTGGTGTATTTGCTCTGTACAATGTATATTAGTCTTTTGAAATAGCACTAGTTTAATGGAAGGTCCTCTGGTCTCAGGGACACTTGTGTAATGTCAGTTGTCTATCAGGTTTAGTGTCTGTGGCCGGTGGATGCAAGTCATAACATTCCTACTTGTTGGCCTCTATATACTTGCTCAGCCATCGATGTATTCTGTTTATACAGTACGTTTATCTTTATCTGCTCAGTTCCAATCAGATGATGACGTGTAGCTGTTAGACCCTGGGGAGCTCAGGGCAGTGTTGCAGTGTTAAAGCGTATGTTTCCTGGTGTGGAAAGTGGGACAAGATGACCAGTGGTGTCATTCTGTTATTGCACTGACTTTACTCATCAATCAGAAATCAAAGCCTTGACAGTTGCCAACATTAAAGGGCTGCTGCTGGTGTGCCCTGTGCCAAGAGGCTTCTTTCTGCTGAGCATATTAATATACTCTAGGTGATGAAGATGCTTATCACTCATCATGAAGGGGAAGATGGAGACTCCTGAGCCACATAGTCAGTATTCATATTGGAATATACAGTCATCAAAGACAGTGCAGTAGTGGACCAGTGGAGTGACTGAAGCTGCATGACCCTTTTTTTTTTTTTTTTTTTTTTAAATCAACCTGGAGCTTAAATTTATAAAATGTTATGAAAACAAGACACAGCTAGTAAAATGTAAGATTTGTTTAATTGAAAGATAAGTTTTTGCAATGAATAAATAAATAAAAGACCTATAATTTGCCTTCACATTAGATTTCCTTTTACATACAGATTATTTATTCCAAAAGTAAAGCTTTACTTAGTGTTTGTACACTCTGCCCAAAGGCCCCTAGATATATTTTTATTCCAGGCTGATCTGATGCTTCAACTTCAGAAATATACCTCACATAAAAAAAAAAAAAAAAAAAAAAAAAGGAAGAAAAGAAAAACTCCAGTAAAAGTAACCAGGATGTCACAACTGCCTCTTGCAGGCGATGTCAAAAAACAACTTTTCATCCTGATTCCACTCATCTGCGTTTAGGTGTGTTTTTCTCCGCCCCTTTTGGGATTTTGACTTAGGCAAGGTTTCTGTTTATCTGAACAAGAAGCAGAACTTCAACTGAACTAGTTTTGCATTCAAATTATGTCTTTAAAATCTCAACGAAGTCTGAGTTAACAATCAAGCTAAGTGCTGTAACTCTCTTTGATCTGCTGCTGCTTCAGCCACATAATAATCACATTAAGCTGAATGTCATTTGCACCAGAGTTATTTACCTGTAGTCAGTTTTTTTTTTCTTCTTGCACACCACTTTGTAGCGATTTTTTTTTTGAGCAACCAAATGAATTGGAAATAAAATGTGTAATTTGACATGGAAGTTTAAAGTGTGTATTGCATGTTTATTAGACTTTCTTACTGAAGTATTACTACTTCAAGCTGACTGGCCACGCTGCTTGTCAGAAGTCCACAAGCAAAAGCCCTTCATCCTAATTAAAAGATGTGCACTAGAAAGCATACAGCATATACTGCTGCTTCACCAGTGACTAGTGCTGTTTGGCAAAGGGTGGTGTCTTTCAAAATTGAGATGGAGACACATAACAAATCCCCTGTTAGATAAAATATGTGCAATGTAACATGCATGTTTCATGATGTCAGTGATAACACATTCTGAGTTGGCACCATGTCCTCAGCAATGTAGTTTATGCCTCTACCAGCACTTAGAGTATCTTAATTCTTATCTAGAGACTCTGATTTTATTCTTTTTTTGTGCGTACCAGGACATGTTTATGGGCTAATAGGCCTTTGTTAGTAGTACTCTATTTATTTAATACAATTGTAGTGTGAACAGAAGGAATAATAAACAGGCTGACTAAACATACGATTCTTCTTTTGGGCTGAGAAAACCCTGTGTAAGGACACAAAAGGGGGGACGTTTCCACTACGGAAAGTAAATTCTTTTGAAGTGGAACTAATCATCTGAGGGATGGTTCTCGTTGTCCTAACAACGCAGCTGAATTGGAATGAGCCTTCTTTTTTGTGGAAGATATGTTTTCTTTTTTTCATTCAGAACTGATGATGATAGTAGTTTCACGCCCTGTCCACCCACATTGTCCGTCCAAACCTCTTTGCAGATAAGTCTTTACTCAGAGACGCTGAACACATGGCGGGTGACTCTTGGACTGTGACGTCAGCTTCACTCCTATGTCTCTGAGTCTTTACGCTTTTTAATACCGTTAGAGTGAAAAGAGAATCTCACTGCAAATCCTCTCCAATAACAGTTCTTTCTTGGAGTGTGAAAAGATCAAGACTTTAAAACTACGCCTGTATCATAATGTACCAATCACTCCTAATGCTTCTCTAATGTACAAAATTTTGGTTGCCTTTAACAAAATTAAGTTAAGTATGTACAGTGTATATTTTTATGGTATGGCTGCATTTTATCAGTAATTGAAACAAATGAAGTGTGGAAATTTTGATTGGCAAAACAGTCAAAATATTCTGTTAAAAGTGGCTTTTTCCATTAGAATATATTAAATGCAGCAATCAGATTATTACATTTTTACATTTATTGCAAAGTACAGTGGAAAAAAAAAACATCAGACCTAAACTTGAGCTTTTCAGCATTTCTAAAAAGGTAGATAACTTTAGGTTGCATTAATTACTTTTCTCACATTAATGGACTGAACGTGGTTGAAGGTGTAAAGGACATTTTTCCTATCTCACTGTGATTAACCTTCAAATTAAGATTAAATTAAAATAGACCTAAAAAAAAAAAAATAAAATTAAGGACCTGTTCACATTTGCATGCTTTGTACTTTTGTGATTTCTCAATCAACTGATATAAGCTTAAATTAAGCCTGTGTAGAGCAAATTCAACTTCTCTTTGTGAAGATATATGATAAATAAACTGTTCATTTCATGCATAGTACTATCACATCATCACATAATATTACTATTAGGTAGTAAAAGTTGCATCAAAGTGAATGCAGGACACTGAGTATAATGCTCTTCTTCCTAAAGATAGTACATGTCATTTAAACACCAACTGAGCAATTATTGGCTGGAATGATGAGGTCTTTGCATGTGACAGCTCTTTTGTCTGAAGCTGAGCTGATGTAACTGTGTGCTCCAGCTTGTGTCCAAGGTCTCCTCATTCCCCCTCTGGGAACTGAAAAAGATAAACTTTGGCCATCTGACCTCAAACTGAGGGAATTCCAATCTCTTACCGTTACTAAATCTTTATCCTCACACAGGCTGTGTAGCTTTGCCTCTCCTTGAGTTATAAACTATCAGCCTTTCTGCTAGTCCTATAGTCATCCAGCCGTTTTATTGTCTCAGTGGGGGTACAGAGTTCAGGCAGCAGTCATGCCCAAAACAGAGGTGAACTGTTTGGGGAAGTGTATTGGCTACTGTGCTAACTTATCATTCAGGCCTGTCGAGGCTTTGAGTGAGCACAAAACAAACACAGGATGGCGTCTTCATTGTAAACTAGCTGTACATTTCAGTTCATAGACAGTCTGTCTCACGAATAGACAAAAGCTCTTGTTGTGAGGTTAAAATATTCACGTCTTTCTCCAAATACAAACTAAAATCTGTAATTTGAAACCACATCTTCATAGTGTAAACTGGAATGAAAATGTTAGCATCATTTATCAGTGAATTTCAATCAGCCATAAATAAAGATTCAAGCTCCATCAGATGTTTCTGTCAGGCACCAGAATTTCTACCAGCTGCATTTTGACTGGTTTATACAATTTCATGGCTCTATTGAAAGCTGTCCTACTATGTTTTCATGCTTATTATATATGCAAACTTCAGAAAGTTATACAAGCCTACATTATTAATAAAATCTCAGATGATTTAGTATTGTGACATTGTACTTTACAAAGAAATACACCCAAAGAACAATAGGTTTCAGATAGTTACTGTCTTTTAAAATAGTAAGATCCTGGAAAAAATAACTTAGATGTTATAAATCAAACATTTTTTAAGCTTTCAAAGTAGCAGTCTGTTGGTGGTAGAGTCATGAATGCAACCAGAGATTTGACAAATTAAACTCACTGAGTCTGTGTTAATAACTATACTAAAGTATTTGTATTAGTGAGAGGCAGGTGGCAGCCTGATGAATACAGTCATTTCTAATAATAAAAATATATATATATATATATATACATATATACACACACACAAAAAAAAACAATTCAGCCTCAGTACTGCCTTGTATTCAGCAATCATAAATCTACGTTGTGCTCAGTTAATGCTGCAGGTTTACACACATCAATTAAACCGCTTTTAAACTGCTGATGCCGGATTTGGCAGCAGTGTATTCGTGGTGACGTCACATGGGTGAGTCTCTGGTTGCAGTGACATGAGAAGACAACTCTGTCTTCCTCAGTTAAAGACAGTAACAGCAGGATTTTAATGGTGAAACAAATGTTGAATCTGTTTTGTCCTGTCACTTTCTGCCCACTTGCTCACTGCATGTTCTCTGTTAAAGCTTCACTAGCACACACAAACACTATTACTGACTGGAGCAGGTTAAAGCAGGACACAGCAGATAAGCTCATGGCACATTTGAACGTATGCCATTTTTAGTTCTTGGTGGTAAGAAGAAATTCAGCCCTTTAGAGGATACAAACTCCTCAAGGAACATTATTTCTTATTTTCTGCTAGAAGCTGCCTATTTTAAAGCACATTGTATTCTAAGCGGGTGATATCTAAGAAATTTAAAATGGTTAGCAGTAGCACTTCCCAGGAATACGTTTTATTAACAGAGGGACTGATCAGTTGTGTTGCATTATCTTCAGGTCTTCCAAATATCTCTTGGCTTTCTTTTATTTTTGTCATTTTTACATGCCATGCGGTAGCTTGTTGCCATTGTCATCACGGCAGACTGGGAGCCGGGGAGAGGACGCCAGTGCTGTGCCAGTTGGCTCAAATAGTGAAAACACAAGTCAGACACAGCGCGATTCTAATCTTCATCATTCCAGACACGAAGGTCAGTTTTGTGGCGATGGCAGGTTTTGTGTGTCCCACTAGTCATGAGACAGATTCACTGTACCACAGTATGTATGGCTCTATACTGTAGATCATAACTCACACTGCTTTTTGTCATGTGTGTACTTAACTGAACTGAGCACATGGTTTTCATCTTAAAGCATTTTTTTTCTTGAATTAAGGGAAAACAAATTGAGTTTAAGTTAGTCAGACAAGGTTATGTAACCACGGGTGAGCTAGGGCCACTAAAGTGATCATGTAAGCAGAGGTAGTCTCGATTATTAGGATATAAGCCACCATCAGAAAGGGTCAATTATTAACCACACATCTTAATTCTTATTTCTCTTGCACTTTTTTTCAGAATTATCAAACACAGGAGACCCTTAAAGATGGTTTATTTAATGAGTTAGAAATATAAAATTTTCTGTTAATGACCAGACAAATGCTGTTTGTCATACTGTGTACCTTATACCAAATATAATGTGTGTGTACCTTAAGTTGTTGTATGGCTTTATCAGTTTTCATGCAGCTCTCCAGCAGTGGACCTATCCTCCTGGCAGTGCTTTGCTTGGTAGACAATAGTCCTGCAAATATCAGGGGCCAAGTCATTATCTTCTGCTCAGCAGGTGTAGACATTATTGGAGTGTTGAACTAATGATATGTAATGAGCTCTCTGTGACACATGTCTAGCCACCCTTACTATCATGGGGCCCATTAATAGATAACAGCGTCGTAATTAGCTTCATTGGGAAGCCATACCTGAGCTTATGATTATATCAAACTATATTTAAGTTGTGTGTGCACGCTGTGCGTTCCTGCACTGGGCAGAAAAGTGTATTAATCTTGCTTTTATGGTTGTTCAGTGAATTTAGTTTGGCCATCAAATGGCTATGAAAACTATACTTGGATACTAGGCATATCATGCACACAGCTGACAGGTGCCCTTGCAAACCATGCACATGTACAATTGTTGGTAACTACTTTTCTTTTTTAAACAAAGGAAAAGAAAATTATTCTGTGGCTAACAGAGGGATGAATCATTATTTGTTGTTTTCTATGTACTCGGTAAATTGAAAGCCCAGGACACAAATACATGGCTGTCTTAAAAATTTATATTGGAAATGGTTTTGATGTTGTACCCCACTGCAAACACTTTCAGCCTTCTGCAGGTCTCCTAGCAACAGCAAACAAAGGCAGGACCCATCTCAAGTTTCCCGTGGAGCGGCCAGTCCGGCGTGCCTTTGATCTTGACTGGGAAAATAGCTGAGTGGGCACTACCCGCATTTGTCTTTCATTTACTCCGGTCCCCCACCCGCCCCCTCCCAAAATGTTCCCTGAAACAGCCAAATCTTCATCTGTCCCCAGCAACCACCACCCCTCCTGGATAATCAACCATAGCAAGGGAAGTCATTGAAGCACTACAAAGTTTGGTTGAAATTGGACGGTTTCATTTTGAAGCATAGTTGCTACCATTAGCAGGCTATCATTTGTGGTTCTTCTGTGCAACACACAGAACACAAATTTTATTTTATCCTTTGTTTCCATTGTGTCAAAGTAGTCTCACTGCAGAATGTGTCACCTGAGTCCCAGGACATTAAAATAAAAACCCTAATGAACACATGAATCATCTTTAAACCAACCCAAACCTTTGGGTCTGTTTTTGGTTTTATGGACTTGGACTAAAGTGAAAGAACTATTTATATGTTAGAGAAGTCCCAATGCCCACAGAAAACTGGGCACATATTGGAGCTGGTGTGGATTTTGAATGGTGCAGGGCTGCCACAGAGAGCTCCTATTAAAACTCCAGGCAGGAAAAAAAAAAAACATTTAGAGTTTAATGCTCAGTGTTTAATAATGCTTTCGAAGTAAGTCCTAGGAATCTAAATATAAATAACTCCCACATTCTATGTATAAGCACGACCAAGCTTAGATAGGGCAATGTATCTTAGGGCTACTGAATGTTATCTTTCTCCAGTGCTCTCTTTGCTTTCATCCAAATACGCTCAGACAGCTCAGGAGATTAAACAAATTGAAGTGTTACACACTGTTTTGGTGTAATTTACTGTAATTGATGTTTCTATCTAGTGCAGAGGCCTTCTAAAGCAATTGCTTGTGTTTGTAGGAAGACATGCAGCCCAGTGGGGTGTATTGACTCAGACTGTTGACTAATACTGCTCTATTGGCATGTTTTAATGCTCTCCCATTGTTTGACTAACAGACTCCTCTGTAAAGCTAAAAGCATACCTTGCACACTGCCAAAGATGGAGATCGGAGTATGTTTTATATTTTTTCCCTCACAGGCAACAACCTGGAAATAGTTGTCTTCTGGTGTGAATGGGTCAGCATGAGTTGTGCCGTCTGGGTCTGTAACTCTGCTTATAGCCTGGATTTTATGCACCACTCAGTAAATTCTTATATCTAAGCCTTAAGGTCTATTTTTTATGTATTTCACTAGTTTTCATAGTAAAAGAAAGGTTGTCCAAAGGTTACACAATGTAGTGTGAGTTTGCTTTAAATTGCTATAACCTGTGAAACTTTCTGCAGCAAGAAACCCAGTTCTTGCGTTAACTGGCCAGTATTTATCAACAAGCGGAGCCTGTTGTACTATAAATGTTTCAACATTATCTTATTCCATATTTGCAGTGGTGGAAGAAATATTCATATCCTTAAGTAGATGTAGCAATACCACAGTGTGAAGATGCTCCTTTAGACTTCAGGTTATGCATTAAAAGTCTTTATCAAGTGAAGGCACAACAATATTGCAAGTAAAATTAAGCTAAAGCATCAAAAGTAAAAGCAGGTATTATGCAGAAAATTGGTCCCTTTGAGTTAATGGTTAGTGATTATAATTCCTATTAATGGATAATTGATATCACTGCAGGAATGTGAAAGGTGCCAGTTGAGGAGCAGCTGATTTACACTTTCATTTTACTGTTGGGTAGACAACAGTATGTCATTTTATATAATTTATGTTTTATATGTAAATTGAATCTGATAACTACTGACTATAGCTTTAAAATAAATGTATTTGAAGATTAAAAAAAAAGTCTACTTTCCTCTGAAGTGAAATAGAAGTAGAAAGTTAAAGCTAAAACAGTACTTGAACCAGCACTACTTAATATATTAGTTTTCTATAAAGGTGTAAACACACACCCTGCAATTAATGACAAAACATTTAATATGACATTGTTTTGATAGCTATATTCTCACAGCTGTTTGTGTATTTTTCATCACTCTTTTGAGAGCAGAAAACCCATATTTCATCTGTTACACTGCTGCTTGTTTGCGAGGAGCACTCATCCTAGCCGGATCCTATTTTGGTTAGTCAAAGTAAAGCTGCAGAAGAGCAGGTTTTTACATTTCTTCAAGGTCCCTTTATGGAAGCGACTGAGGTTTGAGCTGTTACATGTAAGAACTGTGGGGGGAAAAAAACAAAACAACCTTCCACTCCTCTCTTCAGCTGCCTGTATCGTCCCGTATGCCTGTGTGCATACACTTTACACACTGAAGCCTTACATTCATTACCTCACAATATTCAGTGCTATATATTCACATTGCTCAGCACTAAAGGAACATAGTTAGCATACGATAAACAAGAGATCCATAGAGAAAAACTGGAGGTCTCAGATAAGCAACCTTTTACCTCGCAAATATTCTTTTACCCTGAAAAGGCCCCAAACATTTGCTTTTACTTCTCACCTTCAAGAACTCTTTTCTAACCAAAATGTTTTTTCTTCCCAGGAAAAAAAAAGAAACATTTGAAGCAATGCTTTTATTTTTTCTCCCAAAACCCATCAGAATCCATTTTAGTATGTGTATTTATAGCACCTTTCTGATTCAGAATAATGTGAATGTGACTATTACAGCATCAAGTGTCATCACATTAGTCCTGACTAAAAAGAATAAGGCATGTCTTACTCCCCGCCTGTACCAAACTTGTATGCTACCAAACCTAGGTGTCCTCAGAAGTATTTATACCTCAGAGGTATGAAGTATCTCTGGAACTCTTTCGCTATATAGCCTTGCCGCAGCAAGAGGGCAGGTTTTATTAAAGGCTGATGTATGGTGCGTAAGTAACAAACATATGACTTAAAAGAAAAGGGTCCATGGTACCGACTGTATGAGATGGTGCTCTGTTACCGTTTCCCCAACTCTAGCGTTGGCAGTTCCACAGTAATGTCTTTATAATAATGTAGGTCAGTTGTTAAAAAGGAACATGTACACGATCATGTTTGCACATGTAAATTAGTAAAATTATTTATTTCATTTTTTTCTGTCATACATCTTGATTTTTTTTTGTTTACATTTCCTTCATATTTTTGTTCACTGAGGGCAATAATTCATAGCAATGATGAAGAAAAATGTGATGAATTTTTGATTTTTCTGCTACAATTAAACACATCTATTTTAATTGTTATTGACATTTCTGGCACTGAAGTGTTGATAATAACGTCTCACTCTAGGTCACGGCAGCAAAGAGCTCATGTGACATTTAGCTTCCATCCCCAAATGGCCATCACTAAGAATTCTACCTCCAGAAATCTTTAACTCAATCACTTTATTGTCCCTCGTTGCATCCTGTCTATCTCAAATCAGCATGTCCTAGATATACAGGGTAGATTTAGTGATTCCCTGAGCAAATATATTCACTTTAGTCCTGCTTTGGCTGAATGTGTTACCTTAATCTTTCTGCTCATTTACTGATGGTTGTGGTCTGTCACACTACTACCATGCGAAAGAGCATGGTTTCATTTTCATCCGTGAAAGAGGATGTTTCAGTCTCGAGGTGTGTAAACATGTTTAAACATGTATCATATTATGAATGTAGACCATTAAAGCTGCAGCCACAGTCAGGTTTTGCACTTAACCACTCTTGTACTTGCTCCTACACTTACAGCCTGAGTACGCTCAAAGATATTCACGTTGGGACTATGACACAACATAAATGTGGAGAGCGTTAGTCTTTATTCTGCTGGAAGCAAAATATGCATGAGTAGATTTGCTGAAACTGACATTAATCAGCATTTTTTAAATATGCATTTAACATATGATGGCTGGCGGCTGCTTCTCTTACCTAACTGAATATCTTAACACCAGCTCAGGGGATTTAGTATGTGTTTACCAATGCAGTTTTCTGCATTTCTGGTATTTTCTGGAATGTATGCTGCTCCACCTCCACAGAAACAGGAGTACTATAGATTTTCACACATCACTGAGGTTTGCAATATTTTTAACCTCTGAATATTTTACACCTCTAGACCACTGTGTTTGAATTCCTCTTCCATTTCAAAATGTTTGCACTGCAGTCTCTTGGTATATAAAGAATGCGTAAAGCTGGTATAGCTATTTAGAGTGATGCCAAAACATGTCACACCATCTCAATCTGTGTCAGCCTATATGCTATGTACACTTGGATGATGTCTGTGTCTGTTTGTGCCATATAGAATTATCACCTCTTAACTATATGACATTTTTGGAGAGAATAAACAATCATGGCACAGACGGAGTGGGGGTGGGGTGGCATTTGTCAGTGCTCTCATTGGGGTTCAAAAGTAGAATGTAAAATGTCTGTCTTTGTCTAATCCAACACGTTTTATTTTTGTAACTGAGAAATCTGTTCAGGGACCCCAACATTTTTTTCCAACTGTCAGGGTGTCATTTGTCAGAAAAAAAGTGAAACTGAATTCCCACCCCCAGTCCTTCTGTATGTTGTGAGGTTATAGCTGTTTCAAACACACAAGGTGGGGGTGTGTGTGGGATGCACATGCAGACATGGTGACCTGTCACCTCAGTAACACATGTCATGGTCATCCTGCCCTGAACAGAGCCCTCTGGCCAAGCGCCTGACTTCCTTCTGGACATTCTTATGCCCCGTAGCTTCATCCTCCTTCAGCAAACGATGACTTTCAAGGAGCCGAAGCTGGTGGATGAGAGTGAGTTGTGCATGATTGAGATGTTAACCTTCAGGGCAGCCCCTTGCTCTTTACTGTCTCATTTTTTCTACTTTCTTCTCCTCCTCCTTCTTCCTCTTGTTCCCCTTTTCTTCTGATTTCTCTTCGCCAGCAGCCTGAACAGTGAGGCCGTCAAGCCATTAGTGAGTCCCAACGCTGATAATGAAGCTACAGAGGTGGTCTGAGCCAGTGTGGCACAGAAGCTGGAGCACAGGAGGAAGGTAGATTAGGATAATTACCTGGCCATGGGGGCACCATGATGTCTCACTTCCTGCAGGCCTCGGTCGGAGAAGGAGCACAATATAATCAGCTGCGACACCCTTTGCTCAGAAAGAAAAGGATAAAGAAAAATTGAAAAATTAGTTCCAATCATTCTTAATGATCAAAATGTGAAATGATATGTTTTGGATGTTGCTATAACAGTGATTGCTCATTCTGTTTTTTTTGTTTTTTTTTTTGCAGGTGTTCTCCACATCCTTCGCATGTATGTATGTACTTATTGTTTATGTAGCTGTGGTTTAGGTCTCTCTCTTTCACACGTACTGTAAATCATAAATATCCACACACATGGAGACTTTGAAGAGGCTCTGAGGTCACTTTTTAAATTATGGTCTGCACCCACATTGGGCTTTCTCTCCCCACTCCTGTAAATCCATTTTCCACACAATGCATTTCAAATCAAAGTCACGTCACCATAACACGCCTTAGGAAACATTAAGCCATAGTGCGTTACTTTCATGTATGATAGCATAGCCCCTGTATGCTTTGATGTGCTCACTTTTTTTAATGCTTTATTAATAATAACACACTGGCTCCTTCTCGCTCCAACGTCAGCTTCTGGTGCTCCTTTCTCTCTACCTGAACTACATCCCTCTCTCCTTCCTTGCCTCAGCTCCTTCGTCCCTCCCCAGCCCCTGAGCCTTGTCTTGGTATTGGTCTGTTTGTATTTGGGAGGAGGATTAGTGAGAATGACATGGGGTCTTGAGATGAAGTGAGTGACAAAGACCTATCAGAGGGCAGGGAGTACCAAGTGCTGCATCACTATTGGTTGCTGTGGAAATCAGACATGTCTTTATTTCTTCTAGCCATCCTCTCTGGGTGCCCAGCTTTCATTTCCAAGCCTTTGAAGGAAAGCAGGGAGAGGAAGGGTTGTGTGTGTGTGCGTGTGTGTGCGTGTGTGTTGGGGGGGTCTGCTTGAGTTTATGTTTGTGCATTGAACTGTGCATGCGCATGGATGTTTACTTGCATGTTGTGTGCAGTAAACATGATCTTAGATTTACAGAGGGATGTGCATATAGACAGTGATAGCACTCACCTCCTCCGAAGCTGGCCAAAGTACAACTGCTGCAGCCGGCAGATAGTGTCATTCCAGCAAAACACTTTCACTGTGAATGGGTTGCCTGGTTGCATGTAAAACCTAATTAGGATACTGATTTACCTCATTATTTTACCTTTATCACCGTACTTTGTGTTAGCGTTACGGGTTGATATTTTCCTTCTGACAGTTTTAAAGCAATGTTGACAATTTACTGGATCACTTAGCAGTTCCTCACATTCAAATGCATGTGCACAAACATCTGCAGCTTTAATTTTCTGCTTTTGTTGTGTTCTTTTTTGATGTTTTCTTCCTCTTTTCTTATGTAGCTTTAATGAACCTTGATTTTTGTTGTTGTGTTATGATATCAGCTCACTAATTATGCAGCTCTTTCATAAGTCATTCAAATGAAATCTTTTGTTACCTTCTGTAAAAAAAAAAAAAAAAAAAAATGTGTTAATAGACTAGTGAGTCATTACCATTTCTTTGCAAATGTGCTCTCTGCAGCTACATTTTCAAAACATGTCCCACATGTATTTAATTGTATTAATTGTCTTTACATGTATCATACTACCATGTGTAATGACATTCACGCTCACAGTAATTATTCAGTGTTATGCAATGTTTTATCCACAGATTTGACACCGTTCTTCAGTGGAATCCTTTCCTAAAGTTTTCATATGAAGAATGTGACTGTTGAGCGTGTTGTGCACCAGACTGTTGTCAGTATTTGCCTGCTTGTTAGGATGCAGCCAGTTGACTCTGGCTGTCTGAGCAGTGATATGACTGGGAGCAGTGGGGCCAGGCCTGAGCTGACTCTACTTTCCTCCTCTCTCATAATAGATCTGCATGGTCTGCAGGCCTTCTGGGGGCACCTGGCTCCCCTCCCTGCTATCTCTTGCCAGATCGATCAGTGAGGCCATCCCACCACAGGCCCGGAGGTCAGCTTCAAAGGCCTCCTGCCCACTGGTGTTTCATTTTGGGCGATGGGTACATTTCCTTTCAGTTCCCTCAACCCATCTTTGCCTTTCGATGAACAGGTTAAGGAAATGGAATGAGTACAACTTCTTTCTGTGATCTCCTTCAGCCTCCTCTCCAGTCACCCACAGGAGGAGACCGGGTGAGAGTTCAATTCCATCTAAACACCACACAGTCACACACCTATTTGATTGATTTAATTATGGCCTACAAATGCATAACTCTCTATAGCGCAGTCATTCGGTAATTTTTGGTTAGGCTGCATTCTATTTCTAGATTTATAAAGTATAATGCAATCATAAAGTCTTCTCAGTTCAGTGACTGCGAAAATAACCATAAGAACACAGATTATTATTCATGTATAATATACATTTTAATCAGAAATTATTCACATCATATTGTATCAGTGTGATGCAAATGTTAAACTAGTAGCTTGTGTATAATGATTTATAATGAACAATTAAATTAAGTGAATGGTCTCACTTGAAATGTGTTTCATTAATAAGTGATTATCAGATCTGCTGTGTTATGAGTCGCTCTCTCTTCTTCCCTATTGGTCAAGTAACAAATGGCAGGACATGGGCTGTCGTACAGTAAGCTCCAAGAATACATATCAATCGATCAAGATTTTGAATCTGTTTATTAAGCCCGGCAATTTTTTTCCGCTCCAGTACATTAGCAGATCTCAGTATGTCCGCTACTCTTGTGAACAGGGATGTGAAGGAGATAGAGGGAGAGGAAATAAAGGTCTGATGAGTTTGGCAAGGAGAGGATGGAGGCAGAGACAGATGGCATGAAGTCTGCAGCACTCTGGCGTGGCTTGCATGGTGCTAAAATCCTCCTCTCTCACATTCCAACAAATCCTACCAGGAGGCTGGGGAGTCTGTCACACCACTCCAAGGATCCACACAGCTCTCTTCACCCCCCCACCCCCACCCCCTCCCTCCTCTGTTGCCCCCCACTCGCTCACTGCACCCAAACCCAGCCCCTGACCACTCTGTTTCACATTTCTTATTTTTTTTCCTCACATATGTATACATTCGCACATTAACATGTATAGAGGTGGGCCATTTGGACCTCTACAGGTCTGGTAAGATAAGAAGCACTGGGGGGTGCAGATATGAAGAAACACCGCCTGACTGCTCTCATGGAAATGGAAACAGCGGGTTGATTGAGAGAGGTGGCCTTTACTATCTCTCCAGTGTAAAAAATCTTATTCAGTAAACACTGGGCCAAATCATGAGGGAAAGAATGTATAATCCATTTATATCAGAGGAAGAAAACATAAGAAGCTTATTGATTAGTTGCACCACAGCCAGCATCAGCCCATGGTCTTGAACAGAAACACTGTGGCCCAATCTCAATCCAAACATACAGTGCTTAGAACCATATTTCAAAGCTCCCAGTGGCCGTACAATCCAACAGGGACAGTAAGTGTAACTGTGATTATACACACAGCACAAGACCAACAACTGGATCATGCTCTCCGCATGACATCTTTATCTCCAAATACTGTACGATTGAAATCCTTTCAATTTCTTACGCATGCTTTATTTTAACATCTCCAAGTGGTTCATCTAATAAGAACAGTCTAATTTATTTTACACTATGCTGTCTCTCCATGCTTCTCTTTCACTGTCTTTCTGCCTGCCTTCTGTTTGTTCTAATGAATGACTTCTGAGCTGAAGTGCTGCTGTGAGGAGGTCACGGGGGACTTCAGAATCACATTACTGTTAATGATAATAAAAAGAACAATCTGTTCTAAACCTCTTGGATGCTTTCACTTCTCTTCCCATATGGAATTAATGTTTTATCTGCTATTGTTTTGAATATCTTTCTATGTTTGAATTGAAGACTATGCAATTAAAATGCACACTAAATAGTGTTTTTATGCAAGTATTGTCTATTTACAAAAAAGGCTGCTATGATAAAAGATATATACAGTGGTGTGCCATCTGGGATAGAAAGTAACCACCAAGCACAACATCAGTCACATCTGAGCGATATGTTGCTACATGATAAAATATATTCCCTACGGTAACATTTTAAGTGCCCAATGAATGCCAAGAACATTCAACATGCAAACACAATTTCCATCATTTGACAAGGGTTATGCAGGATTCAGGCTTTATTAATGTGACTTAAACTTTTTACCAACAGAAGGATACAGCGGCTTTTAGTGGAACTCTTGTGAAATGAAATTTAAGCATTTAAGTGGAGTCTGTTTTTAAAACAAAGCTGTCAAAGCATGAATTTAAAAATTGACACCACCAGCCCTAACAAGCGTTTTTATACCTCAGTGTAATGGCAAAAGGAAAACTCATGTTGAAACAGCTTTAGAAAAAAGTTTTGAGCAGAACACAAACATATTTCACCAAGCAGCAAACAATACACCATGCAGCTCCGGACAATCATGAATAAGTTTTATCTCGCTGTGTAGGTTTTCCACATTGGTGCGGACTGTCATATCAGCATCCACCACCAAAGTGTTTGCTGGGGTTATTTACATAGATCTGACATTCACAGTCGGATCATCTGTGACTGCACTGCAGAGAGTTACTGGCTGTCCTTCCTGCATTGCAGGACAGCGTGGCGTCCCCAGACTCATTGGCACTGCAGCTGTCATCCACAGGATGGGAAAGTGGCAGGGTCGATGGCTCCGCGGCGTGGCTCCTGGCAGCATCCCTCCCTTCCTGGCCCGGTGAAAGGGCAGGAATGGGGAGCCCAGTCTCAGTGCATTGATCGAGGGCCAGCCCTCCATTAGCTACTGTCAGAGCTAAAGGTCATCTAAGGCCAACGGATGGGTCCTCTGTGCGCATCCTATGGAGTGACTCATTCTCACACCCAGGGAGTGAATCCTTGTCAGTTCGGTCTGTGCTGCCCCCTACTCATGGTGACTAAATGAGAATAGCCATTCCTCACAGAATAGTTACCCCCTCTGTGATGGGTTGATGAATCCTGCAGGCTAAATTCAAATATCTCTTTTTTTGTTTGATGTCAGTCACATTATGCATTATTGTTGCTTTTAGAGATATTACTATCCCCTGCCAAATGAAAAGGGCCTTCCTTCTAATTTCAAACAGAAATTGCTTAATAAATGAGCAGACCCTGATTTGCACTGATGATCACACAGCAACACAATTGCTTCAAATTGCTCACCCAGAGATGGTGCACCACATCGTGATCATCCCTGAGTGGCAACTACTGCCTGGTGTGGTTTACATTAATACAGACAGGCTGTGAAAGGGGATAATTGTGGTGCTAAATGCTGCACAGGCTGACAGGATCCATTTCTTGACTTGTCAAGGGCAGCAGTGATAGAGAGGGTCGCGCCAGGGTCTATGCACACACAGGCCGATGAGCCTATTTGCATCAACACGCGTGCACACATGTGGGCACATGAACACAAAAACACAGGCAGACAAAATCAGCCACACTCCACATAGAGATGATTGTCTCTTGCCTCTGTCAGGTTGTGTTTTTTTCTCCAGCCATGCAGACCTCATCCTGGGAAATTGAGCAATTTCTGATTGAAAACAGTGCCGGTAATTAGAGCACTCACTATTTGTAACCACTTGGCATTGCATTAGTATGCAAAGCTGGCAGCCAGCTTATCTTGGGGAAAACGTTTGTTTCCTTAATTGCCCTCTTAGGACAAAAGTGAAGGGGGTGGGTGGGGAGGGAAGAGAGTAAAATGTTAACGTGCTGCAGTAAGAATGGAGCCTGGTGTGTTGAGGGGATGTGACTCCCTGAACACAGGGGTTAAACTCCACTAATAGGCTGCATACAACACACATGGGCACACACACAGGCACAGAGTAGCAATGGAGCACTCATACACCCACATATGGGCACACACTTGCTTTGGCACATGGGTACATGCAGGCACAGACAAAAAGACAACTATGATGAGCACACACATTCCAGGACACATGCAATTAGGAACAATTACCTCCAGAGATGTACTTTATACTGCAAAATTAGACCCGTAAAAATAATTATTCACCACACTAATAAATAAAATGGCCCTGATATATGCCTAGCATTTAAAGATGTTCTTAAACTTTCCACAGCTACCCCTTTATCTATATGGTTACATTTTTACATGGCTCATTCCTGCATGACCTCTGTCAAACTGCTCATGATACTTGTCTTATTGTCGCTTTTAGAGAGGAGGCAGAGATGAGTCTGTAATGTCAAATTCTACGATTTCCTTGTCACAGAAGGATGGAGCTTAGAAGAAGCTTAACTGGACCCTGGTGAGATAAAAACAAATATACTTCCACACTCAAATGTTACTTTATGGAATCAAAAGTGGGATTTGAATTGTTCTTTTTTTTTTTTATTTACCAGTGACTCATGAGGCATTGGACTTTGAAGTAGCTGCTGAATTACAGGCATTTCCCCTGACTGTTGGACAGGAGTATCTATATCTCAGAGGAGCAGACAGTGAAACATTTTCCATTTCACAGAAGAAATGTTGTGTAATTAATTTTTTCTATCTCATGCAAAGATAGGGGGCAGATTTACTTTTAATCACCATCTGTGTACATAGGAAATCAATTTGCACAATACTCAAACTTATTTGGAAAAACTGAGTGTCCTGAAAAATAGCTGTTTTGATGTTGCTATGTTTATAGAGTAAATGCAGTTTTAGTTACAAACATTGTTCCTCCACTATAAAGAGAAAATAGCCCATCTGAAAAACTAATACAGGAGGTGTGTTGATTATGTGTCTGCTGAACACAATTAGCCCGTCACTCAGTTCAAGGAGCCTGCTATTTTTATGTCTCTTATAAAACGAAAGCTTTAATAAAATATAAGATACGGTGATGGCCCATTGAAATGGTCGCCTCTTTGAAGAGGTTATCGCCACATGTTGAAACTCCCCTTCGAGGTCTAATCCTCTTACTCACAAACAGACACGAAGGCGCAAAATAATTTTAAATTAAACGGAATCAAAGTCAGACAACGCATTGAGGCTTCTGGGCGATCTAACGTCAAATAAAAAGAGCATTTTTTATAAATAATGGCAACAACTGAGTGACACACAAAATCACAACCCCTGCAACAGACAATGCTGATCCATATTTGTTTTTTTTTTTATAATTATGACTTTAATAACTAATGGCTTGCTCCTAATGGTGGTTTTCTCTAAACAGCCATTGATCATTATAGTTTGAATGAAGCGAAGACAATTTGCAGCAATTAGTTTTTTCCTGTGAGCGACTATGGGTCAGTGGTCATCTGGCAAACCAAAGGCGCAGTAATGCAACAAGAGAGACAGCGGATTTTAATGTCAAAATTGGACGTCTGAATTCACATTTCGACCCTTTGTGTATTTGGAATAAACATGTTACAATAACCAAAAAAAAAAAAAAAACTGTAGTAAATTAGCAATATAACTGAAGAACGTCAAACGCAATAGCTGAGAGATGTAAGGCAGCTCTTTCAGAAACATTCACATGTGGAAAAACTTTTCTTTTCTACATTTCGCTGGGAGCAAAGTCAACAGAAGCCTCGATGCTACAGGTGGATGAATAATATGCAAAGAGCACTCAGACTGTGGGCCTATAGGCCTTCTGATGCGCTCTGGTTACTCGGCTTCTCATTAAAGATGCGCATTAACGCTGTTTTTCCAATAACCTGTGTTAGTTTCGCAGCATTAACTGATGTCAGATGAAATAAAGTTTCCTCTTCATTCTCAGATCGGCTGCAGAAAGTGAAAAGAGTAAATCAAAGTGTTTTCTCAGCGGAGGAACAGGTTGATAAAATTAAGCTGGAGCTTTATTTCTCTAATGTTTGGACCCCTAAAGTTTACAGAAAAAAGAAAGACGAAATCTAATATATAGTTTCACAAAATCACTAATAACCAGCTGACAGGCATGAAAGACAAGTGGCCGTGAGCTGCACACGTCCTCTCATAAATCATTGGGTCGGGACGTGTTAGGATGACTGATATTAAAATTAAAGATGTTCTGGGGACGTTTTAATTAACCACAGCTAATAGACCAGCCGTTAAAATTATTTGCCTTAATTGGTCCAAATACCGAAGTATTAAGAAATATGTGCAAATGTTTATATTTACACCTTGAAAAACAACATGCGTGCACTCACATGCACACGCGGCGGGTGGGCTTTGAGACTGTAAGAGTGTGTGTGTGTGTGTGTGTGTGTGTGTATTGTGGAGCGTGTTCAGCTTTGCCACGTTTCCTGATAAATTTCCTATCAGTCAAATCAGTCTCTGTGGCGTCTGTGAATTATTTCTGATTCGATAATAAACGGTTTCTCAGGACTTTCTCTGGGTCGGTGCTTTGTTTTACATATTCGGGGCTTCATGTGATGAGTTTAAAGCATCAACAGGTTTTCCTCTTCGTCTTTGTGAACTATAGCTCAATAGACTGAGCGACTGAGTTCACTGTTTCTGCATTTTGAACCTGCTCAGTGATGAATCTCACTTTGAATCATCTTCGGCTGGACGTTTGGGAATGTCAGGCGTCTCTAAAGTTGTCAGAGCCAAAATGGCTTTAGGAGAACTGAATCAGCGTCCGTGCGCGCACACTATGTTCAACAAAAGCAGAGGCTAATCCACCTAATTTACACAATGCACAGGGCCATGTTTACATTGGATATACCCTCAATGGGCCTCTGTCCCGTTTTCCTTGTATTGCAGTCCGGACAGAAGTGCCGTTTTCTTCTCTCTCTCTCTCATATATTCGACTGAAAGGCAAAGTGACTAATGACTAATACAACGCAACAAAACCAAAGCACATAATGTTGCGCACACACGCGAATTCATTCAAATAAGCATCAGCACCTTTCGCTTATTGCCTATATTCACCTGTTTCGATTCGCCTCATGAAACTGCGATAACACAGTTTTAGATTTTATGCAGGAATTTATCACGTCTGCTGCGCAACCTCAGGACTCAACTTAAAAACGAACCTAGGTTTATTATTTCTGTTTATTACAATAGACGCCTAATTAATGTGCTTTTTACTGAATCGAGTTACCTGACACAACTCTCACATAGCACCTGAACACATCACACAGAGGACGCACACACACACACACACTTATTGTATATTTTTGTACACATTACCTAAGCCCAAGGCTGTGATATGTCAAAAGTGATTAAATGATTAAAAACAAGGATTTAAATGCACAAAAAGTCCAATAACATGTGACCCAAAGGTTTTGAGACTTAATAACAGTTCATTCAAGTTCAAGTTGAAGAGTAGTCCATTATAAAATTAGAAAGTCACATATATCCTAAATAATTGTCTAAATATTTTTGGCCTAATCTTGTTCTAATCCTACAGCGTAATAAAATTACATACATGAAAAAGTATTATGTTCGTGTTCTCTGTGTGGTTTTCCAGTAGCTACACTCATTGTGCGTGGGCATATTT
Source organism: Mastacembelus armatus (assembly GCF_900324485.2). Taxonomy (NCBI): domain Eukaryota; kingdom Metazoa; phylum Chordata; class Actinopteri; order Synbranchiformes; family Mastacembelidae; genus Mastacembelus; species Mastacembelus armatus. The sequence goes on from NC_046642.1 coordinate 9,551,550, forward strand.
TCTAAGAGATTATACCATATTTTTTTATGACATCTATTCAGTGGAAAACAAAATACAGACGCAACCGAACTGCACTGCGATTAAATTGGTCTCAATATTCAACATGTATTTATTTTTTTAAATTTTATTTTGAACCCCAAAACGATTTCAATATGTGTTAAGCCCCAGAGAAAATGCCAATGCCAAATTTCCAAATGAATCATTTTTTTCCTTAGAGTTTTGGAGGAATCACCTTCAGTGCGTTATTTCGAAAGACTGGTAGTTTAAGTGAAGGATTATTGAAGGTAAAATAATGTTAATGACTTCTACAACTTAAAGGGTTAACAGGACAGTGAAGGCAACAAGGAGCAAAGACTAAAGACAGCATTGTCTTATTTTATGTCTTTTCAACGCAGTCACCTGCTGACTATTTAGGCAATAAATTAAGATTGCTGGCAGCGATGATTTTTTTTAAATTACTTTCATTATAGTCTTAGATTTCCTGTTTATTCGCCTTAGAGCCCTTTCTACATTCCCCATATGTAGGTGTGCTTTACTGTTTCCATAATTGCATTTTTCCAGAAGGGGTAGGTAATTACTCTGTCACATCCAGGTAAATTCCGGAGCTAAATTGAAATATTCTGCTTTAATCCTCCCTAAATCCCAATTCTCAGGACACGGGGATGTGAGCAGCAGAGGAGTCATGTGGAGCTCCGGTTGCTCCTTCAGGTGAGCGTCGCGTCCCAGGGGGGCGGAGGATCTCCTCTCGCCGTCATAAGCATAAAACAAGATTACTAGATCTTTATCACCGAGCTTTCGTTACCCTCCCCACCCCCCTCACAGAACCGCAAGTTGACAATCTCCTGTTCAGAAAAAGGGGATGATGCAGGAAACGAAGTGTAGGTTGTTTTGGGGGATAAGAGCAAGTCATAAATAAACTTCCCTGCACATTTTCCAGGGGTTTCATAGCAAAACAGCCAGTGAGCTTGTTTATGCAAATGAATCTGGAGACGCATTAGTAAATCTGTGCTTGATATTTTTGTTTCTCATGCTATTTGAACAAAAAGAGGTTGGTAACATTTACCAGACCTTAAAAAAAGCCATCTTTTTCCTCTTATAAACAAAAAATATATAAATGATTACAGCTAACGTCTAGATATTCGTTTTAGTATAGTCTACCATGCAGGAGTAAATGCTGGCAGAGGTTTGTACATTCTTCTTGTCAGTGCTGCCTGAATTTACCTTCCACATATCTTTAATTTGTAGTCACCAGGAATAAAAGGCTGAGTCTCAGTTCTGGCAGCTCCCATGTCAGTCTTTGCAGGAGTGGGTGACAGAGAACAGCAGAGGTAGATAGCATTCGAAAATCGCATCACTAGAGACCCCACATCAAAGTAGACCAAACCTCAAATTGAGTGAACTTTTAAGCCAGAAAGACTGTGTGACATCAGAGCACCTAAAATGTGACTGTCATGTTTTTCAAACTTCGCTGAACACAGGCTCAAAGACTTGAGAAGTATTCAATGGCAAGCTCTGTTCAAACACACTCACTAAGATTAGCAGTCTTTGTCTTACAGGAACCTCAAAGACCAATTAGATTGAAAGATGGGTGTGACGAATTTGTCAAAAATAAGATGATAGATATCACTTTGGCAGTGAGCAAACATGGCTGGGGATTTCACTCAAGCACAGTCATTGACAAGTCTCTGTCAGGAAATGTGTCATCTTCTGCAGACCTGCCAGTTGACAAGGATGCAGCTTGGGATTGAGACTGATCAATTCCCAAACTGCCAACGAGACATGGCTCTGATAGAGGCGCTTTATTTTGTGAAGTAAAAAAGTACTGTTTGCTTATATTGTCAACTTATTATTTGTATCACAAGCCTGTATAGTCCCAGGATACACAAGAAAAAGAATGTCTGCAGCAAATTTTAGATTTAGAAAACAGTGTCATATTTATGTGCGCTATCAAAACTTTTAACAGCAGAGTTTTGGCCTTGTGACATTTCTTTTTGGACATATACAAGGAAGTGGTGTATAATCCACATGTTTGGTTTTGTTGTTTAATGTACACCAATTCAACACGTCTAATACTTGGGGCTCGTCTTCGGCCACTATTTCTAAAATGAAATCCAATACTCAAAGCACTTTCCTCTTCAAAGTAGTCTCCTGTTGTGCTTTGTGACCACAATAGTGTCAATCTCATATTTTCAAAGCCTCATCTCTGTGTCAGCTTTGAGTAGTTGTCTATAAATGTCTCCAAATGGAGTTGAGGCTTTGATGGCTGCTCTGAAAACAGTTGGGAACATTATGACAAAATCCAAAGTGGAAAAACAATTTCGATTGATTTGGCTGGACATGAAGTTTGACCTGCGATTTGTGAAATTGCTTACCTAAGCAGAAATTGTATTTGATGTTAGCACAGCTCAGGAACAGTTTGTAATCTTAAAAGCGCTGTGGAAACTATAGGAAGGAAATCCCAATCAGCTCTGAATTACACATCACAGCTAGAAACCCAGTGCATCTTGTAATTCATGCCAATTGCAAAAGATAATCTCCAAATCAGTGAATGGCAACACAGAGCTTTGCTTCAAATTGCACATTAAGAATATGCAGCCTGAGTGTCATGTCTGTAATCAACGAATTGATTTGCATCAGTTAGCGCTGGTTTCTTGATTGTAAATCAGTTTTGATACTCTAAATATCGTTTAATCTGCAAAAATAGCTTCTGATTTTAGGCTGTTGGATGCAAACAGGCAATTTGTTGCTGACACCTTGGTATATATAAATTTATAATGGCTATTTTTCCATATTTCACAATGTGAACAAAAAAAAGAATAACTAAAATAAAAACAAGCTATAGTTGCAGACATAGCCTCAATGGTAACGCACTATACTGTATTTCTAATATCTTTGTATTCAGTTTCTACCACCAGGAATCATGCATTCATCATGCATTCTTGTTTTCACTGAAATAAGAGTGAAATGTATGTGGTTTGAGAACATGTTAAAAGAAAAGCTCTTAGTGTTGTCCTAAACAAAAGCCATTTGAAAAGCTGTGTTTGAAGCTATGCCAAGTGATTGGGAAGAATCAAATGACAATAATCAGATGAAAAGGGAGGCAATCTCAATAAACTTTGTCATTCAACCATTCAAGGTTCAATCATATCAGAGGTGTTTTGCATAACTATGAGACTCTGCTTCTAATCCTCAAAGGGTTCTGGGGCTACTTGGCTTTGCACTGTAGTCATTCAAGGTCGCAACCCGGTAGGAAATATGGGCTGCCATGGCAACACAAAAATGGCCTCGAAAGGCTTAGCATAATTCTTCCCTAATAGAAAAATAACAGCGGCAAATCCCGTCCTTAGTGAACTGGCTTATTTGACAGAAGCAGACTCCCACCTGTGAAGCACATAGTCACCACACCAATGCGCTAAGACTACGATAAGATGAAAAAGAGCCCATCTCTGGATGGGGATGGGCGGCCTAAGCTCAAGCCAAATTCTTTCTCTTCTCTGAAGCTGAAAACAGCCCACAGTGTGTCTCTGGCTAGCTTTAGGTTTTTGAAGCTGGACAATATGAGCTGCCAAATGAATCATACTCTCTATATAGTACTTAACTTTGAAGTGCTTAAGCCATACGCTGAGAAAAACTTCTGGCAGGAGACAATGGTTTATATGGGATCAAATCTCAGTGTATTGTTTTTACCTTACCTCTTGAAATTACCTAAACTCGAGAAGAGTCGTTGCTTGACTTATTTGGCGTTTATCTGACAAAATCACGTTTTAATGTTCTCAGGATGATCTAGTGGCAGTAACATGGCATTAGGATGCTCTAAACCTGCCTAGTAACCCTCCTCTCCCTTCTGATTGTGATTGTAAAATATGGGATCCCTTTCCCTTTACCCCTCCTCCCACTTTGTTGCCAGGTACCACAGAGATGGATTCTTGTCACTGTGTGAGTTGCATCAGGATGATGAGCACTGGGGAGAGAATAAATTACCGCCACACTTTAGAGTGGGAGGCATGTAAGTATCAGCCGCTACAGCAGTGTCTTGCTCTGTGCTTATGGAATCACTAATGAAGAGCGATATTCAGCGATGTTTCAGCCATGGTGATCCAGCTAAAATCAAAAGCTTTATGCAATCATTACTGTCAAAGCTGGCTGTGAAAATCAAACAATTGCCCAACATGGATTTCTCTTCTATATATACGGTGGTGTTTTGTCACATGCAAAGGCAAAGGGGGAAAGGGAAAAGAGTTTCAGTTGAGAGATGCCTTCTCTGCTGTGCACCTGAGTCAGCCATTTCTAGCTTGACTGGATTTCTGTTCATTCACTATATTCAACAGCTAGAGCCTCACTGTCTGGCTAAGCTGCTGTGTCTTCCTGTCATCCTACTGTAGATGCCAGGCTTTTTCAGCTGCTTTTACTGTTTGGGCCTATTTCAACCTGCCAGAAAGAGTCCTGCTGCCTCATCCCTATGTATAATCTAGTCATTGTCAGTGATTTTTCTGTTTCATGGCGTTCAAGAGTCCACAGTCAAGATGACAGAGCAGAACTGAAGGAAGATCATCATTATATCATAAGGTCCTTTCAGCTCAGAGTAGAAAAGGCTCCATGTTTTTGTCTTGTTACCCAACTGCTATATCAATATAAAAATCACTAAAAGCCAAAAACAATTCTGGGCTTATTATCTTAATTTCATTGAGGATAAGGTCTCCCCATCTTAACACCTGGTATTTGTAGTTCTGATAACCATAAGGGTAATGTATTACTCTAAAGGGACTTTTTTGTCATGCAAATGAGAGCAGCAGCTTTCTTTTCTTATCAATTCATCTTTTAGCTGTTGGGCAAATATGCAAAATTCACATATTAATATTCTATTCCCCACATTATATTAAGAAGTACTCATTGTAATATATCAACTTTAGAAATGTTTTTTTTTTCTTTGCTCTTTACACCATCAAATTCTACTGTTTCTACCTTTGGCAATGAAAACCTCATCTCTTCATTCCTACAGCTTGCTGATATTATGGACTGATTCACAGTGGTGTCGCCACATTAAACGAGCAATAACATTCGTAATGGCCATATGTGGGATTGAATCTGTTTTATACTGCAGCCTCGGTGGCTAGGTGCAGAGCAAAATATAGTAATTAACTCAACACTGTGTGGACACTGTCCGACACAGACCAGACTCTCCTCCCTGAACTGAATCCCACTGAATATTGGCCTATAAGCCTCCTGTTTCAGAGTCTTATGCCAAGCACCTTTCTACATCAAAGCTTGCTCAGCATCATGTCTCAAAGATTCACATCTCCAGGAAAGAATGGCCACTGCTGAGATATGGACACCTCTGGCCTCATTTAATGTGCATGGTCCCCTCCCCCTCTCCAGGCCTGAATCCGAGGATAGAGTGGCTATCTGACGAGATCACACAGAGAGGTGCGGGAACTTAAAGGCAAAGAGTTACTGTGCATCCTACTAGGACTCTCAAAAGGGTTCTATGAGAACACGTTCAATATGCCAGTCAGGGCTTTCAAAGTGCTGCACACCCTCTAGCCCCGGCAAACTCAAAGGGCATCAGTGCACATTCAGTAAAGGGAATCTGGCCCCCATTAATTTAATGAGTCCAGGGTATTAGTATGCCATAGCCAGCTGTGAACTCTCCCTTTTTTCATCTCTGGTGGAGTTTTAAGGAAAGATCCACCAACTTGGGAGTGACAAAGGAGAACAGGGAACGAGGTGCGCTCATCTAATCTGAGATCAATTTCTAGCTGTCAGTCCTCAGAGGGCAATTTCCAGTGGTTAAGATGTCTTTGTGCAAGCTGGAAATCCAGATAAAGAATGCAGAGTGGCACATTTACTGTCACCAGGAGAACTTTGCTGTTTCTTTATCATGATTGCATCCTCAGAAAACAGACGTGGAACTTGTAAAAAAATAATGTGCAGGGATTGGCGCTTGGAGACATATTTGCATAACATATTTGGAAGCATGCTGTGGTCATTATAGCACTGTGAGCTTTTTTTCATTCATATCTTGTCCACAGTTACTTTACAGTTAATTATCTTGGTAAACAGCAATGTTGCTTTTTAAAGCTGTAACACCTGACTCTAAGAACATACAGCCTGTCGCAATGCAATGAGCTGGCAGTCACCTGTAAGAGATTACAGAGACAGTTGGGTTTACCAGAGCCTGTCAACCAGGAAGTAGCAGCTGCTGGAGCTAATTAAAGGCATAGTAACATGGTAACATAGCCCAGCTCAGGGCCACATCAAACGCTCCTCTTCATGCCAGTCTGGAGTCTCATCTCTGGGATGTTGAGGCCCTCCATGACCTGTGCTGGGAGCCTGCTGGGCCCTAGATCTGACCTGAGAGTGGAGGGGTGAACCAGAATGGGTCAGGATCACTGTGGGGTGCACCTGGACCAGACTTACCTGTGTCTGTGTATCTGAATACCAAAACGTGGCCATGCAGCTCGGTGGGCGTGGGTGCATGGACTCTGACCTGCACAACAAAGGAAAAGAGAGAGCCTGGGTGAGAGGTCAGAAGGAGAGAGGAGGCTTAGGGAAAACACACGTAGACGCATTGGCTCAACATGATCAGAGAGCCACATATGGCTCAGCTGAGGTAGAACCAGATGCCCTCCGTTGTCCTGAGAAATATAAGCCCAGTGTAAACATGTCGCCTCAGTACAGATTGTGCTTAAGTTATGCACAGTTTAGCGATAAGCTTCAATTAAGTCTCCATAAAATTTCATTTATCTGGTTATCTCTAGATTTAAAAAATTCTTAGGTTTGCCCAGTTACAAATTAAAAAGCTGTTTCAGAGCGCCTGTCTCTCACACTGAGCTCAGTCATAATGAGCACTCTCACTGAACAAAAGTACCTGAAGCCCACTGAGGAAAGGTTGTTCCAGCCAATATTTATAGACATGTGATAAAAGAAAAAAGATAAAAGAACAGATAGTTGACTCTCTCCGGTCCGTCTGTTTCTTTTCTGAATCTGTATGTCAGTTGTAGAGCCTGTCTGTAACTAACCACAGAAACATATCCAAACAAATCTCTTATGAAACTTTAGTTCTGATGCAGTTGCAGTGATAATATACCAGATAAAGCTGTAGAGACTGTTTTAGTATATAATTCCTTTACTTAATTTTGATTTCGGTAAAAATAACCTAGAATTTTATGATTGGATGGTGCATCAGTTCCAGCACCATTTTTGTTCAGTTTTTATCACTTTCTGAACCAAGTGTTTTCCTGTTTACTTTCTTCAGAGACAACTTTGAAGATACATAACAGCATGACGGGGTTGATGAGCACAATCACATAGGTGGCAGTTGCAGTACTGATTTAACATCGAATCTAAATGGAGTGTAGCAGAAGGGTGTGGGTGTTGTCTATGTGCAGTGATCTGGCCCTGTTAGGTGGATGGCTTTCGGAGTTGTGTGGCAGCTCTCAGGGCCGGTCCTACTGCCATAGGAAGACATCTGCAGTACGGCACCATGGAGTGTTTCCCTGGGGAGTCTCGCTGCAGCACATGGGCAACCTGAAGTAGGTGCTTTGTCTCCACCTGCCACACACAGCACTGTCAAAACGTCATGCAGGGATGCATGTAGGCAGATCTGTCTACTAGCATGTCATGTCAGCCAAGAAACGCACCAATTGCCACCATCTTGGGGAGGTAAGCACAACACATCTGACGTACACAGAGACCATGTTCAAAACTGCAACATCAAAATCAAGTACTTTTTTCTCCTTTGTCTGATGACACTTCACAATAGCAGTGAGAAATTCAATCCAGCTCATGTTGGATATTTTGTTTGACTGTTGAGCAGTAGGCCTGAACTAAATGAAAAAGCCCTTCACTGGATTTTGGGGCCTAAGATTATTCTGCCACTGTGGGCAGCCCAGGTTCTGTTGTTGTGTAAAATAGAGTGAAGGCAACTTTCCGCTTCACGTCTTTATGGCTTCATGCTCAGAGCGACTGGCTGTGAGGGTCTGAGTGCTGTGTTCTTTCAGCAGTCGTCGTGTGGTCTCAATCTCTTTACACTTTTCACTGCCAGGCTCCTCTCTACCAGGCCTCCCCAAACTGTGTAATCAGCAGATGTCTTTATAGAGCAGCCCACTGCCACATGCACACCCTGTGTTCTTTGCCAATTTCATTTTGGCAATATATAATTTTTTTTAATTTCAGATTATTATTATTCTTTCAAGCCTGGCAGCCATGTTCATTTGGTACTTAATATGGCTTGAGGTTGCAAATACTGCTTCACTCAGCACTTTGCATTCATGTGTGTGACTGATATATCCAAAGTGTACTTAAGTTAGCCCAGTGTATTATACCACATACCTGCTGATTTAAACAAACTGATGTAAAATAATCCAACAAAGTCAAACCAAAGGAGCAGGTTTGAGGACACACAATCCTTTTCACTTTCATAATAACATAAGGATCTTTCCTTATATTGGTTTATACACAAACACACCTCTGTACATCTATAAGAAAAATATTAATTATAGTGTCAGCACACAGAACTTGTGGCGAGTAACTAAGTACGTTTAATCGAGTACTGTACATAAGTACAATTTTGGGTTATCTGTACTTTACTGGAGTATGTACATTTTCTGCTCTTCATAATTTGACTTCACTGCATTTCCGAGGGAAATATTGTACTTTAATTCCACAACATTTATAATGTACGTTACTGGTTACTTTTTAGAATCGGATATACCATACAAAATGCAGTATAATCATAAAACTTTATTGAACCTCAGAAGGAAATTTACAAGCTACCCAGCAGTATGTAAAAAATGTCCATCAAATTATAGGCATGATCTTAGTTCCACCATTACCAGCTGCAACATTCAGTTGATGAACACAATAATCCAATAATTATGATCCAGTAATATAAAATACCATAATGTGTGATATGCCATTGAGTAGTTTTACTTTTTATTGCCGCTAACACTTTTGTACTTTGAAGTGACATTTTGAATGCACATTTTTGCTTGTATGAGATTATTTTTAAACTATTTAAACTTTCACTTAAGGATCTCAGTGCCACCATTGCAAACATGCATTACAGAAAAAGTAGGAAGCATATATTTTAGAAAATCTACAAACACATCTTCTGTGCAGCACGTTAACTGATTTTTGGTTTGAGTTAGTCTGCGAACACCCTCATTACATCACATTGAATCTAAACTATGATGAAATGTACTGTAATTTCAAATTTCATTAAAACAATAAAAGCAGTAATATTACATGAAAATTAGATTAAAAACCTGGCATTTGCTTAAACAACCGGTCTTTCAACTATAATGAAATGAAAGTCATAGTCACATGTATATATGTTATGAAAATTATTCGTAATGTACAATTTTGAAGTACTATACTTTAGAATTTTCATAATATGATGGTATATATTTCTACATGTCTAGTGAGTACTTCTGTTTTTAATAGGTTAGGTACATTTGGCAACTAATACATCTATACCTCTACTTCAGTAAAAACATTAATGTAGGACTTTCAGATCATGGTAGTAATATTACTTTTACTCATGTAAAAGGCTACACTATTTTGTCTGATGATTTGAACAAAAACAACTTTTTCTGGACTGAACATGCCCCCACGAGGCAGCATCCCTCCATCCATTCTGGGCATGTCGCAACATGAATTTTCAGGAGCATGAACACCACCTGGGCACTACTGGGGCACTGACATGCCAGTGCTCCTTGTCTGTCACCATCTTCAGTATAGCTGCAGAAGGTGGCAGACTTGTTATGGTTTGGGAACTCGTGAATTGAGCTGTCAAAATTAGCAACATTTTTGGTTTGTTTAAAAGGCAAAATGGGTCACGCGCCGAGGCAACAACCAAGACCCAAGAGGGATGCCATGATGATCGTTCGAGAAATTATTCATTACTGTATGTTATCACATAGAGAAAATATTTTCAAATTTTTCCTCATTACCATCTGAAATAACCTCGCAGTTATGGTAACTAATTATTTCAGATAATTATGTCATATTAAGTCATATAATAGTGTTGATAGTTCTGTCACTTACTCCTTAATGTCGAACCTGACCTTTGATAGTGATCGTGTTAATGACAGCTCCATGAATTCAGTTTTTATTAATTGGTGATTTTGCTAGAGTAATGACATGGAGATAGGGAGGTGTATGTGTGTGCGTGTTTGTGTGTGAGTGTGTCTCATAAGTGGTGATGTTAGACTTGTGCACTTGGCAACCATGTTTTTTTTTCGCTCCATTTGGTGACAGATTGGGTTTAAATAACATTATATCTTCACAGTTGTGACTCACAAGCTTCAGCGTTACAAAGTCAGGGTGAGGTTTAGCACTTCAGCTGAGGATAAAGGAGGACCAGGTCGCCTCGCTTCGTCTTTTAGTTTATCACTTTCTGCTGGGCCTGATATGGGACTCAATTAACCAAGTCTTCAACAGTGTTATACTGTTTTACTGTTTGTCAGTCCATCCTCTTTTTCCTAACAAAACTCAAACTTTCTCCACACCTCTCCCACTGATCTTACAACTGTACACTGACAGTTTTTAGCATCAATATGAGCTGATATTGAAATGGCGTTGAAACTGACTGCCATTCTCTGCTTAAGAGATTTTGCCTGCATGTTCAAATTCATGTTCAAAGTATAAAAAATAGTTTGAAGAAGTTGTGGCATACAGCAAATTCAACACCACAGTCATTACTTACTAGGAAAAGACACAGTTGACACTGTTTGCGGCATGTGGAATTGTTGGATGCTATGCACGGGTGAATGTTTCTTAGCTACCACGCTAACAACAGGGCTAGTTTTGAACATTACCTTGAATTTTTCAGGTGTGGTCATAGCAGGGTGTGTCTCCTTTAGGAACCCCAGGTAGAAGGGCAAGCAGGGGGAGAATTTTTTTTTAATATCGATGCTCTTGGCTGAACAGCTCCAACAACGTTAATGTTGCAATAACTCTCTGAACCACTATATGTTTCTGTAGGCCCTGCCCCCTCATCAGCCATGTTTGTTTTTGCTGGTGTTGTGCTATCAAAGGCTAACTGCTTTACAGCACCTCCTGGTGCTCCCCAGGAGGAAACTTCTCCTTTTGGAATAAAGAATTCAGCCCACAGATTTAAAGGCAAGAGCAACAGTCTGTTTTGTGTGAAATTTTTATTATTTTGTTCTTTCATTATTTAACAGAATGGTGTGTGTAACATGTGTACTGCATTTCTGTAGGGGTCCAAGATCTGTCTGACTATAGTGCCTTTAAAATAAGATGTAAATTGGGCTGATTGAGACTTTACTGTGTTTGCATTCGTCCAAAGATCAACTTAACACACTCCATAGTTAACTTTGTCTTTCCCTTTAGCTTTTGTGGCTGAAACCTGATTGTGTAGCATACGCAGGATTAACTGTGACATGTGCGCTTTTAAGCAGTTAGCACAGCACTGCTTGTTGTCTAAGAAAGATACACTGAAGTGTGGCCTTTTGCTCTGAGGCTTCGCTTATGCTTTGCTTTGGCACACTTGTTCTGTCCTGAGCTACCTGTCCTTCAAATCCAGGGATTAGTATGAGGTGGGGCACAGAGGAAGGAGAAGTGGTGTCACTGCTGCTGCCGGGGTGCCTAAAGCAGCAGTGTATAGAAACAAATAAAGATGCTCACTGGCAGGACCCCTCCAACCAAGCAATGAGATGTCACCATAAACAAGCTGCAGGATGTTGGCAGTCAACTTCTTCGTTATATAATGCTGACCTATTTTTACTGAAAGGACGAGTCTATGTTCCACAGTGCACATCTATATTTCACAAGAATACAGACATTTGTTACTTCTAAAGATTCAAGAAAAGCCTAACATAGTATTATATTAAGATTATTGTTCTCCACTGTTTTTTCATATATCCAGTGTTAGCATTCCCGTTGCAGTACAGATGGTGGATGTTGTCAAGCACTGATGCTAGCTGCAATTATGTGTTTTTAAAAGTACATGCCATGCCAAAGGTTACTAAATATGCCCACTTTGTCAGTTTCACTTAGTCTTTCAAACTTGCATGTCAGAGTCCGTCAAATACGCATCGACTCCATCAGTAACATGTGCACAGGTCACATATCATGTATGTCATCTTTGCAAATACTGAGTGACACACAGCAGATATTTCCAACTCAAAAGGTGACGCTTGGCAGCGCCTAGCTCATGTCATGATGGCAGGACAGGTAACACCACAGATAAATTTTCATCCAAAATAGACATTCAGCAGTCAAAATAGAGTACTGATAAACAGCAGGCATGACTGTGTGCCTTCAAATTTAAATGGGGACAATAAGGCACAGAAAAGCAGGGACCAGAAAGTGACAGTCTATCAACATTCAAGTAAAATGTAGGTTAAAAAGACATATTGTATTTATATTTGTAACAATTAGCATTAAAAAAAGTTTAATTATTTATTTACTTCACAAAAATATATATCATTTTCTGCTCCATAATATTATATATTGCATAATTAGAACTGTGTCAAAGAAAAAAGCCTGAAGTTCAAACAGCAGGAATATCACTCATGGGCTTAAAATATAAAGGTGCTTTAATTTGGCGGTGTGAAATTGGAGCGCCTTTGAAGAACATCCACAAAACCCTCTTCCCTATTTATTTCTCATCAGTGGTAGGGCTCCAACATGTCTCTTTTGTACACTAGAATTGTGGTCGGGCTCATTTAAGGTACATTTAAAGAAATATGTGACCAGAACCTTCAGGTGAATCAATTTAACTCAACAAAAAAGAAAACGTGGCCTCTGTGATAAACGTAGGCCTAACTGTTTTTACAGTACTCTAGGTCATCATCATCTGTGTTTCCTGTCTTATTTTGTTGTCATTGTTGAAATGACTTCACATGACTTATTGTATTTGGACTAGTACCAGAATATCTGTTGCAATACAGAACTAGAGAAAGTAAAACACAGCATGGTCCATATTTGAGAAGCTTTGGTACAAACAAAAGTCTCATTAGTTGCATAAATAAACTTTGACTATAACACCAATGGTGTGTTTCGAGTTCACATTAATTTTATTTTATGTTTTACTGAAGCACCGTAAGTATAAAAATAATTATTTTGAAACTTACAAATATACGGTACCACTGTAATAATGAAAACATGAAAACGAGAGTGCAGTGTGTTAAAATAAATGATCAAATATTGTTCGATAGTGAACTTCTAATTTTCTCAATAAATATTACTCCCTAACTGGTAATTTTATAATGTATTGGACAGTAAAATACGACAAATAATAATGAATTTGGTTTTGTTGCTGTAATGTAACTATGGGGTTGTAGGGTATGTTTTTTATTTTATTTTGTTTTTGTCAAACAAAATCTGAAAGTTATTCACATAATTTAAAAAATGGTTTATTTTATATAAAAGAGAGATTAGAAATATGAGACAATTTTAGAATAAAAGCATGAACAAAACACAAGGTATTTAAGTCCCTTAATACTAATTAAAAACACATAAACATGCAAAAATTACCATGCTAATAAGATGAGTAACAGGACTTAATTTAGTTTTAATTAGATTGCAAAAAATAATGCTAAATTGAAATTGGAATCGTATAATGTCAGTGTCAGTGAATTACCACAGGTGTCTTGAAATTAAAAACAGCTTTTTTCCTTTTAGTCTACATTGACTTGTTTTATATAAACCTGGACACGTTTTACCGAAGGGAAACCGTTATAAACAAACAAAATATTTTTTATCCTAATTCAGCAGCTGGAGAGAAAAAAGTTACTGGAGAATTGCGGAGAAGTTTTTCAGGTCAAGATACATTTTGTATCTGCAAGAACAATCGGAAAGCAATTATACATATTTTGTGTTAGTTTAGCTGTTTATGAAGAAGCCATCTGTTTATAAGTTTCCTTATAATTCTTTTCAGTTGTTTTCTTGTTTGTGAAACTTCATCAAAAGACAATGAAATTCATTAGCTGTTTCAAGGTGGCGTCTAATTGGCAGAAGATTCTTTTGTTTTGAGTCTTTTTATTTCTTCAAGGGACAGTATCTACGATGGGAAGCTCTCATAACAATGTAATAATTTGCAATGATAAATAAGAGCCAGAGTTTTTGATCAAAACGTGTGAGTCAAATCAGACATGTTTCTCTTAGATTGAAATGTGAAACTTGTCTTAGTTTGCAGAATGAAAGGCCACCATCTGTTTTTCATATGTTCATGTGTAGAGAGGATGTTGAACTGTCAGCAGTGTCCCGCCTACTTATCAGGACACTCACACATCCCCACAGCACAGAGCTTCAATTCTTTACCAGTGGTTTGCATTGTATTTACAGCAGTAGGCCCACTGTACTGAAAGTGTGAACAATAAACATCTTATAACAATCATTTTATTTACGATAACTACTATAATGCCAGTCAAATTGAATTTTACAGTAAAATTGATTGTTTAGAAGGTTAAGATCAAATTCATTTAACTTTCATTGTAGTTCGTACTTGTTAATATACTTAAGTCTAACAAAGTAAAACATTATGGCAAATACACTAAAACCCCCAAAATATCTTTACCTCCATAATCAAAACTTTAAAATCTGAGATCAGTGGGAAAGTATATGGGGAGAGAAAGTTACCAGTGTTTTTCTTTAACTTTCGATTACAAAGAAAACTGTCTCTCATATGATTTTCCAAAGTTAACATAACACATAGCGAGAAAAAAAAACAAGATGAAAATTTTTGAAGGCTTTCCTTGTGTCATAACACGAAGGCTTTCATTGCAAAGACTCAAACAGACTTTCATATGAAGCTGTCACATTTTACTCATCTCATAACTCACAATTCTGGCTGAAAATATTTATGTAGTCACGCATTCTTATTCTGAAGTCTGCTGAAGTATGCGCTGTTATTTTATTTACACCATTTTTCCCTAAATCGTGTAAATTGTAAACAATCTTATGCAAAGAAAACTTAATGCTACAACTAAATTATGCATGTTTTAAAAGTCAGCCTGAAGTTGTAATGTCAGGAAGCATTTGGGAGAATGAGCGTTTGACAGAAACAAATGGTACCAGAGCAGGAAAGCTTTTAGTTGCTCATACACACTGAACAAAATGAGAAATTCTGTGATTCGGTGTGTTGTGCATTGTGAAAAGTAAACTGTTAGGTGTCTGCTTTCGTGCAGCATTCAAAGACTATCAGCTCCATCTTCTTCCTCCTGTTAGCTTCATAACAGCGGCCATTTTGTCTGCATTTGCATTGGTCCAAATGTTTTTCTCACATCATGCCACATCTCTTTGAAATTCTGGATGGTATTGACAATTTTGTTTGAAATTTTGCAGGAATTAGCTTGCTCTGTGCCTTTAACCAAGATACACTGTGGAAAATGTGGATTATATCAGGCATGTGTTCATGTTTTGTGTAGTACTGCTTCCTGCTCAGAATGTACCAGACAGCATTTAGTATTTAACCACATGGCTGTCCCATAAATGCACATGCATACAAGTCACAATTGTGTGGACTCAGTATGGGTGCGCACGCATGCTCACACACACATGCACACACACACACATACAATAGGATGCGCTGATCCCTTCCTTAGATTCTGCATCAACCACCCACTGCGCCCACTACCATACTACGTAGACTACCAGCCACAGTATGTATAAACCAAGCTGTCCAGAGGTCACCTTGGTTTACTTGACTGTAGATGCACATTGGCAGAGTGGACCACTGCCATCCAAAACAGCTCATCTACCCACATGTGTTCAGCTCTCAGCACTCACTGGATCCTTAGTCACGCTGTACGGGTAAGTAGCACAATCTGTACTTTTTATACAAGTCAGCTGCACCAAAGAGAAAAACAGTGATGGACAGACCTGTTCTCTCTTAAGTCTTTCAGCTCTTTGAAAATCTGTAATTTACACTCACACATTATCAATTAGTTATAGTTCTACCAATTAGCGTCTTCCTTTTCAACTTTGCCAGAATAATTTACTGGAAATCAATAAATTTTTAAACTAGTGTTTCACAGTAGCAGTTGGCTTGGGCTACTAGGAGACTTTTGTAAAACACTTTCCTCCAATACTTTTCTGAGCCTGAAATGCAAATGACCATACTGTATGTCATAGATGGACAACTTCATGCGTGAGATCACTTACTGCATCATCACGAACACATCGATTGAAAATGGTAATGTACAAATGTTAATGAAATAAATGCTGTCTTAGCAGATAAAAGATGCTGAAGTGTTATCTGTCTCTCTGTTTCAGAGGTTTATGGGGCTGTTGTCACTTCTACGTTCCACAGGCCAAGCCACCAAGCCTGAACACTGTGACACGCCTATATGCACTGTATGAGGCACTACTCTATGTTGTCCAAGGAGCTCTGCAAACACACACACACAGAAACTCACCTCTGCACTGCTGAAACACACCACTATGTAAACACTGGAGCCTCATCTGATTCTGGTAAGGTCCAAAATGTCCTTGTTATTGGCATAGAAGGGTAAAAAACTGCCTGGTAATGAGGCCCAGAGACTGGACTTTCTGTGCATCCAGAGCTGCCCTGACCACCCTGGTAAATATAGGAGAGCAAATCCTTTTCAGGTTGAGAGTATGACACAGGACTGCCACAGAAATCGGTGCAGGCCCAGCCAGGCACAGGCTGGGAACTCCATGGGAGTGGTAGGCGGCTCTACGGTGAGGTTTTTTGGGAAGGATTATGGATTGAGACGTACAGCTGGGAGGCTAAAGTTACACTTTTCATTACCACTTCGAGGGGGTCTTGGCTGCCTTGAAGCCAGTCAGATTTGTGAAGACCTCTTTCTCCCCCTGGAATGGTTGTAATTCTGCACCTGAGGATAATTGTTTTTGATATGGCAAAAACAATTTGGCGAAACGCGATGGGAAATGCTGTTTTTTCTTTCTTTTTTCTTTTTTTTGCCAACGGAAGAATGAAAAAATAAAGAAAAAGGAGAGGGCATTGTGAAAAGTCCTCATTCACCAAAAGACTAGAGTAAAGAGAGAGCAGTATGCCCCCTTCTGGCTCTTTTCTTCTCTCCCTCTTTTCTTCTCCTTTTTTCCCTGGCGTCTGGAGATGTGAAGAAATGTCTTTTGATCAGCTCTGACAGAGCCTGGGCCATGTGAAGAGGGTGGCTAGCGGGACTCTGCCAATCCATGCAAGACAAAAATGTTCCTAATAAGAGAGTAATAAGCTAACGGGTGCTGGGTGTCTGTCTGATCCACATTCTGGGTACTGTTTGTGCCAGCACACCCGGTGCCTTCTGACGTGTACCCGACTCTCACCAGTCTTTGCAGTGTTTGCCAGGTCACTGCATTTCACCTGGCCAGTCCCATATGCTCCCATCAATGGTGCAATAGGCTGAAATTTTAGAACCTTGTGGGCACAACAAAATTGAAAGCAGGAGTATTTCTGCTTCTGATTTTACACATAATGCAGAATTGTCAATGTTCAGAATACATGTTTTATATTTGCTTTGCTGGAAACATTTAAGGGTGGAAAAATACAGTGCAGCATTGGGTTTGGAGCAAAGCAAATTTGTCTCACCTTTTACACACAACATCAACTTGGGCTATTTCCACAAGTGACTACTTCCATTTTATGTGTGGGTTTGAAGTGGTCACATGTCAAAGGGCTCTGTCTCTGCAGGGTGGATTCTCTAGTACTCTGCACAGCACAACAAGGAGATAGTTACCTCTCACAGCTTCTCACTGCAGCATCCCAGCCCAAATAAACACATCACCTCCACTGCTGGGGGAGGAGGACAACAGCACAGCTGCTAACCCCCTCTCTTTTTCCTACCCATCAACAGCACTGGCCAAGTCCACAGTGCTGCGGGGCATCCCAGGCATGAACAGGTGCTCTGTTGGTGGAGTAGGGCCTGGTCTAGGCCTGTCTGTGGGCCTGTGCTGTATGTGTGAGGGCTGGTGAGCACAAGACTGGCCAGACGTTAATGGTGTGTTGGTGAGTCCTGGGCTCAGCTCTGGTAATTATGGTGGGGAGAAGGCGATTAGGCAGTGCTGAGCAGCCCGGCGAGGGGGACGGGCCCACGCCCAGCAGGGAGGGGAGTCCTGCTAAGGGAGGGACCAATCAAGTGTAAAGCAGAGCACAGACCCTGGGCCTTGGTTCAGTGGGAAAAGGCTTGGCCACTGGTTCAGAGCACCGCAACTTTCACGGATTAGTAGAGACACTATTCTGAAGACTGAAAGGGGGAACACAGCACGGAGGCAGCATCAATGCATCCGTGCACGTACATAAACACACAGTCACACAGTCTCTCTCTTTATTTCACCCTCTCTCTCTCTCTCTCCCTCACACACACACACACAAAACCCTCCAACAGCTGGGAGGAGGCCCACAGCCATTGCCATATTACCATAGCAACGGCATATCTCACATTTGAGCCCAAATGAAGACACTTTGGGCTGCAACAGGGATATTTATTCTTCCAGTTAATGGAAGTATTTTAATAGTTTTTCTCCATGCTTGTAGAATGCTTCCCCCTGACTGAGTTAATGAGCTGCAATTGGAGGTGCTTGGTGCATCAGACAAGCATCTTGTCATTCCACAAATTACAGGATATCTACACTGTGAATTTTACTTGTGTATTTATGTGGCAAAGGGCCTTCCATATCTGCTGTGAAACCTTTCAAATTTTGGTTAATCTTCACGGCTTCCTTAGGTCCACTGTGGAATTCATTGCAAACAAATGGATCACATTTGAGAGAAACACACTTTCAAGTAAAGTAATTGCAGTTTGCTCAAATTAAACCTTTTTCACTGTTCAATGCCTTTGGCAGGTCCAACAACTTTGAAGAATAAGCTTATACGGTGTTTATGCTCCACATGAAAGCAGTGAGGTTGGGTGCTCTGTGGAAAGGAGCTTCAGTCATGATTTCATGATGAAAAATTAAAAATGACTTAAATAGGAGTTTTAAGAAACCTCTTTCTGTTATGAAAAGTTAGAAAGTGATGCAGACTGATTCAGATGCAACACTTTTGAACAACTCTTTACTTACCTTGTTCCGAGTTTATGCAACAAACAAAAGTAATAGCGAATTTAAAATCACTGTGGCAACTATCACAGTAAACATCTGGCCCCGACTGCTGTTTTTATGGAGAGACTGTAAGTTTTTTATCCAGTATGACAGCAACTTCAGTTTTAATAGACATGCTTATTTCCATTGACAGTTTTGGTTCAGTTTTGTCCTCATTTTGGAAAGAGAGTCAACGTGTAAATGGTGACGATGATTTCTTTCTAGATCGGGTTGGGGTATGGGAACTCAAGTCCTATTCTATTCTGTTTAATGGCGTCCCTTCCCCAGACAGCCTGAGTGTGTGTGCGTGTGTGCTTGTGTGCGCATGTGCTCGTGTGTGTGTGTGATTAAGCATTCTTTGAGATGAGGAGAGTATGCCTGTATCCATGGGCCTCCCCCATCCCCCCCCATCCTGAGCTTGCTTTGGGTACTATCATCATGCAGTTTTCACTCTCTCTGACACACACACACACACACTTCCTGTGTCTCTCTTGGTTTCTCTCTCTTTCTGTGCATTGCTCATCATGCTTCGACTTTGAAGTCACAGCTTTCTCTTTCCCCTTTTTTGTCTCTGTGTGGCTTTGATGCACTAACATTCTGTGAATAGTTTCTCTAATGCCTGGATCCTTGCGCCTTATTCTTCTTCCTCTGCCAGTGTAGCAATGGTGAGTCTCCTGCCTTTGAAACGACGTCCATAAATTACAACTTGTCAAGTGTCATTTTCCTTGTTTACAGCCATTTTGGGCTCCCATTCCCCTATGTTCCTCTCTTGTGTTTCACATTTAATTGCACCAATAATGTTGGTGGCGCTCACCAGTTCTGCACATGTAGCTTGTTGCCACTAAGGGGGTGCGGAAACTATTAAAATATTTTCCAGGCTTTATGAGTTTTATGTGTGTAATTTGTGTGGATATATCCCACTGTGTTACCACCAACTAGGAGAACAGAATGAGATTGTGCTGTGGCCTGTGTTGCAATTGTGAGAGGGAGTCAGGAAGAGACAGGGGGAATGGGCTGAAGGGTAAGAGGAGGAGTTAGAAAGGAAGAGAGGGAGAAAGAAAGAAAGAGGAGAGTTAAGTCTGTGCAGGAAATCTGCGTTAAGTGTTCCTAAAGAGCTTGTGTTTTTCCTCCCCTGCACAAACAGCTTAATTTACTGCATGTCTGCTGAAGTCAACAGCCCTTTATAACCCCACTATAATTTCCCATATGTTCCATATATCACCACAGAGAGAGGGCGGAGGAGAGAGGGAGAGTGAAGAGAAAAAAAAAAGACTGAGGCAGCAAATATGTTCAAGACCCTACACACACAGGAGATCTAGCCAAATGCAGCAGGGACAGTACCCTCATCTTAATCAGACCCACACTGGTGTGTGTGGATGTATGTGTTATTCCCCGCACACCACTACACCTGTCGGTGGGCTATGAAATATTAAACACTCTTGTTCATGTTGTTTACTTTCATCATTAAGGGATAGTCCTTGATAATAGAAAACTTCTCTCCTCTGGATCTGCAGCATAGAGTACCTTGTAAGGGTCTGGCACAGCCTCCACTTCTCCTGCAGGACCAGTTTGTTCTTGTCTAGACCCATGTGTCACGATGAGGTTGACGAGGTGTAAGAGCTTTAAAATAAGAGGGTTTTGAGTCAGCAGTCTTCCAAACCTCCTTCTTAGATTTGGCAGATTCTCAGTTAATAGGCTATGAGTAATGTGTGACAGTGTTTGTGTCTTTTTGAGTCACTGAGATAGACAGTGCATACATTAATGTATAGTTTTTAAAGTTTTGGGTAATTTTATTTGGGCAGTAGGTAAGTCATTAATGTAGGTGTATGCCACTAGAAGGGCATTTGAGTGTTTATAGATGTATAATATTTATCAACAATTATAACTTTTCTTATAAATACATATAATGCAAACTGTGTTTTACTACATGGTCATTCATTATCTTCACCTAAGGGTGCCCACAGGAGGAGTTATAGTTGTCTGTTAATATATTAATCATTATTTATGTCTTCTTACAATTGTGTGTTATAAATCATTTATTAAACATTATATTTCCTGCTTATAAATGCTAGGGTTAAAGTGCTATCAATGAAAGTACAAAAACACACAATTTATTTATTGTTTTAATGCAAAACAGCATGATGTGAAGGTATTATAGTATAAAACGAAAGTGTTAGCTGAACCATTTGATGTTCTTGTCTAATTTATTTATCACTCCATCCATCCATTATCTATACCACTTATCCCGTAGAGGGTTGTAGGATGCTGGAGTCGATCCCAGCTAACATTGGTGAGAGGCTGGGGTACAAGACAGGATGCGTCAGCAGTCTAGCCAGGGTTGACATACTGAGACAATACAAGCATCTGTGCACATACTGCATGCATATACTGTATAGGCCATTTAGGGTCACAACTTAACCTGCATGTCTTTGGACTGTGGGAGGAAGCTCGAGTACCTGAAAGCAACATAGGGACAGGGAGAACATGCTAACTCCACACAGAAAGGCCCTAGTCAACCCTGCCAGGTGCAAACCTGGAACCCTTTTGCTGTGAGGTGACAGTGCTAACCATTTATCTAATTTCTTAATTTTATTTTTCTACATGACATATTGCATTTGAATATAAATTAGTTTCAGTTAAATTTATGTTGTTTTAATGACTTTTGTGCAGATGTGAACTTGACTCACTGCAGAGAAATGAAGAAACAGGCAGCTCCCTGCTGGTCTGGTTGATCTAGCTAGGGACGAAATAGGATTCTGGAGATGGGGGCCAGTTAGCTCGGGGTTAGTTAGGGGTGTCAGAGAGCTGATCGATCTCCAACTGCAGGTGGCCAAGCTAGAGAACACCAGCAAATAATCCAAAACCTGCCCTGACTACCAAGTAAACTGCATACATAGGCACATACACACAAACAAAACAGCACATATGGAAGGACTACATGCTCCAGCAATCACAGGATCAGCCGCATGTACTGACTTGAGAAAATGGTTTGGAGTATGAGAGGTGGGTTCCTCATACAGCAAGTTTTTTAATTTGATGGCCGCCTAGAGCAACAGCTATGAGGAACACTGAACGGTCACATCACACAGTTAAATATATATATGTATATATATATATATATATATCTTATATAATAATATCTGATTTATTTGTCATCGTGTAATAAAAGGCTCAGCAAATTCCCTTGCTTACAAAAAAGATGAACATGAGCATATGTAAGAAACAATGTGGTTGATCATAAGAAACACATTCACCTGCAATACAATAGATAAATCTAATTCTTTCTACATATCCACAAAAGAGTGAATTATCAAGTTATACAGTGAGAGCTGCCCCATCCTCTGCAATTCTTTTTTCATAAAGAAATAGGTTACGCCTTGATGTTCAAATCGCAGGCACAGTGTAAATCTCCTAAAATCCTTTCATGCTTGTAAAGACAAAAGGTTGTTGTTTGGGTACATGGATCATAGTTTATAGTGGCAGCAACTAGATTAGAACCAATATAAGGTGAAGTGGTATACAGTAATAGATGGATGAAAGCAGAAGACAGAACACGGGAGCTAGAGAGTGTCAGACACAAAGAATTAGTGTATTCTACTTTAAAGTTTGTCTACCCTGAGAGCTCTGGCAGCTCTACAGATGTACAAGTTAGCTTAAAATGAGAGAATGATTTAGTGCTTGGGTCCCTGGGGATTGAAACTGTCTGGACATAGTGTGCACTCAATAGCAGATCAATATTGCTACAATATCAAGCAGACCCATCCTGGCTCCCTCCTCCCACTATCCCAAGCACAAACAACATGAAATAAAATTTCTTTTTTTTTGATGTTGCTCTCTGGGCAAATGATTGAAGGTTGCCTTAGGCTAAAGAAGATTTTGGTAGGAAAGGAAAACTTAAATACGTCACCAGTGCTTAATGACTTACTGTATTTACTGATGCTGCAGTGAAGAGCTCAGCCTCGTTCACAAGTATCTTAATTCAGGTCTATTGCTGCTTAGCCTTGACATGTCAATAAAACCTTTTTTATTATAGGGCTGAGCGTTCATGACCAGGAGGCAAAGGGGAGGTTTACTGCCTCTCCAAAATCAAACAAACAAGCTTTATTTCCTACTGATACACAGTGAGATTATTATCCACAGTATGCAGTAGTAAAGAACTGATATTTAAGCAGTGATGAATCCAGTATGTTACAGCTGAGCCTATCAGTCTGAGTGCTTGGTGGAATTGTTAGACCAGAAAGAAGAGAAAATTGGATCCTGCTTGAAACCCCGATTGCTCACTGGATACTTGATGAAAGTCATATCCTCAGAAATATATATTAATGCCCCCCCTCCCCAATCCCCTCCCCCAAAGACTTTATGGAGATTAGGAGAAGATATGTTGCAGTGACTTGAAATGATTCACAGGCTGCAACTGCCACTTCTCAGATAAGAGGTTCTTCCAGTTACATATAACAAATAAAGGCACAGAAAAAGAGGGAAATCATGTAGTTGATTAGAGGAAATGAGTGAAATGTCAAGGACTCTGCTTCATTACCAGAAAGGCCTTCTCAAAACTTTTCTGGATGAATTAGCTCCAGTGAATGGGCTGCAGCATTCACCCACTACTCTATGCAAACAAGCTGTCCAAGTACCACATTGTTTCAAAAGACCTTGTGACACACAAAAAAGTGGGCAATGTCTTGGACACACATGCTATCCCACACTCTTTCATGCCCAGGCTAAACGTTTAGCCACCCTGGCTAATTAACTGTTGTGAAAGACCGTGCATCAAAGGGAGGCGGAATTTGGAGTCTCACTGACCAACACTTGGGTCCAGAGGTCAGCCCTCTCCAAGACAGAAGTTAGAATGTCCTGGCCCTGGACCTCTGGATAGTAACCCTTAACCCCTGCTGGAGCATATCAAAGCTACGGCAGCAGAGGGTTGCACAGACGTCCCCCAACAATAACAGGAGGACATCAAAGGGCTGGTTGGAAAAAGACAAGAGGAAAAAAAAATAAAAGCGAGCCAATATTAAATTCCCTCTTATTCTACAGATATTCCAAAAGATGAATATAATTAATCTTTCCAAGTTGTCATGGGTCTAAAGGGCCCTTGCTGTGCTGCAGCCTCCTTGGGGCACTTGAGGAGAATTATGTGATTAAACAGACCTGTGAATTCTGGACACAGGCGGAGAGAAGAAAGCTTCAGTCCTCTTCATAATGCTCCTAATGAAGTGGCTGGTGGCTCCATCATCCCTGGCTGGGCCTTGTGCAGCCTGTTCACAATCTGTCTAATGACAGAGTGGGGGCTGCCGAGCGCACCAGTGCTTCCCAATGCACCACAAAGGGAGATCACAGGCTCCATTGTGGATAGGCATAGGAGCTTAGCACTCATCAGGCCCAATAAACCTGTCTCTAGTCAGAATAAGACACACCCCTCTGCTGCCAGCCAAGAGCCCCACACAGCACACTCGTTCACTTGTTCACTCTGTCATTATGACATCAGGGTGACATGGCCTTATCACCTGCTGAAATACAACTTACACCCTCTTACACTACTGTTTATATATACATGTTGACACTGGAATAACAAGCCTTTTTTCTTTCTTGGCCACCGTGTCCTCTGCAGTGCAGATAATGTATGGGTATGTATCTGCATACACTGGCTGTTTACTTGCCCACCCTTTTGCCTTCATTTTAAACGGGGCCACTCCTCTTGGCCTGTGCTGCCTCCCAGAGCTCCTGCCAAACGTATGCAAATGAGCGTGTCCACAATGGTGCCCACAGCTGCATGTAGTCGGCCAAAGACAGAGGACAAGGCGGCCGTCTCTTTCATCCGTAACCCCTGATCCCCTCTCAGTGACACGTCATGTTCACCCCGACACTGGTCCCCGCCAAACAACCATGTCGCCTCCCAGTCCAGATACCCACTCCCTACAGCTTTTCACTATACACAAAGATGAGCCTTTGGCCTGCCTCTCACAAGCGTTGGACAGAATGTCCAGAATCTGCTCAGATATTCTGCATTGTGATTCACATACCTCCACCCTTTCCAGTGGTCTTGAACTTCTGTCAGACCTAAGTGAAAAAGGAAATGTAGTGGAAACCACCTTGTACCTCAGTATTTTTGCACAAGTTCTCCTCTGTGGTCATTATTTGGCCTAAAATTACTGTGCCAAGCGGACAAGGACAGAAGGAAGGAGGAGGGAGAAGGAGGAGGGTTATCCAAAAAGAGTGGGGGTAAAGAACCTGATTGCTTTAATCTCAGTGCTCGCGGCGCACCCCTTTTCATAAAGCTCTTTGGCCGTGTGATTCAGACCCAGGCCCCAGTGTTCTGTGCTCCACTATTGTTCTCACATGAAAATCAATTCCCTTGAAGACCCTCCTTAATCCCGTTTTTGGCGTCAACAATGGCCACTTGTGCACGGCCCTGATAGACTAAGAGCTGGGATGATGCGGCTGTCTGCTCTGATTCCAGCCCATTCAGGTAATGGCGGCACGCATCACTTTGTAGTGCCAAGTGCAGGATTCGACAGGAAGACGTTTGCGATCATAATTTCCTGCAGAGCAGAGTCCCAGCCATCCTACACACCCACAAGACTTTTAATTAGGGCAGACAACCACAGAGATTAGAGATCAGCCTGTAACAATGACTGTCCCTTTGAACGGGCTTCAGCTTCTGTCCCCACTGAGCCCATATGGAGCGCATAGTGCCATGATCACGCTAATAACGATCACCTCCGTAATAGCACGCAGCAGTAGTCTCCACACTTGACCACATGTTCTGGAGATCTGCACAGTTCTCTGTATGTAAATATGAATTAGTAACAAAATATAGTAGTGATGTTGGCAGTGAGTCGACTGAATCCTACTCAGCAAAACTTTAATTTGGGTAAAAGTGTAAAAGAAAAGAAAAGAAAAGAAAAATTATTTATTTTTCATCTAAATTTTCCAAGACTGATCAAAGCTTCTTCTGAGGTGTCTTAATGACAACCCAGAATGGGTTCATACAAGAGTCTCTTCATGATTTTGTTTTTGGTTTCAGGTAGATTTTTACTTGAAAACAAAAACAGCCATGTCTTGGCCTGTCAAGCACTGGTTTTCGACAAGTTCTGATGTCCGCTGATCTTTTTTTATTGGATTCACACATCAAAACAGAGCAGTTGCCGTGATTGCTGGACTCCAGATATAAGCTTTGATGCACCCTTCCTCTAACTCTCCAAAGACCAACAGGAAAGGCAGCAGAGAGCAGCAACACAGCAACAATCCCCCTTAATTACAGTCAGAGCTATATCTAAAAATCCTGATGAAGGATACAAAGGCCTAAGTCCACAGAAGAGATTTCATTACTCGTTCCTCTCCTTACCTTTTCTGTGTTTGGCAAAGAAAAGGAACAAAGGAGGAACCCTACTGATTGAAAACTAGCAGAACAGTGAAACAACAGGACACAACTGATCGCTCATGCATGGCTGGGATTAGGATAAAAGTAGAAAGAGCATGAAGAAGAAAGCACACAACAAAAGAAACAGGGGACTAACAAACTTTTTTCTTTTTTTGTGGTGAAAAAAAAGGATGGAATGAAAGATCTGGTCATATGAAAAGATAAAGACAGAACGATTACCAACCAATGCCTCTGTAGCCTCTGTACGCCTCCACTCTCGCTCCTTTTAACCAGCTACATGAAAGATGAAGCTTGGTTCTCTGGTGACCAATATGAGACAAACATACTAGATAAAAATGAATTGTTTATCATGACATTAGTATTAACTCATTCATTATTTGTTTAAAGGCAAGTCAGTTGCATGCCAGCCATCTTCAATGTGAATTTCTAAGCGCACAAGAATGGAACATTGTGATTCCCATTGACCAACTGGCTTGTGAAAGTTGTTCATTACACACTAACTAACAAGACAGCACTCTTTTCAGCCCCTGCCTCCACTAAATGGAGATCATCCAACAATACTTAGAGTGCCTCCCCTGCCTTTGGCCTCAGTTCAAATTGTATTCTATTCTTTATTTATCTCCCTCAACAAAAAAGGAGGGGAAGGCAAGTGATTAGAATTTCTGTCTTTGACTTCTCCTCATTTAAGGGGGTATTTGTAAATGTGGGGAGGTGATGGCTACGCCTCTATTTCACCCTGTTCGTTTTAAGTGGTGAACCACTCATCCTCCCTCAGTTTGGACTAAGGGTCAGGGAGAGGAGGGGGTGGGGGGTCATGTAGTTAACTTGTCTAGAGGTGAATGAGGTTACGATGTGAGTGTGAAGTGGAGCACAAGCTTCCTATATACAGATGTAGGACTTAACTGCTTTTGTGGGCACAGAAGCAAAGACTTAACTCACAACACGTCTTGTTTGTCATTCAGTGAAATGTTTGTATCCAAAATTATTGGGTTAAAATGGTCCATATGGACAAAATGCATCAGATACCTGACTGTTTTTGCATGCTTTTACAGTATTATTACATAGGATACATTTGTTTGTGTGTCACATGTTTTATATTATGTGAAGATGTGCATGAACCAAGAAATATTCATTTTGCATGCCTGAAAGTAATGCAAAGTATTTTACCCTCCAGTTTTTTATGTTTCAGTTAATTTGGATCCTAATTCCCTGTTAAACTGATTGAACTGTAACAAATAAGATCTGGGAATAAATAGTATTAGTACACACATTGCTTCTCACACTGCAGTTCTTCATTTACTATAATAGTGAAAAGCAAAGTTTGGACATGGCTCTGATTAGGGTTATTGGTACGGTGATTGTGGTTCCTACTTCATAAGCTGTAGAATGTTGAATTGCATTCACAGAGCAGTGCACGCTCAAGCCTGTCCCACTATATGTTGATAACATTTTCATCAGGTTGATCAGGATAACGGGAAAATGTAGGACAGCACGGCCTTAGCTGAAAATAATTACAACTGTCCTTTAATTTTATAAGTGTCGCTTGTGAGCACTGATGGATGTGATATAAGGATGTGAAATAAGCCAACAATAGCAGAGAACTAAAACTGTTTGATAGATATTGTGTGCAGCACCATGCCAGTCAGTCTCTAGAGCGCATAGAAGATCCCAGAAATACAGTTCAGCATAAATCAGAGAGATGAGTTTTTAAGTGGTTGCTGCGAGAACATAGTCTGTCTCACTAGCCAGCTGTGCATACACCAAGAAGAATACACAGAGTAGTATGAAAGCTTTTTGTGGTTTGATCAACAAAAAATAACCAGAGGTTTTCACTCTAAGACATTTAGAATCATAAAAACAAATACTAAAATCGTACCTAAGGATTTTTGCTGGTTTAT
Source organism: Mastacembelus armatus (assembly GCF_900324485.2). Taxonomy (NCBI): domain Eukaryota; kingdom Metazoa; phylum Chordata; class Actinopteri; order Synbranchiformes; family Mastacembelidae; genus Mastacembelus; species Mastacembelus armatus. Next base: position 9,579,861 of record NC_046642.1, read on the forward strand.
CATGCATTGTCAAACTTTTCATTTTACATTTTACATTTAAAATACGTATTCAAGTGTAAGAATTCATGGAGTAAATAAGCTGTATGCAGGTAGAAATCCTTACATTGTATGAAACTGTTACTACGCAGGGCAAACAGGCAAAGAAGAGCATGGAACACAATCAAAATGCTCCAGATTTTAGTCAACAGCACAGGCATTGTTGCATGTTATTTATATGTTTGCTTGAGTACCTCTTTCCTTTTTCAGGAAGTTCTTTCTATTATCCTGAAATATAAACCACGCATGTCGTCAAAGTGGCTTTTTGGAAGACAATAGTGTCTGTCCTCAAACGCAGGGGTCCATTGGGGATTTGTCTGTGCCACCCCCGATTCTCTCGCATCTTGTAGATGGCTCCTCTAATCGCCATGACTAGCTGACCTTTAGGTTGGTCCCTTTCTGGGATTTACAGCTTTCACTGGCTTGACCTTTGCCATCCAACACTCCTACAGACACTCCCTTCATGTGAATCCAGCCCCGAAGCTGGACAAGAGCCACTGCCGACCAGTGTGCAGGCTTCTACTGCTACCTCAGCATGTCAAAACCTCTCTAGGTGGTATGATTCAGTCAGTGGTTCATTAACCCCCACCTCTGACCACCCCCCTCTACCCCCTTCCTCCATAAAGAAAGTTTCCCCCTTGGCCTGGAGCAAGGTAGACCTGTTTAAAGCTCGGCCTAATGACGTGTGCCATGGTAGAAGAGGCTAAATGCCACCACCACCACATGTGGGGATGATTACAGGAAGTAGTGCAGAGTTGCAGGGGACCTAAGGACTTTGGGGGGTGGGTGTGGCAGACTCAGCTGGGTAACAGAGGCAATGAATTCCCACAGGTCATTGTATGGGGCAACTCAGCAAAAGCCCCATCCTGGCCAGGTCACGCAAATTTAGGAGCTAATGAAATTTATGTCTGATGGGGGGGGGTCGTGCTCTCATAATCTTTAATTAAACAGCCCTCACATTTTGTCTCAGCAGATTACAAAATGTGACCTTCTTTTAATGGTGTCTAAATGCAGTTTTTGAGTGAGTTTTTGAACAAAACCCACTGTGCCTGGTCGCAGGTCGAACTTCTTATTCTACAACACACAGTAGCTAAAGCAATACAGCATTTCCTCTTTTTGGGGGGGAGGGGGGGCAGTTAATCACCCCTGAGCAAACATGTGTATTGGAGCGTGAGGGCACCATTTCTTGCACGCTTCATAATGAACCTTGTTGTACTACATTGCTCCATCCTGGCACACTGGTCAACAAGCTAGACCTCAAGTTGCTCTTCTGCAACTGCATGCAGTCACTGGAAGAGAAAAACACAGCCTGAGTGATGTTATCATACAAGTTATTACGAGACAAATAACAGGTTCGCATTTTGCTGAGCAAACAGTTTCAACAGGCTAGAGGAGTATTTTTGTCAGCTGTTAATTAAACATGTGAAGCTCAATCTTCCCATTTCGAAGTGTCAAAGACTTCAGAGGTCATAAGTTATTATTTATGACCTTGTATGACTGTGGCTAATTAAATCCCCAATGCCTTAATAGAGCAAGTTGGTAACCTCCTACTCAATGAAGTGGTCTTTTCGGTCTTTTCTCACAGACAAACAAAAACAAAACAACAAAGAGAGGCGGTACATAAAGGAGCTTTGGTCAGATGGGTCACATGCTGTCCATTGAATCTCCGGTCCATCAAGACCATTCAGCAGGCTCTATAAAACCGTCAGGCTGCTTAAATACCTGACAGTAAAAAAAGAAACAAAAACAAAGAGAAAGAGGGGGCACAACAGATAAAATAAATAAGACAGCCCCTGTGACTGATGTGTATAGATGGTGCCAGAGAGTCACTGACAATTCAAGAAATGTGGCTCTGGCCACAAAAGGCGGCTGGAAAATACTGAAGGAGCTTGCTGGGCACATTTTTTAGGCCTTTCCCACTTGGACCCCCTTTTGAGTCTTTGTCTGTGCTCTGGGTCTATGAGAAAAGTCAATCACACACACTTGGCTGTAGGTTCTTGGTTGTCCTTTCCTCCAAGCAGTTACTTTTCCAGTATTAAACCAAAACCAAGATACTCTATGTTTACTTAACTAATTAAAGATGGGCATCTCCTTTTCCATGAAACAACAATTTAAGGAAATAGTAGTAATACAGTGCATTTCCTGTCATACCCCGATTAAGATGTTACTCATATTTTAGCCTGAAAATATGGCAACATCAAAAGATGAGTGGAAAAGAAAGATAAATACTGGGCAGTGATTAAAATCCATATTTATGCAGCCCAATTTTCCTTGCAAGGGAATTCACTGTGTTGGTTAGCTGGCTCCATTTGATCTGTGCTGAGAAAAGAGATGTCTGAACCTCGGGGGCCTGTGATCCCAGGCTAATGCATGGGAGAAAACAGTCAATTATATTGTAAATTATGGGGAGAGGGGCGTCAAAATGTTTGAACGGCAGAGTCTTTTTTTTTTTTTTTTTTTTTTTTATAGATTAAGAAAGTCTGCCGAACACAAAAAAACATGAAAATAAACAGGTTGGATCAGTGAGCATTTGGAGATTCGGGTTTATCAACACTGATGTTTAATTATAGCAGGATAATAACACAGTTTGTGCAACAGTGCATCTCTACTCAAGCAGACAAACAAGGAAAAAAAAAGCATGACCTTAAAATACCTCTTAAACTTCACACAGCACACAACAATGACATTGGAATTATTTTGAAGACTTTAAAGAGTAAAGTTTACGTCAGTGCATCGGCAATCTTCTTCTTCTTCTTCTTCTTGGCAGAATGAATAGGCTAAACAGTAAGATGCTGTTTAGATCTTTTATTTCCCAATTCCTGTCAAGTCACAACACCACAACAGCCCCACTTCTTTAACAGAGCCCCGAAAGAATTCAAGCTCCTCCACAACTCTAAGCAAAGATTTCACAGCCTCCAAAATAACAGTTGTGGCAAAGTTTACACTTTCTTTGAATGGGAAGTGTTTTCATGTTCAAGCCAAGGAATAAGTGTAGAATTTCCCCAATGCCCTATTTTTTACTGTGTTTGCGATAAATCAGCATGTATGTGCCCTTGGGCTGTGTGGAGAGCATTTACCTTTAGTGTGTCAGCCTGAAATCCAGCTCAGTCCATGTCTACCCTCATGGTAGTTATGTCTCAGAAGATATCAGTTCTGTAAATAACAAATATTAATTTTATGTTGTAATTCTCTGTCTGCAGACATTTATACACACTGATTAGTCTGACCCGCTAATCCAGATTTCCAGTGTAATATCTCCTTCAATGAGATGTAAAAGCACAGGACTTCATCAATACTGGGCCGTGCATGTGGGATGAGATATTTTGTCTTAGCTGTCATATTGATCAACAAAACTTTGGGCAAAGCAATAAAGTGATCAGTCAAGCTCAGCAGTGATTGATGAATACTAAAAATTAAACAGTGTAATGCTCCAGTCTTTAGTCTCTGTGGTCACTGTCACTAATGTCAGATCAGCTAATTATCACTGTTCTATCTTCAAAACAAAAAGAAATGTCGTTTGTTTTAGATCATTTTCCAAATCCATAAAATGAAGATTTCGATTTCAAAATCTCAACATTTGGAGAGGCGAGATTTCCACTGATATTGTGCTTTAATCGCAAGAACAGCTCACATATTACAGAGGACCAGTCATGGCTAAGATTTTAAACCCAATTGTAACAAGCAATGATCTTCAAGAGTAGGTAAATAAATTCAACACAATCAAGCAAACTAAAATGCAATACAAATGTAAAATAGCGTGTTGAAAAAATGTTCTGCATCTTGCCCACCTACCCATCCTAAGGCAAAGATGACTAATGATGATATGTTCATATTGTCATTGAGCTGTTTTGTTTCCCTTATTCTGGTTTGCTTCACATGTTCATTCCAAAATTGAAATTATACTTTGTCACTGTGACCAGTGGGGAAAAACTAAACACCAGTTAATTCTCTGCTTGAAATAGCATATACATGAGTAATCATCTGTCATAATCTTGGCAACATTTTTCAGTAATGGAATAGATATTATGTTATTTCTTGCATGATGAGATGTGGTCGGCTCTCTCTTTGATCTTGTGCACTCACCAGGAGTAGATTAAAAGGTTCATGAAATGAAAATAAATCCCGAATTGGTTTTTAGTGGGGCGCTTGAATAAAAAAATTAGCTTTATACAAAACATAAGGGGCATGTGCACATGGTGGCAATACAAACAGCTGTCTCATACTCACATAACCTGATATATTTGTGATGTTCTCATTTGAGATGCAGTGCCAGCCAGCTGGGTGCAGTTTTATTGAGGGATCACGTGTAACCTGAAAATCCACACTTGTAGGTTATGCTTTAACATGTGCTCAGAGATCACAGTCTATAAAATAATAAGCATGTCTTTGGTCGTATTGCTCTGTGGTCAGAGTAGTAAAGATGAGGGCTCCTTTTAGTGCAAGGCTGAAGTCAGGGGGGTGACGATTTGAAGTGAGCACAGAGAGCTGAGTCTGATTGGATAAATCTAGGGCTTCACAGAGGAGCTGCCCCTGGTACAGGAGGGGGAGAGTAGATATATTTTTTTCCTGTGGCATTTTTCCCCAAACAAGAAAAAAGATGGGCACTGGAGCTGGGCTGGAACATGATCATAGACCAGCACCAGACCAGAGCGCTCCCCATTAAGGTTCTGGGTTATAAACAGCATCTGTTTCAAATGGGGCTAAGACTAGAGGAGCACTCACTCCCTCTTTCCCTCTGCCTGTACCACAGATCTGGCACAAACTATCAAGTCTCTCTTCGCTCCTCTTGCTTCTCCCATCTCATCTCAGTGATTCTCTATTCTCCCTCCTCTTTAGAGTTTTATACGCCTCCTGCTCATTATGGACATTAAAAAAAGAATTTATTTAGTGCAAAAAGCTCAGCAACAGCACAGGCATACATACTGGGTTGTGTCATGAGTGATGCTGCCTGCAGCATAGAGAGCTTAGAGAGAACATAAACCTCAAAATCACCAGTTTTCTTAACTGGTTTCGGTACCCTTGTCCTTGTTGTTAGTGTTAGCACAAAATAAGGAGGACAAGGTCATTTCAAGCAGAAATGGAAATTACATGTGGCCTACAGAGAAAAATAGTTCTTACAGGTTCTGTGCAAATCTTAGGTAAATAGCCCAATATTACAGGATAAGCAGCTTTACAATTGCCTTAAACTGAAAACAGTCTGCCAGCTGAGGCCAATTCTCTTAGAAAGACTGAAAGAAGCTGCTTCCCTCTGCTGGTCAACACATACAATTATGTCTGTCATTGCAATGAGGTTTAGCTTCACTGGTAGATTGTTCTGGTTGTAGAAATCAACATTTTATTCCATCATTTGTGTTTGTGAATAGTTTTATATTTAATTAAAATGTACATCATTGAGAGGATCATTTACAAACAGCTCATTGTGCCCCTCATTTTCAAATGACACAACAGCATTGTAGTGTTGAGTATTAACACTGAGACCATATAAAGCTTGAGACAGGCTCAAGTAGCTTCTGCTCAGAGTCAACAGGAAGTGTGTTATATTTACACCAAAACCCCACTAATCCTTTCTCTGTGGACTGGTATCATTAGGGACTAGCTGTAGAGTGTTCTTGGCAAGTTGCCTCCTCAAATAACAGCTATTAGGGGGCTGGATCTTGTTTTTATCCAACACCAATGGACATTTGATGTCTTTCTTCAGAAAATGTTTGAACCTTTGCTCATTGGACATTTAGCTTTACTGGTAGAAAAGAAAAAAAAACAGACTTTATTTAAATTTGGTGTGCTTTTGTTGGCAAGTGATAAGGTGGCTGATTTTATGTTGAAAGGCTGAAGAGAAGGTGGAGGTAGGTCTTTGTTCCCAGCTTGCTGAGTGTGTGTGCAGAGCACTAAGCTGCACTTACTTGAACACTATGTATTAAAGTCTATAGCAGCTTGAGGTCCCTGGAGTGAGAGGAGGAGAAGATAGAGGGTGGAGGAGAGAGAGAGAGAAATAAAGAGTTTCCAGAAACAAAGTCGCTGCTTTGTCTATTCAGAAATGACATGACACAAAGTTGCTGCTTTGTTCCTCACCTTTTTACAATGTGACAGCTGAGCTGCAGTAAGAAATGCGTATGGGGGAGTACGTATGTACATTCAACCACTCTCTTTCTGACAACCATGTCAAAATAAGCCAATGCAAGACACATTTTTACCACTTCAGTCTCCTTCCAATCAGCCCAAGGAGAGAAAATGAAAGCATGTCAAATGGACTTTCAAAAGGACTTTCTGGGGAGACAGGGCTACCACAGAGTAATAGATTGGCCCTGATGCTTGGCACGAAAGGTTGGGTGAGGACTGGCTTACACTATCACAGGACACTGTCTGAGACTAAGACTGGCCAACAGATGGTCACCTGGATTAATAGAGCCAATTAATTCATCCCATTATGTAATTAAGGATGGAGTCTGATGCACAGAGGGCCAGTCTAGGCTTCCTAAGATGTTAAGCATCTGATTTATCTCCTAAAAAAGCAAACTGGCACCAGTTATCTATGAAACAGCACTGTGGGTGTGGAAAACAATTGTTCAAAACATGAGTGAAAGCAGGGCACTTGCACTGAGAGAAGCCACCCCTTTTTCAAATGATAAATCTAAATTTCATTTTGTCAAACATTTTTCCTTTATGTGTCATTGGTCCTAAAATATTCTTTTTACTTTGGTAAAAAGGATATAGTAACAGTCAGTGATGACAAACATTGGCTCTCCCTACCTTTCATTCCTTAGAATGGATGCTACTGAATGAGGGTGTTGTAAATAATTTCTTAAGAATGTGAAATGCAAGTAGAAAAAAAACAAGGTCATAGCAGTGTTTGTAAGTGACGTTCCACCTTGTTCATTGCATTACTCTATTTAATGTACACTGACTGAATGAAGCAGCTTTGATCATAATCACCTGTGCTTCTTTGCAGTGTCTGTAGTTTATCCACTAGAGGGAGCTATATTGTTGCACCAGCAGCTCCTTTGTATACATTGACTATTTGGGAGGTGAAGAGTGGATCTAAGGTGAAAATGGTGTTTTGAGGGCACAGCTGATGAAATGTTGGATCACAGTGAGAAAGGGATAACATGAAAGGGTTGATGTCTTACTGTTCGCTCTCTACCTTCCTTCCGTGAGAGCTGTGAGCACGTCTGTTGCATCTGGATTCTGACACAATTAGTAATCTTCAGTATGTGGCTTCCTGTGTTATTGCAGTTCCTTTATCAAGTATGTGCAAGCCTGTCTGTGCGTTTCAATTTGTGCTATTGTATAATAAATGCTGTATGTACTCATCTGGTAAGGATTCATGATGAGCATTACTGCTGCAATAGTCGGTGTGAATGATTTTCTGTCAGTATCAATACATTTGATCTTAAGCTGTCACTACTAACCTCATGTTTCAATTATAAATCTTACTTTCTTTCTGATGAAAGCTCTTTTACAACCTGTTCTGTAATGCAGGATGAAAGCAGAACACAACACTTTATGAAGTGCATGCATGAAAGCTTCACTCCTTTATCTTATTCGCTTTATCAGTTCGGTTAATTTACAACAGAACAAAATGTTTAATAAGCAAAATCAGTGCTCTGCACCAAGGTGCACATATCCTGCATTTAGATTTTAATCATACTATTTATTTGAGTGTATACAAAAGTGACATTGTGTTCATTTGGCTGAAAGGGAAAGATACAGAAAAGCAGTAACCTCCGAGACATGTCCCAATAGGGGGCATGGACTGTGGGGGTTTTGTCCAGCTAAAGACATCTTGTGGGTCTGGGGGTCTCTCTCTCTGTCTCTCTTTCACGCACATACATGCACACACGCACATGCACACACACACACAGATACAAGCATTTTGTAATCTCAGCTACTCCTATTAATTACCACTGTGTAATCTCCCAGGGTTTTCACACATATTAAGAGCTGGCCCTGTGCTCATTTAATTTAATGTAGGTTAGTAAGAGAGGATAAGAGACAGGACAGTTAAGCTGATCTCTCCACACACCCCCACCCCCTTTCCTCAGCATCCCATTTACAATCCATCCAGCTCAGCCAGAAAAGAGGATGCTGTCTTAGACATAACTAATCTTAGTGCAAACTCTTCGTCTAGCCTGTTTGCAAACTGCTAAATGTCTAGAAACAATGTTGCATCTGAATCCACTGATGTGTTTTATTTTTGGCTCAAAAAGACAACTATATTGGACATGATGGATCAGACTGCTTGTTTATGAGTCTGTGGAGCCTCAAGGTCTGAGTGATGCAAGGAAATAGCCTGGCCCTTAGTGTGGCCAGTAGGGTGTGTCTCACTTCCATAGCTGGATTTCATTTGCTACATCAAAGGGCCTTACGTTCTCTCTGCTAATCCTAGAGCACAGCTATCCAGTGTGGAGTTTAGTTCTCACTGGGGAGCATGGGGAAATGATGTTAGTGCAGCCCACTTTAGAGGTTAGAGGGGTAGGGAGGAGAGGAGAGGACAGGAGAGGACAGGAGAAGAGGTGCAATGAGGTGACACCAAATTTGTACGTTTTATTTTTAGCTTACACTGTTCAAAGCTGGTCTATGAGGTGCTGTAATTAAGCCTTTCAAAACTCAGATTCCTCAAATAGAAACATAACTGTGGCATGAAAGCCTTTCCTGAACCTCAGTGGAACAGTTGAAACACAAACCTGTCCTCCTGTTTGTTTTGATCCTAGTGAGATGTGCCTGCTGTGTAGTGTGAGTGGAGACATGCCTTTCAGATGCCAACTCTATATTGACCCTGAGTCTTACTGTGCAAATAAATACTGCACCAGATTAGAGATAAAACACTTCAGATTCAAAATGTAACAACATATTATACTACATTTAAAAACATATGGTAAGACTAATGTGTTTATCTATAGTTCTATGCCTTAACAGTAAGACATTTTTATCTCATCTCCTGTTTGAGATGGGTTTTTTTCAACATAAATCAGTTCCTTGTTTTTTCAGCAGGTGGCAGCATTGCACATAAAATGCAATCCATGGGAAGAGGGGCAGAGTCAGGGTCACAATTAATTCCCTGTATTCCCTTGATGTATTTATATCCACAATATTTTTGTTGTCATCAGATGACAAATGACACAGGTTCTTTTGTGGCAGCCAGATATTTTTTATGTTCATATAGCAATGACAGAATGAAAAAGAACATGTTTTGACATGAGTCTCGTGGGACTGTGACAATGTGCACCTCTGTCTCCTTATCATCCCAGTGTAACATCTTTCTTAGCAGTGGCTGCAAATAGACAAGCTGAAACAATTATGTAAATACATAAATAGAAAGCACTTTTAAAGAAGAAATGTGTTTCATGTCCATGTGTGCATTCAAAACAACAATAACATTGTTGTATATTAGTCAGTTGTCTTGTCTCCAATTATCTTCCCACTTGAATTGAACTGAGTAGTGGTTGAGGCTTGAATCGTCTGCATAGAGCCCTCAAGCCATATAGTTCTTAAGAGCCTTCACTTGCTCTTATGTCTTAGCACACAAAGCTGGTTATTGACCCTTCAGTGTGAAATGGATGAGACTGATAGGCTGTAACTCTACAGGGAACATTTCCATTTGTGAGGGCTAACCTCGGGAGTAATTTGGTGAAAGCACTAATACAGGCTGTGGTTGGTTGTACATGGAGGCCTAATGCACCAAAATGGAAATAGGGGTCAACCAAGTTGGTGCAAAAATGAGATGATGTGATGTGGCTGAAGAGGCGGAGGAGGAGGAGGAGGAGGACGAGGAGGAGGAGGAGGACTGGGTCACCAAGCTACTGGAGGAGCTGAAACACAACTCCAGGGCTTTTTCCCATTCAAAGACCTGTGTAAAGTGAGACTAGCTGGACCACAGGGGGAATTAACACTGAAGTCTCTGGCGTCAGCAGTTGATTGACCTGGGTTAAGTTCAGAGAAAAACATAAGACAGGATGATGGTGGATGGTCATGTATAGTGCTGTTGAATAAACAGGCTCATCTTAGACAACCTGTACATGGCTTTTTGCTTCTTCTTCTAAATAATATGATTCATGTTAGTTTCTGGGATTATATTTGAAAATGAAAAAAGAATGAATGGCTTGTCTTCTTTAACAATGTGAACTTGCTCATACAACAGCAAATAATGAAACCTTCATTAAATGTCAAATATATTACACCTTAAGTCTGTTTTATTTATAAAATAATTTTTCTTTTCAGTTAGACATCACAAACAAAAAGGTTCTGCATGCGTATGTGAATAAAAATGTAATGTGCATGGCCAGACACCTGCACACATGGCTACAAGAACAATACTGATTTGGTCCATTTACTATGTAATGTAAACTGCAAACGACAAGGCTTTCAGCATTCCCTGTGTGTACACTATCCTAATTTCTCCTGTGTCACTATTCATTTTGCTTTGGGGGAAGATGATAGATGTTGGGAAGATGTTGCAATAGCAACATTTGTGGCCAGTAGGAGGATTATACTAAATTCCAGTTAAAAATGTATTTTCTCAACATTTGCAAGCTTCTGAATTTCTATATTCTGACAAATCCATTCACTGTTCAATAGAGAACACAGTGCTATCTCATTCCTGCTTTTCTCTTTCACTGTCAGCAGAAGTTGCCTTGACATATTACCCAGGGCCCTGATCTATTCAACACCCATTCTGTTTGACTCAAATTGATTTTTTTTATATATGACGCCTCCTTCCTCACACCTGCAACCTCAGAAATATTCCAAATGACCAACCTCATTTAGGAGGTGTAGATGTCGCTCAAGTAAGTGCTTTCAGCTTTATAAAAGAGATCTATATCAGCAGCCTGACACCCAATGCTGTCAGCCTCCACAGACCCGACATGCTGTGATTACATAACCAGAATCTGAATATGGGAGAGAAGAAACAGGAAGAAACACACATACTGTACTGATGCTAATTATCTAACACTCCATACTAGCACTATAACAGGCTCTGATAATACTGGCAGTACAATATATCAGAGAGACAGACTTTCTTTAGATTATCTGAAACATGAATAGATCATATCTCTTTTTACAGTGACTTTTAAAATATTGGCTAATCTAATAATGATCTCACTGCAGTTAATAACAAGTATGTAGCCAAGAAATTAAGGGGTAGATCATTTAAATTACAGTACTACGATAACAACTAATTCATTGGTTTGAAACTCACAAAAGATGTCAGTATCAATTACAAAACAAAGACAATTTGAGATGTGACATTGAATAAGAGGAATAAGTATCTTGATGAATCCGATCTTATCAAGCACAGCTATGTATATTTAAAAGCCTCCAAAAAAGGGGGCCTTGTTGATTTCCTGGCCTGGGTTTGCCAGTTTCTTTAAGGAGTGGCAATAGATTTTGGTTTTCTTTTTAATGATTGATGAGAATAATTTTCCAATCTAGCCACCTGCCACCTGGCTAAAGCAAAAATGAGCTTCTTGTGCTGTTGTGGAAGACAATCTTTCTTTGCTGTTTGTGAAAATGCCAGATGTTTATACTGTGTGATGAACTGTCAATGCAAGCTGCTTAAATTAAGTTCTCTCCATGCTCTATAGCTCAAAAGATAAACGTCACGCTTTTAGACTTTTACACAAGGTAGAGTTTATGACACATTTGCTCCTCCACAAGTCACATTTATAGGACTTCAGTAACTGTGTCTGATGTCCTCCTGGGAGTGGTGAGTTTGGGGTTAAGTGCTGTCAAAGGTTAGGTTAGGGTTAAGGCCATGGTTGACATGACTGGCCTTGTAAATCACATGAAGGAAGCAAGGAAGCAATGAGAGGAAAAGAAAGTGAATACCAATCTGTGTGGAAGGAAGTCAAGCATTTTATGCCCCCTCTGCTATGTGTAATTCTATGACCAAAGGCATGCTACAGCAGCTTGGTGGGGTGGATGGACAGGGAGAAGTGAACGACTACCTTCTGATGTGTCAGAGGAGGAAACAACACTGACACAGACCCCTGGTATGTCCCCCTGTGGAACCTCAAAGGCCTCTAAGTCAGCTACGGTGCCATTAATCTCTATCCATAAAGCTGTACCTACGGTAGGTTTCTTGAACAGACTGTGACTTATTGATCAGAGTCAAGTAGTAAGAGGTTAAATTGAAGCCACCACACTTGAACATACCACCATGTAGAAAAAGAGGCCTTCCGGATAGGTTTGTAACAAAAACCTCTAGCAAAAAAACTAATTTTAAAACTTTCCCCCTTGTGGCCTCTAATTTGGATCGCAACAAAAATGCAGTTACGAAGAAAAAGTCCATTTAAAACAGAACAGTAGACATGTTATTAGAGATTTAGAACTCTGCAATGGAAAAGAACAAAAGGTTTCAGGTCATCCACATGATGTCAGACTTTTCTGTGACAAGGGCTGGTTTTAATACTGTGACTAATCCAAAGAGGGCAGCGATAAACTCTCTGCTTAATATTTGCAAGAACACTACTAATCATCTAAAACACCATGATATCATTCAGGTACTAAAACTTAAATAATTCTTTTGTTTTTTGCCACAGTTCTGTGACTAGTCACTTTGTGTCTGTCTGGTCTGTGTTGGAAAATTTTCTTGCTGACCACACCCTAGTCTCAGTCTCCCACTCTCCTTTCAATCTCTCCATTCTGTGCTGCCTGATCCTCCCACAGGATCAGCTCTCTTCTCCGTGTCTCCCACGGTGGCTCCTCAGCTCCTGTGCATGTTGTCCTGGGTGACATGAATTAATGATAACAGCAGAGGCTTCACAGACCAGGCTCATCCATTACATAACCCAGGCAGGTCTGCTGCAGATCCACACAGTTTTTGACACTCAATGCACAGTGGTGTACCGCACCTTCCACAGATGACCCTTTTTATCCTCTTTTCTCATCTCCTCTGTCTTTGCCACTGCACACAACATATGGTGCAGTAGGTATGCAGCCATATGGCAAGTGTCACAAGTATTTGTCCATAACCTGAGCAGTGGAAGTTATATTTTTGAACACCAAAACTCGGCTAATAGAGCACTGCAGCAAAGAAGGAAATAACCTGATTTGATGAGAAGATAATGCAGAAGTTCCGCAATCAGTCATGTAGACAGGGATATACTATAAAGGGGAAAGGTTCAGCTTTGCTACCAATTACATTGTTGGCAAGCTGCAAGTCAGCTCTCCAGTGCCATTAGGAAGCGCAAGGCTGTTATGTGTAATTGTTAATAGAAATTCTTCTGCTTCAACACCCCAGGGAGGCCGGAATACCATGGGTCCCCTGCACACCTGAATGCACCTCATTACCTATATGCTGTAAAACCACATAAGAGATGACTCTTTTTGTTAGGATGCACATCACAACATCTACCATGTTCTTTATAATATTCACCCTTGGGAGGTATTTACCAATGCAGGAGACAAAGTTTTCAACATGAAGAGGGAAGAGTGTATTTGCTAACTCTAAATAATAAATAATGCTCACAGTGTACTCCTGTCTGAAATGATGAACTAAGAATCCCACCTTTTAAAATGAGTGTTTGGAAAGTCTGAATGAGTATGCTTTATGGCAGCTAGTACTGAGGTGTTTAGCATAAATGTTAAAATTATGCCTTGTTTCAAGTCTCTTACTTAAGCACCATCAGCGGTTTGCCCATAAGGACCGTTTCTGTTCATCACACTTGTATATTCTGCACAACAACCTAATGAAATATTGAGTAACTCTGTGAAGAATAACAATCCTACATGTTCCTTGTCCTTGTTTTGTTACACGCTTTCCTTGTTTCTTGCATAATGGACAAAATGAGTGCACTCATATGGAACAAAATCTGTATACTCCTATACTGTGGATTAATAAAAACTAGATTGGATGTTGCAATATCTGCTCTACTATACACAGCTTTAATATCAGTAGACATAGAATCAAGTAAAGACTGGTACTCTTATAGTTTCCCAAGGATGCTTCAGGAAACTGCTGCCTGCCCACAGAAGAAAGCACCATTATATTCTCATAAAATTTTCCTTAAGTGTTTTTACTATTAGAAAATTTTCATCTCAGTGCATGATTTCTGAATGCCATGACATGAGAGTAAACTTTCATCTCATATCTCATCAATTATACAGCAATCTCTAATGAATTTCACAAATAATACAGCAAGCAGTGTCAGTGCTACAGTTCTGATCCAATTTCCCTGGTGATCAGTGAAAAAAACATGAAGTAATGTGCATTTGTTATTGTTTCTTTTTTTTTTATCTGCCTCATGTTGTTTGCAGGAATGTACATTTCTCATATGCGCCCATCCCTGTCTATCTTGACATAGTCTTAGTCTCTGTTTTATCCCTCTAGGTTCATCTGTCTTTCTCCTTCTCTCTCTCTGTTCCCCTCTTCCCCTTACCCGGCGTCACAGTTAAAAACTGCCATTAAAGCTGTGGTGAACCTGTGATAGACCATTAACAATGGATTAGCTGTAACAATTCCATTTCCTCTCTCCTCGTGCATAGTTATCACACAGCCAAATGCTCCAAACCTCTAATTATATACTGTTTGAATCATTGTCTCAGGACAAAGGGCTGGGTTGAATCAAATGAATTCAATTTGCACAACACAAAAGGTACATGTCAGTTATAACTTAATACTGTGTTATTGTGCTGCATATTGTTAAAACTGTTACAGCACCTGAACTGGGTGTACTGCCACTCTTATTTTTTGTTATTTAATTTCTTCCTTTTCTTTTTCTTCATTTGGAGTCCTGGACTCCAGTGTGCAATTCTGCACAGCCCCAAGAAGGCATAGTTTTTAATATACTCACTCACACACACACACATGCACATTTTATTGCCAAAAAGTCACCTTAATCACTTCTGACCTCTCTCTTGATGGCAAGTTTGCATAGCAGTTTTTAAAAAAAGTAGTAAAAGCTTGAAGGAACACTGTGGCTGTAATGGAAGTGTCATAAATAGTTCATAGCAGTGTTCCTGCAGGCAGCAGCACCTTGCAGCTTCTGAATTGTTGCTTGGCTTTACAGTGGGAACTCCTCCAGAATTACATAATGCACCAGAAGTGTGTTTTGTTTGCCAATATGCTGGCACACTATGCAAGCAGTGCAGTTATATTAAATTAGTGATCTCTCTCTCAAAACACTAAGTACATACACAATTTATGTACATTTACAATAACATGTATACCTACAGAAGATATACTGTATATTATATTGTTTCCTTTAATTTCTGCCCTCTTAAGCAATAAATGTAAGATAACATTATCTTCATTTATCTATCCAACAACTCTGCATTTGTGATATACACTAGATTTTTATATGTGTCCCAGCTGAAGTACCCACTTCAATGTAAAAATTCATCCTTCATGTATTCTAGGAAGACATTATGGAAACTACGCTGATTATTCTAAAGGCAACAATTGCTGAATGTAGCAGGGAGCTCAAATGGAGGCAGAGCAAGAGCACGGCTAGTGAGTATGTAACCCTAAATCCCCTGTCCAAATATTTTCATTAAACAAGCCCTTATTTAGACATCCCTTGGGGAGGTGCTTTTGAATGCTTGCCTGAATGTTTATTGTAGAGTTGAATCACAACTGAGCGTGAAAGAAGTTAATTGAAAAGAAGAGGGTTGTTGGGAAATAGACTTCACTGCCTCTGTCACGACTCACTGCTTCCCCCTCTTGCTGTTGCTGCCAACATTGAATGGCCATAAACAGTCAATGGGATGTAGTATAGAAAAAGAGGATAGTAATATGAAACCTGTCCACTCAAGGCTAACCATACTTGAATTAAAGTGACCAATCGAGATTTTTCAAGTGTGACCTTTAGTGAACACTAGGACATTTTCAGTCTAATATATTTCATCGAGCTTGTGAGTTCCTTGAGTTTCTCCAGGAAACACTAGACATAACAAAGGGAAAGGAAACCAGTACACATCAAAGCCAAATTTAATTAGATGGAAGGCAAGATAACAAGCTAAGATAACACATTCAGAGGCCTAATTTATGTCTACACACACGAATGAAAAATGTTTAAATAATGTACTACAAAACAAAACCTTAAGTAGCTTCATGGCTTTAATAGCCTTAAAAACTGTATTGTTTGGTGAAGCTAGCTCTGCATCCCAGCCCCACTAACTCCAAGATCAATAAGACTGTGCCCATAGTTGAAGAACAAGCCAAAGCAAAATTATCTACACTGTAGACCTGTACACTGTTAATTACATAGAACAAAGCAATCAGTGCGTGAGTCTTTAGGTTTCAGAGCTGATTTAAAACACTTATGATTGTCACACACAGCCACAGAGGGCAGATATAGAAAAGCCTAACTGATAAATGAGAGAATAAAAGAAGTTAAAAAGAAATTGACCAATTTCATGTCAGCATTTTCCCTTGAAACAGTCTGGTCATTGATTTCCACATTAAGCAAACCTTTACACTATTCCCAGACACTGCTCAGAGGGTTTATTGATTGTGCTGGACAGCCAGACAGCCCTGGTGCATCCTCAATCACCAATAGCAATATTAAACATGTCCTTATGATAGCTTGAAATCTAATTGTAATTTGAGTTTGGAGGAGGCACAAGCATTACTGTGCTCAGAAACAGAGTGACACAGATGAGAAACATAGATAGATCCACTGACCTCACATTACTAGACAATGGGGTGAATTACTCCTGCATGGAGATAAGCTCTTTCCATGTTGTTGTTTCCTCCATGTAAATGTAAAGCAATGAATAGTCTTTTGAGGCATAGAATTACTGAAAAGAATTTATGATGCTTGAGTTTTTAGTCATTTTCACTGCTCCCCCACACAAATCTGACAGTAGTTCTCTACTAAGTTGCAAGATATAAACATTGGCAGCACGCATTCACAGTATTGTGAAGAATCACTAATGGTGAAGAGGCTGTTGTGATATTTTGCAATGAATCTCTCCATGTTGTCATTTCCTCCATGCTTGAGTAGTTGATTATTGGCTTCATCCGCTCTCCTTGCAGAGATGCATGTCTGTGAGATTAATGCTAATTAAAACAACATTCTTTATTTCTCTTTGGGCGATATGACATAACAGAGCAGCACTCTGTCCTGTACGCTCTGTATATGATTGTATTTG
Source organism: Mastacembelus armatus (assembly GCF_900324485.2). NCBI lineage: Eukaryota > Metazoa > Chordata > Actinopteri > Synbranchiformes > Mastacembelidae > Mastacembelus > Mastacembelus armatus. Next base: position 9,596,988 of record NC_046642.1, read on the forward strand.
CGTCATCAGACTTCTGTTTCCTTTCCACAATATACATGAACATTATTTAAATGATCTTGAAGCCCTTCATACACATTATGTGGAGACCTTAATTTCATGGTGTCTGTAATCCTTTACATCAAATCTTTTCCATGAGGGGTTGTTGGATTTGTTTCAAAGTTTATGGTGTCCTTTGATATTATTGTATTTATGTACTTGAAATCTACACACATATATATATATATATATATAGTGTAAAAATTCATGGTCTTTGTAAGACCAGCATGGACATCCATCAGACATACTCATTGTTCTTAAGACACAGAATATCAAGACTGAAACAAGCAGTGTGAGAAGTCACCCACAGTCTCCATGACAGCAAGATTTGAAGGTGGGCGTCGAACTATTCACTAGGGACCGTCCCACGCAGTATGACCCCGATCAGAGAAATCAGTGGAACTAAGCTACTTGGTTCTGTTGCCCTGTTCCTGAAGTCAAGCTCTGCGATGCCCGCTCCTCTGCTCCAGTCTATAGCCTTCTCAAAGGCATATTAAGTCTTGGTATGCTTTATAAAGGAAAACAGTTAACACACAATTATATCCTCTTGCATGGTATTTGGTGCAGATCGCAGAAGCAAGTGGGCAGGATGTGTGGGACTGGATCTGCATACTGTACTTAGCTTTCTGTGTGTGAACTGAAAGCTGTGATTAACTGCGATGTGGTTGAAATTGCCACACATATAAAATATGAATTTGTTTGAAAGTAGGTCAGGAAATGAGAAAAAAATTGGCAGTTTTGAAAATGTATGTACTGTACATATGTACTCTATGGGTATGGATACGTACTTATGTACAGTAGTTAAGTGTCTCTTTTTAATGTCTGAAGCTTGCCATGCCAGAATGGTTATCATTGTTGTACATACATGTATGTGTGCATGTATGTGTATATAGGTTTTACCTCCAGAATGTACAGTAACATGTGCAGTCTGTACAACATGTATATATTATTTATATATTACATATATTTGCATACATGTTGTGCAGGGATCACTCTGGCTCTGAGGCACAGTCACGTACCTGGTCTTGATCAGGAATAGTGGCAGAGTATGCTGGGTGGATTGCTTGGCAGCCAGGCTGTTTAATCAAAGTGGGGTGGCCGACAGGGGAGCGTTTCGGTCCCCTGTTGAGACGCAGCAGGGGGGTATGTAAAGGTGAAGTTCTGGGTCTCAGGGCCCACAATGCAGACCCCCCAGGGAGGGTAATCACCATGAGGCAAGCAACAGTCAGCACAGCAGTGGCCCCTTGTCACAAAGAAACTCCTCTCCAGAGACATGGCTGCGCCTTTGTGCTTCCCACACTCTGAGTGTGCCCCACTCCAGGGGGCTTGAGAGGCACCACAGGGTGCCCATTAAACCATTAGGAGCGGAGGACAGCCCTGACAGCCTCATATACAATACATATACACACATTCACTTACAAAACCACATAAGCATTCGAAACTGACGCATGTACTGTAAGTACTCAAATGCCCTAGGATGAGAAAAGAAAAAGTATTGTTCACTTAACATCACTGTCAGCCATTTAGAGCTTGAATGGCAGAGTAAGTCCAATAGTTTGTTGCCATGTCACCCAAGTTGATTGAGATTTGTCTCAGGGCAACTCAGAGAAAACAAACACACAGATTAGAACATCATCACGGTCAAATACACCGTAACAAAATATTAAAGCAGCACGAGATTCCAGAATAATGTTTGCCAAATTGCACTAGTGATAATATTAAACAGATTATACAAGGAGGCTGATTCATATATTAATGTCTTAAAGTGCCGGATGGCTTAAAAATCTCTACACTGAGATGACTGCACATCACGATACTGCATCTTCTGCCTGAAATGTAAAGTAACATATGGCAAACAGCAAACTATAATATTGTCGTTTCAGTATCATATAGTATTTTGGTCTGGTGGCTGTAGAAGTAAGGAAGTGTGAGAACACTTTTAACTGAGAAAACAGGAGTTTTGCCAGATTAGGCACGATTACCAATTTTGACAAGTTATTTTCTATTAGACCAGAAGGTCAGGATGCTGTGACTTGAAGGCCCCTAACAGGGACACTAGTGTTAAACTCAGAACTGAGAACAGAGCTTTAAGCTCTAGAGGAATTAAAGAGATAGTCACTCTTATTTAAACTGATCAAACACAACACTGGAGAGATGTTTAATGTACTAACCAGAACATTTGGCACTTTATTTTATTTTACCTCATTCAAATGATAACCTTAATGCAGGAGCTTTGGGAGGCTAGAGATTCCAATTAAAACTAGTGTAATGATTACACAGCACAGAAGGCTGACTGTAATATCAGTCCTGTAGCCAATGGTGTTTAATTGGGAGTGCATGACTCTTGATTCATATTGTGAGAAAGTATAATAGAGGTTCCCATTAGCAAGACATTAGGAGTGGGTGACGGGTTACACCATCTCCCTTAAAACTGATGAAGAAAGCAGCATTGCAGCTTACCTATAAGCTTAGTCCTCCACTCTAAGATGTCTGCATGCATTGACACTATTGACATCAGTGCCCCGAAGCTTAATCTCTAATATGATTTTGTACCAAGCTCTATGTTTTTTCACAGCCTTTCTGAAATGTGTAGTTTAGATGTTCATACTTTTTTAAAGGTTTTTTAATTCATTCGACAAACCAAACTGACTTTTCTGAACCATGTCTCGCTGTTGCAAAAATAACTTCAGTTAAAATTACAATTTTTGAGAACTGGAGCTGAGAAAATACATTGTTGTTGTCGATATTAATACTGGCCTCTTCATCAGTCCTATAAACTCTAAATATGTCTGTGGAACTGCTCATCAACCCCCTTACCTGCTGTACTAATAAGTATAATACATAAACACAAGCAAATATTATGTTACATTTATAGCATTGGATATGCCAACATGAAAAATGTTTGTGTAAACAAAGCATGTGCTATAGAAAAAGTATATAAACATGCAGTTAAATGATCACTGTCATCTGTGAGTTTATGAGCATCAGTTTAACAAATATTAGATGATTTGTCTTTCAAATATAAATTATCCACTTAATGCCATTAGTTCCTCATTGGATTGGAAATTATTTTTACATAAGTAACATCAATGTTTAATCTTATCCATGTAATAATATGACCAGATTAAATACATTTAGATTGTGATAAACTACAACAGGCAGATTTCACTATGTAATTCCTTCCTAATCCTAACCTATCTAGAGCTAGTTTTCCTTATGAAAGTTGTTTTCTTTTTTATAAAATGCCCTTATTAAAATTTGACATTTTGAGAAGAACCTGGAACCACCAGGTGACCACAGGAAGTGATATTAAGTGCCGCTAATGCGTCCGGTTGCCATATTTGTTCATGTCGCGCAGTCAAAGCGCACCTTGTACAACGGTGACGTTGTTGTTAAAGTGTTTCTGTGGTTTCGATATAACGCTGTTTGAGGATTATGGATACGCAGGGGTGTTTGTTTGACTACGTGTTAAGCGCCATTTGTAAAAGTCAGACCTGTGGATTGAAAACTTGTCGGACTAACTTTTCACTATACTTTTTTTTTTTTCCAAAGAAAGGACCGTTTTTGTAACTGAACAGTTTTTTTTCATCAGCAACAGCTGTGGACAAACGCTTGATATCCGCGAAGGAAAACTGGATCTTTAATTATGGAAATATCCTACACTTGGCCTTTTCAAGAGTTGCTGAGCTGACAGGGTCCTGTATCTAAAAGTCACCACGTGGATTTAATCCCGACGTAAATCTACAAACAGTAAGTGTTGTATTTTCCTGTTTTTGTGCCTTGTTTATTTTATTTGTCTTGATGGTCGCCGTGCCATCCCTTCATTGCGTTGTGACCTTTGTTTTGTTGTACGTTGTTTTGTTTTTAGACACTGTGTTTGCCAGACAAACCTACTTGAAACTTTTGCCTATCAGACAATCACTGAGGCTGGTTTGAGATTGGTTTATTGCTAAGCAAAGGCTGACTTATGGCATACTAAATAAACTTAGTTACTGGCATTTAATGTCGAATCACAGACTTTGTCAAGCACAAATCAATTAATGAATTAGTCACTAGAAAAGGTCAACATGAATAGCTCTATAATGATTCCATGGTTGTTTTAAGCTATTTCTTTGGGCCTTTGCACAATAGCAATGTGGGGGAAATCCTAGACTAAACACTGAAAGTTGTTGCCAGGTTCAAATGCTGAGCTGAAGTGGAATTAGTCTTTAAGGCCCATAGCTACAGACTTTATAACAACTCTCACAGCAGTTAAGATAAGACCATCTCTCTCCTTAACGTTTCATTTCTCTTTAGTCATACACACTCTTGCCTTCATTAACATGCACATGCCTGAACGTGCACAACAAACACCCAGTAGATGCTCTGTAACTATATCCTAGATAAGATAAGATCAAACTTTACTGATCCCACAGTGGAGAAATTCAGTTAACACACTGTGCACTTCTATCGCAGACTTACTCAGTTCACCAAGTATTGTTGCTGTAGTTGTATAGTTGAATTTTATGCTAGTGTCAGAAAATGCATATGCTCTTGTTAGAAAATGTGTTTCACAGTGTTTTAAGATGAAAGAAATTAATTTAAGAATTGTGTGAAAGCAACTGAGGAAAAAATGTCGAAGTTGGCCAACCTGGATAATCCATTTAATTGCACAAAAGTCTTGATTGTAGTCATAGTCACTGTTTTGTGGGTGTTTTATAATGCACAAGTTGAGTGTTTTCATATCAGTGAATGGATTATGCTGTGTTCTGTCAGTCTTCTGACACCCACAGGAAAAACAGAATTGTGCTTCTTTCAAAACAGCCTGCCATATTATTGTCACAATGGTGTGGTCTTATTTTGGCCTTTAAATAGCAGCTAAAGCAGAATTTAAGAATATAAGCACTAACAAATGCCATAATGTAATGTGTAATCAGTCAGAGGCTGTGATCTCTTTTTGTTTCGTAATAAATCTGTGCAGCAATGAACAGTGAATGATGGTCATGTGCTGGCCAGACCTGTGTTGTTGTGTATACTGCTGGCAGGAACATCTGTTGGCCAGTTAGCATTGGTGTGCATGCGTATGTGGTGTACGTGCGTGTGTTTGCATTCCAATATGTGATGGGTGTGGCCTGTCACACTGTGGCTCATAGCATATACACATGATCTTGCTTGGCACATGCTTGGGCTATGTGAGTTTTTTTTTTTTTTTGTGTGTGTGAAGACGTTTACCTGATTGTATTATGATTACAGTGACACTGAACTCACTAAATGCCACAAGAAGGTAATTAAGTCCAGCTGAGTGGAACATGAAGCGCATTATCTATTCAGACGTGTCATTTTAAATAAATACACAACAAAGGCACATGTTGAAATACTGCATGGTAATTACAGCATGTGGTTAAAAAAAAAAAAAAGTTGTTTGTTTTGTAACACACACTAAAACATGGGTGTGAATCAATACTTATGAACTTATTATGTCAGAGAGTATTCTTTGTGATGCAAGTAAATCCTCTGGGGACAATTACAATGATTTATAGCTTTGTAGGGAATGCATAGCACTCTATAGATATGATGAATTGCCTGTAGTGTCCATGGGAGTGAATCAATACATTGAGTTCATATATTGGTGTCATAGTGCACTACACATATTCAATATAAGTGCATAGGTTTTGCATATACCTATTTTTCTTAAAGAGCCTGTCTGTATGCAGCACAATGTTTTTGTGCCTCTGTTTACCGTTTACATTGGTAAAGTGTAGTAGCATATATCCTAGCAACAGCAGGAGCTTGTGGCAATTTTTTTCTGCTTAATTTTTCTGGTCTCTTCCATCTCTGTCAATGGAGGGCTGTTTTTGGACCTGGCTATCACATTATTAATAACACTGATACATTACCATTTAGCCCACCAGGGGAAATGAATTATTCTAATGGGGAGAATTACACTGTCGCTCCAATTCCCCCTGTTAAGCATGCAGGGCAAGATGGATGAGATGTGTGATTGAGTGGAACGGTGACATGGATGCGGTGATTAAATGTTCTGAAGCTGAGCCGTGAGCATGACTGAAGGTTCTGTATGTGCTGCGCAGGAAAGCACTGGCACACAAGCAACGTTTTCATCAAAGCAATGGCAAACCGACGGATGGTGTTGGTGGAGATGGTTCTGCTCAATAAGTAATCAAGTCATACTGTAATGAATATTAATTAGGTGATTAACAGGGTCTCCTCTGGCCAAGTGATCTTTCAACTGTTCACTCCTCTGTGGGAGGTCAGCCAAGCCGGTGCTGTCCAAACATGAGTAAAAGCTGTTTGTTTATAGTGAGTGATTGCTCCATTTCCCAAATCACACTTGCCATCCAGTTCTATGGTATGTTCACCTCTCTTTGTCTGTAGTGTATCTGCTCTCTCTGTAGATTTTTCAGTCAGTGTTTTGGTTCAGGAGAACTTCTACACCCAAATTTGATGAATGTGCTTTCGGCGATGTATAATAAAACCCACCAGCCAACTGGCACTGGTCAATTTGGTACAGAGCCATGCTTTAATTGGAAAGTGTGCCATCATGCTGGACTCTAATTATGGTTTCCATAGTAACCGCACAAAAAGACTTCTTCAGTCGAGTCGTGATGGAAAATTTTGAAGAGCATGTTAGGGTATATTCTCATCTGTTCTTTTCCTGCTGTCATACCTTTAGCGCCTGGTGAGTTTACATCCAGTCTGTATTAATGACTTGTTGCCATCCTGCCTAGGTACATAGCAGAATTGTAGTAGTAGTGGATGGTTGAAGCTAATCTGTTTATTTTGTATTTCATGCAGCCTTGCTATGTTTAGATCTATCTTGCCCTGGGTGTGAGCACAGGTCTGTGAAGTTGTTAAAGTTCAAAGTCGTGGGTTCAGTGATTCTCTGCTTATTGTTTTCGGCAGCCTCCTCTGCTTATCTCTCTATTTCAACTTTAAAAATAACACCATGCACAAAGATGCACACAAGCACATGGTAACATGCACACATCCTAGTTATACATGTACATATATATGTAGTGGCAACAGCCAAAATGTTCTAGTGCTAGCCTACCCTAAAACACTACGTGTGTTCATGCACATCTGTTTTTTGTTTTTTTTTTAAGCTTAGATATAGTTTGAGAACATTTTTAAAATTCCTGTGCTATTCTGCAAAATCTTCATGAGCTTCAGAAATGACTAGATATAGATCAGGCATCCAAACAAAATCACTTATAACTCAACAGTAACAGGTTTTGAGAATTCCTTTTAAAGACAAGCCCAAATAGTGTGTATACTTTTAATAATCTGTCCACGTGGGGATGTGTGGTGTTTGTTTCATTCTTCTCGTTTGCTTAGACTTTAACACTGTTTCTCATACATTTGAAACCCAGTGGCAGTATTCTAAGTCTCTACGTAATGATGGCTGACATCATGGTGCTTTGTTCTGTGTATCCTGGTGGTGAGAAGGCTGCCACATAGAAGGCTAAAAGCAAAGCTGGGTCATAGCTCCCCACTGAGTAGTCTGATGTGTGTGTGTGTATGTGTGTATGTGTGGATAGGAAAATGATGACGGGAATGCTATGACACGTGTAGGCGAGGGACAGTGCCTGTGTGACAGTGTCTTCTTGGAAACCTGCGTTGCTCCATCTGCTGCTGTTAGGCAACCAGCTGTCTGCCTCCCATCGGCCCAGCAACACCAGCCACAACTACTCTGAAGCCATGGCAACTGGCTGTCTCCTGTGGGCTGTCCAGAATGACTAACCCCCCTCCTTTTCCTGCTTCTGCTCGTCTCATCCTCTTTTTGTAAATAACGTCAAGGGTGTCATTTCTAAGATGAATAGTGAGCTCTTGCTCATCCTGTTCAACATCTGCATTTCAAATGTTGCAAAGAGAAATGACATCTATTACTGTACTGTGCAGTGCAGTGCAGCATAGTCACAGAAAACATATGCTCTGTGTCAGTACAGTGTGGCACTGGTAATGAACATTCTTTAACTAAGTGCACCCACATTACACACCTACAGATATATCAGTGTCCCATTTGCTCACAAGCTCACTCATCTGCAGACACAATTGCAGCCATATGCTAAGGCACATTAACTTTGAGCCAAACTATCATCCTGTCTCCTGCCACCTCAAGCAAACTCAGTGAGAGTTCTGGGATTCAGTAGAGGAGTGTTTACATTATAAGACAGAGAAACACAATAAAACAGCTCTAAGCATTGCTGACATGAAAAGATTAAGGTGCATTTAATAAGATAAATTTAAAAAATGAGCTAATCATCATTAATTCTCAGTGACTGGAGAACCTGGTAGTAATATATTTGTTCAGTGTAGACGTCGATAGCAGGCAATGAATTATAATAGGTCATGACACACTGTACACACACACACTTCCCCTTCCCACACAGTAATATCGGGTATTACATGACAGGTTTCAGTATTGAGGTTTCAATACAGCATGTTCACATACAACCACCAGCACCCATTTCTCAAATACATCTGTCACCCTTTTTTAATTACATCTATTGTGTGCCCAGTTGCTTGTTTGTGAATTTAGGTTAAAAAGAAAAAAGAGCCTTTGCAAACACATTTACTAATTTGAATTAGGTCTATGTGATGATTAATGGGGACTGAACCTGCTCTGCTGCAGAGACAGAGGTGCTTGATGTCAAACAAACATACCGAAAAGGATGTCAGAAAGGGAAAACCACAACTGGAGAACTAAATGGTAGCACTACATGATTATCAGCTTTTTGTCCACAGCTTTCATTTTCTATCTCACTTTGGCCTTTTCTGGTTATACCATTCCTCCTTGCAATATAGCTTGATCATTTTTGACTGAAGAATATCTCTATATGGCAGAAATATTTGAACGGACTTTGGTCAATGATACCAGGACAACTTTTCCCCAACAAATGTCTGTTACTAGTGATTGGGATTTAGCTGGAATTGCATTATGTTTAAGATTTTAAATCCAAAGCATGGACTGCAGCAAAGTTTCTTTTGCCATATGTGACTCACTGTTTTAATTGTTCTCTTTAGCACTTTAAAACAACAAAAGAAACTTTATCAACTTGGCAGAGCAATATAACTGAATTACATCTACCTAGAGAAATAAATGTTCTAAATGACATATTACTGGAGATGTTGGGCAGTCTTGTTTTGTGTGGGCCAGTATTTGCAAATCTTTGTGCGCAAATGTACATATGTGTTGCTGTTTAACCGTGGGCAGCAAAGATGCCTTCTTTCTGCCAGCTCACCCACCGAGGCTGGCAGACAGTACTGGGTCTTGGTGAAACAAGCTCAACTCTCTGTTTCCCAATGTAAACACTCTGTAAACACTCTGGAGTTATGTTAATACAGGATCACCCATCTCGGCGGACATTAGCAGTCCGATACACTATAACAGTTGGATTATGCTTTCTAGCAAACTTAACTGGGTATGTTTGCAGGTGAAAATCAACAGTTATGTTTCTGATAAACACTGGATGTCTTTAACATTATACTGCAAATGACAGTAGACAGAAGTAATATAATTCTGTACAGTGGGAAATGATTGGCAGCCGTTTTTCATTGACATACAGCAGTAATAACAGTTCTGTGAGTTTTAGTGAATACGCATACTTTTGGTACATGTCTCTCTGGGCTGCTGGCTCCATCTTCACTAAGAAAGTTGATGGACAGTTGTGCAAGATATTGATATCCAGGTTCATTAGAGCTTAGAGGCTGGGCTTTTAATGGGAATTTAAGCCGCAGAACTCTAACCATGTGCATTATTCGTCCTAACCACAAGTCCCACTATTGATAAGTGGAATCAACACCAAATTATCAGAAAGAGCAAGGGCTAGATGTACTTTGTGAAATCGATGTCTGCAACAGTATACTACTTGTATAGGACACAGACAACAGTCACTCAGTTAGAAATTAACTAAGACAATAATATGACATACAAGTAAAGAGCTTTAAAAAAAACTGCAGCCAGAGGGAGATACAGAGTGACTGTGAACAGGAGATAAGAGCAGGAGACAGAACAGAGAGAGCTGTGAGAGAGTGTGTTGGAAGAGGAGGGGAAACAGTCTGGTAGAGGGGGAGATAGAGAGAGATAAGAGAGTTCTGAATGGAGACCTGCAGCATTGTGTGGAAAAATACACAAACATAATGATCGCTGAACCGATCAGACCAAGATGGAATGAGTCTGTTTTTATTCTGACCTTACTGCTTGACTGTAGTTACTGTTGACATTTAAGATAAAGGATACAGGATTTAAAGCTAAAAGGTGCACTAATTGATGTTCTGTTAAAGACATTTAGTAATTTGTATTCTGTTCTAGTCACTACCAATGATAACAATTATAATTTTATTGTTTATTTATATAAATATGACCAAAATCTGTTTTCTCACAGGAGTTTAAACACAGCATAAAAAGACCACATGGTGCATCGACAGTTGAGAAATTAATTGATTAAAATATTCACTGCAGTCTTAGCAATGAAATGCCATAAGATAAGAATTACTGGGCCTGATTTACACCCTCAAGGAATAAAAGCTGTACATTGAACTGCATTGCACAAATTAGAAGACATTGTATTCTCCTTCCCTATAATATCAATAAATGGAAATAAGATGCTGGTGTATTTCATAAGGCTCAACATTTGGATGAAAACAATACAATGCCTGTACATTTTTTTAAAAATGGCAGAAATACAGGAGCATTTTCCTTCTTGCCAAACTATTTACAGTAGTAGCATGTTTCATCCATGAATCCTCAATGCCTGGGAGGTACGTGGAGGGTGAAATGGCCTTCACAAACTGATGTCAGTCATGTTTTCTCAACATAGCAAATTGCTTTCCTCAGATATCAGATCAGAAAATCACATCATTTCACCAATATGATGAATGTTGGTGTTATTGAATAAATCCCTAGAACTTGGCTTGTGGCAGTCGATCCAGCAGGATATTAAAGCTGCTGTTGTTGTTTTGAAAGGGACAGACATCATAGATTGCATCTTTTACACCTTCTTTCTTGGTGTTGATCTTTACCAGTGATACATATTCAATGTAATATCAAAACATTATGACAAACATTTCATTATGTAATCTCAGTTACTGATTTCATAACATATTCTATCCACTCTCACATCTGTTGGCTCAGTTCTGCACGTATTTTCTGGTTTGACAGGCAGTGATCTGAGTTCTCACTGATGTTCCCTCAGGCTCTCTTGTATCCCTGTAAGTATACAGTACTGCAGGAATGAATGATGCAGCATGGAGGACTGGAGGCAAAATGTTTTCTCCACACAGCCATTTACCAAGTGCTGTCTACTGTACTGCAGATTGGCAGGGGAAGAATGCATTTATGCAGCAGAGGCTTCATAAATATTGGATGTGGCCCCTGCCTGCCTCTTGCTGCCTGCCTTATGGCTTGACTAGCAGAGGTGAGTGCTGGTTGTCTGCTTCATTGGCTCACACTTACGTAATAACTGACCTCATCCACTGTAGTGAGGCAAGAGTTGGGATTCCCTCTTGCACATGGAAACAAGCGTGGCGGGGAGCTGCAGCGTCAACGACAGAATGTTAACTAAATATGCCTTTGGAGTACATATAATGGGGATATGATACACAATGACCAGAATTGACTAAGATCACATTCTTACCTTTGCAGTGCAAATGATGTTCACTGTTTAAGAGGCTGATTAACGTAAACAGGAATGGGCGATTCACTGTGCCGGTGATAACACAGTGAGTGTGTTAGTCAGGAAAGGGAAATGAGGGAGTAGTACACCAAGTGTTCCTTCTCTCCTGAGGGAATGATTTGGCTTTGCACGACTGAGATTTGAAAAAGCTGAGGTTAAAAGTACTGAAGCAACTCCAGCTGGAACATGCTTAGAAGTAATGAAACAAAAAATGGAAGTATTGAAATGTACTGCAGTTGCATAACACTCCATGCTGGTTGTTTGGACATCTTTTGAAGGAGTCTAATTTCAAATAGATTTTCACTAAGCGAAAGTAATTGCTGTTGTCTCTATCTGTATGAGCTTAAGACATTTATTTATATAGAAATTTGGATTATATGGTTTTGAAATCTGTAGAGAATACATACCAAAGTTACTAAGAATAGAATATAGAAATTTGTTAGTTTTTTACAGACTACTGTCACCTAAAGACATTAAAAACACCACACTAAAACATCTAGGTCAGTGTGTGGTATACAGAGTTTGGGTCCTATCAAAAGCCAGCCTACCATAGACAATATCACATACAGTAAAAATGTGTTAGAAGAGCTACAATTGACATTAATTCCCAACTTAGAACATGATTCATGTTGTTAGGCCACTTTTCGGCTCGTGTTAATATATTTTTAGCTTTTAGGAAAGTGCAGGGCACAGAGTTGGCACATCTCACCAATGTCGGGTAGGACTCTCTGAGCTGACTTTGTAGTTTTGAAGTGCTTGTGTCTGCAGAGACCACTATATATGTAATTGTCATATTTTTTAAAAGAGGGTTACACTAAGTGCAGCTTATATACAGTACTGCACTAGATATTAAAGTAACTGTAGCATCCCATGTGGATACCCCCAATCTCCATCTCAGTAACAAGCAAGCCTGTCCAGAGTTTACATGAAACAATACGACTACAGCTGGTGCCTTTTATGTATGTATTTATTTATTTATTTATTTTAATAGTCAGGGCCATTCAGATATTTATTTGATTTGATTTGATTTATTTACTTTTTGGGTTGTGCAATACATAAAAACTATAATGAGAACAGCTGCCATATATGCAGAAGAGAAAATATTCCTTGTTTCCTCCTTACATTACCTATTATTCCTATCCAAAGCTGCTCTTCCACATTAACTGAGGATTATTCATTAAATTAATGGGTTGTTCTCTTTGTCTGGATTATAATAATGTTAATCTGACCTTCCTGGCTGGGAGTAGGCTATGTGATCACTCACTGGTCACTTTGTGATATTGCATCGACCATATTCCCCCCCCCCCCCCCCCCCCTTATATAATTTTGACATCATAATGTGTCTTGTGGAAAACCATCACTACATGCCCAGATGAAACATTTAGACCAGATGTGGACCAGATCTGACATATGGCAGGTGTGTGAATTAATATGTCGTTAGTGGGATTTAGCAAATGTGGCTCAGACCAGGCAAAAGTCTTTCAATAATGGATTTTTTGTCAGCTTTTTTTGGAACTTGTTATATTGTGTGGTCTAAATCTGTTATCTAATCCAGAGCGAATAGTGTTATGCTGGAACTAACAGCTTCCATAAGGATCCATTTTTCTTGTCTAGCCAGAGGTCCTTGGATGTCCCAAGTTTTTCAAGCTAAATAAACAAAAAAATAAATCAGCATCTGTGGTTTTCTCTCTGGAGAAGTGTGATACTTTATTTAAATGAGAGTTCTGCAGCATTATAACTAATGTCAACCCACTCACGGCATTGTACTCTGAATGCACAAGGATTCATTTGCAATAAATTTGAAATGTTCTCTATGTACAGTACATTTTCTGTACGTGTCCTTAATGGTAGATTAGATAGATATTCATTAATGGTCGATCCACTACTTTGGTCCAGACGCTGTAATATTTTGACATCATCCCCATAGAATGACTTCCACCAATTTCACTTTCTTCTGTTAAATGTTTCAATATCTGTGAGATGGATTGGCATTTTTCTAGACATTCATGAATCTTTGAGGATGAAGCCTAATTATTTTGATTGCCTGACATTTCCTCTAGGGCCTCCATGAAGTTGCCGTTTTGATTTTAGAGTGAAATGTCTCAGCAACTATTACATGTTACATGTTTTGGTGCAGACATTCATGTCCTCATCAGGGTGAATTGGTGACCCCTTGATTTTTCATCTAGTGCCATTATTAGGTCAAATTTGCTTTGTCCAGTACCTTTATTGGCAAATATCTGCAAAACTTAGACATTCTCATGACAAACCCATCACTCTAGTGTTTCTGTGCTAATTATCAAAGGTTAATATGTTAGCAAACTAAATTAGGAGGGTATATATGGTAAACATTATATCTGCTAATCATCACAATGTTAGGACGCTACCATTAACAGCACAGTGCTACCAGCAAGACTACAGACTTTTTCTTTGCCTGGTTGAAACTTGTGTTTGATGCAAATCATGGATTAAAGTCAGCACTTTAACCTGATAGTCATTTGTTTTCATTCATTTACATGTGTAATGTTGTGGAGTGCAGCCACAATACAACAAAACAAATCATAAATTTTATAACTTCTGTGTACAGTATTCTCTTTTAGTGTCTCCCTCAGTAATCAGCGTGTTGAGTCCCCTTCCCTCATAAACAGTCCATGTTAAATCCAAGTATAGCCTGAAGAATAAGCAGGAGATAACACCCCAGTTATACTGTGCCTATAATGGAGGAGGCAGAGATGTCTGCTGCTATTTGTGGTGGATGTTATCAGTGTGTATTCTCTGGGCAGTGTGTCTTACCCATCTTTTCTGCCTGTACCTGCTTCTCTGATTTGCTGGTAGCACTGATAAGCAGAAGTGTGAGACACTCTCGCCTGTAGATAATCTGTTGAGAATGAAGCTACTGCCGTTTCAGTGCCAGCCAGGGGCACATGGGGAGGATGATGGATGAGGGGCTGTGAGAAAGACAAACAGCAGTGGACTATTTGGATTCTTGCCCCTCAGAGGGCACTGGGGTGTTGAGGGGCTGAGATGCCTGGCACTTTCAGGATTAGCAGTGGTGCATTTCATTCAATTTCATCAGTTTCTCCACCTGACAATTTTCCCTTGAAAGAGCCGAAGGTGGGCCGAATGGCAGTCAGCTTGTGTCTTTGACTGCTGTCACCTGATAGGCTTATATTTTGGGGTTGCTTTGTCATGTGGCATATATGCCAGGTCTGTACACTGTTTTTACACAATAATTAAACTCAGATTCCACTCAGTTCGGGTGTTTTCACCCCAGGAGGTGTTATGCTCAGCTGTGCTTCCTAACACTAGCTGGCTGGGTGACTATTTATCTCCCTGTTAAGCCCCTCTATCCCATTTTTTTGTCTTCTATCACATTTTCTTTGCCCCCACTACTTCCCATTTTCTCTTGGTATGTCTCCAGGGTTTAGAACCATATAGTTTGGAGTTTATAGTTAGCCCATTAGCTTCAGTTTCTCTGCTCTGATTGTTTGGTCATTTTCAACTATTGTGACCTGTGAAAACTGATGATAAAGCTTCATGTTCAGACAGTTTCTTTCTTGGACAACATATAATTTTCATTTCCTCATTTCATTTGCAGCTAATATTTAAATGTGTAAAGGAAAATATTTGTGAATTGCTTAAAACTCACAAGGAAGGTTGAAATGAAGCAGAGGAAGAGAAGTAAATGAGAGCTGCAGCTGCCTCTCGTGGGAGGTTTCTACATCAGCCAGTCAATTAAATTCAGTTGTCAATATTTCGTGGAAGCTGCACTTAACTCAGTTTGCTGTACATTAAATTGTGTGCAAAATGAAATCAAATCATTTTAGCTTGTTTCATAATTAGAGTAGTTTCATGCATTGACCTCTTGACTGGCAGGTGGAAAATTATTTTCTCTGTAAATCTTCTCTTGTGACAACACCAAGAAAATATTGCAAGAGGCAACAAGACACATTTGTAACATCATCATTGGTAGTGAGTAAGAATTTCCAAATCAATATATAATAACAAAGAAACTGAATTGTTTGTGATTGGAAAAGCAAATGATTGATACATATGCAAATTATCTGTGAATTTGTTATACATTTATTAAAAGTTAGCGTACTGTATTTCAAATTTTGTTGATTTGTAAAGTTTTGATGAATAATTTTGTAATCTTTAAAACAGTTAAAAACAAACATTGTGAATTGGAGATCATGCTGTAAGATTTGCCATTCGCTTGTCCATAAGAATCATTAGAAACGCTGTAGGTCATGTTTGTGCATGTGAAGACTGTTGCAGTGAATAATAACAGCCGTGCAGTTGTGAAAGAGACGACAGAGACACAGACAGAAAGGGAGTACGAAATTAAACCAGTCAGCTTGTGCTGGTAGTGACAAAGGGTAATGAGTTATAGCGTTCACAGGTACACAGTGCTCACATATATCACAGCTCCATCAGCAGCGTCTGACTCGTGACAGCTTATTGCAGACTGATCTCACTCAAGATCTTGAATCCTTACACTCTGGCAATAATTTTGCTTGACGTGTGTCTGTGTGTGTGTACATGCATGAAACACACCCTTGGGATTTAAAATTGCTCTTTTTGAGGGGCTCCATGAAGACCTATTAGTCTGGGCAAGTGAGGGGCAAGATAACTGATTGGTCAGTGAGTGGAAGAGAAAGGAGAAGGAGATTTCACAGAGGGAAAGTGGCTGCTCCTCACAGCAGCATCTCTGAACAAGGCTGGCTGCCTCTGTTAATGAATTGGACTGTCCCATGCTAATGAATGAAGTCTCGAGATGGGCAAAAGGAAATGAAGGGAGTTAGGGGGATGTCAAACTACATGAATGATGAAGTAGCTCATATCAGGGCCTATATTACAGAGACCTATTAGTTCTCCTGTCTCTGCTGGCAATGGGCGTAATGAGGCAGTCTCCAAAGACCAAATTGATGCCTTCTCTATCTCATATTCCAAGGATGAAGATTGAGGTTATTGTAGTGTTGTACAATAGGCTGTAGTAACCAGCAAAGTCTTCCTTTATCTTCTGTTACTATGCAATAACTCAAACTTATATCTATAGACCAGTGTAAGGACTTTGCTATAGTATTTGTCAAATTCCTATTCAGAACACTAACCATCGAATGTCCAACACATTGCAGTCTCTGTTTTTTTTTTGTTTTTTTTTTCTTTTTTTGGCCTTATAATTGTCAAAGATCTAATGATCACTGTCTGTTTATCAATGGCATACTGGACAGAAGATCAGACTTCTGCTGTAAAGTGTCTTTTGCACTTCTGCTGACAGAAGACTGAGTGTGAGCTCCATGGTGCTTGAAGACCTCTTGGATCATTTGCTTTGAGTAGGAAATGCATGTAGATTAGTAACTTGTTTTCATGACTTCTGGTAGCCTAATTATAAAGAGATACACATTACATAATGTACAGCACTACAAGTTTTCAACTGTCACCATACTGTGGAGTTTTAAGCAAAATCTAGGAGCTTAATTACTAAACCAAAAACATTTAGTATTCTTCATGCATTGTCCTCAAGTACAATTTGCTGCCAATTTAAATTTTTCCTATTGGATCACATTTTGTCACTCTTTGCCCTTATCATTCCTGACATGTACTTTTGGCGACAATCAGAGCAGAGCGATCGTGGACAGAACCCCTCATTAAAGAAAGTGCTTCCACCCGAGATGATGGAGTCTGTGAGGGAGAGGGCCACGATCTTATTAACAAACCCTAGTACATTAAAACTGTGTCGTGTCGTCACTCAGATCATTCTTCCCCACCTCGTCTCAGCAGTGACGGACTTGCCAGGCAATTACTACCTCATGTCACATCCAATCTGTGGATTTGAAGACACTATAGAGCTGAAGTGTTGTAATTTTACCATTCAACAAAAGATTGGTGGTTTTTTTTTTTTTTTTTTTTTTTTGTGTTATCTAACTAAGCAAAGACTTGCCTGCAGTCCCACTCACTAAGAAGAAACCCTGTGGCTGTTGGATCGAGATGTGTGATCTTGGCCCAAACATGATTTATTCTCTGGGAAGAGAAGATTTGTATTATTTTTTTTACTAAAACTAATTTCGGCTTTTCGAGAAAAAAAGAAGTGTAAACGTTATTTTGCTTAATTATTGATGGCACAGAATCAAGCCAACAATCATACAGACAGGGAAAGAGCCACAACAGTAGAGCAGTTTCTAGATATCTAGTGGTCAAAAGACATTGGTTTATTAGATAGAATGAGACCTATAGGCCTGTCCAGGCACAGCTCTGAGGCAATTAAAGGCACCCCCCCCCCAAATCTCCCAAATCTACAAAACAGCAATCATTACAGATCCTACCAACTAAAATATGACTCCCACAATCCCGTCTTCTCTGTAATTGCAATGGCTGGTCAGTGAAATAAATAAGGACAAAGAAGAATGTCTGACACATTTTAAAAGTATATCTTAATATAAACATTTTATTCAGTGCATTTTTGTGTATACAACAAATAATAAACAACTGGAAGTTATCAGACAAGCCACAATGCCTGCCTGTATATGTTGTTTAATCAGATTTAGCCTGGTAGTTTGGAACACGATCCAACATGGGTTAATACACATAGCCTACATCATGCAGTTCTAGACCAGAATTTCCCTGCTTTCTCCCATGCAACAGATAGGTTCACCTAATACAAACCATCTCCAGAGGAAACCAAGAAAGGAAAGCCTCCCAGAAGCATGTACCAGAAAGAAGTTTATATAGCTGAAAGGAAGAGTACATACCGTAGCCCACAAAAAGGGTCATTTTTGTCCATAATGGTGTTTGTACATGCCCTGTGCAAGAAAGGGAAGATGTTCGTCTTTGTATTGTTTTCTTTTTTTTTTTTTCACTTTTACAAATATGACGTGTCCTATAAAATATTAAGCCACCTAAAAGTCCACAGTATTCTTTTTTTTTTTTTTTTTTTTTTTTTTTTTTAAATATAGAAAATATTGTCACCACAATAAGTTACTCAAACACATAACAAGCATCCTGGGAAGGGGCTTGCACCATGTAACTATGGTGAACTGCTTCAGTCAATAGAAGTCGACAAAAAAGGATGGCAGGGGGTCGAAGAATGACACAATCACAGAGGGAAGAAACATATCACGAGGACAAGAGACAGAGACGTGAACACAGTGGTAACAGAAGGGAATGAGGACAGAGTAATCATTTCATACCTTTGTCATCAAGCATATCTGCAAAAAGTACAACATCAAGCACATTGCCACGCTTCCAAAGTGTTAAAAATCACTTCCTTTGTCCATTGTTTCTTTTCCCTTAAAACCTTTGCTTTCTTTCATCAGAAATGTACAATGAAAAAAAAATTCCAGCTTTGCCTTTTACTGGCTTGGTTTTCAGCAGCTTAAAGGGACGCTCTTTCATTCTGTCTTTGGTTTGCCGGAACCTTTTCAGTGATGAAATGGTAACAAAAATATGAATACTGAACAATGGCAAGGGAAGAGAACAAGAGGGAGCATAAACAAGACTATTTATCAAATAAAAAGCTCTCAGCTAATTCAGAAAATTAGCAAAAAAAAAAAAATGCACGGTGCAGCTGTGGCATCTCTGAAAAAGAAAACCAACAAGAGAGCCACACTGTCCGTTATATTTCAGGTCAGTTGAACATAGGCTTCATTTTCCCATGCTAGAGAGCTCAGTCTCTGAGCGTGTGCACTAGGACGCAGGAGAGCTACCGTCTGGCTGGCCACTGTCCCAGCAGCACTAGGCAGAGCCACACCAGAGAGTTTATAGGCTTTGTATTCACAGAAGCATGGATGAGACAGAGATCAGGGCTTGTACTGTACCACTGCAGCTTTGTCGATTAACAAATCACTGGCTGCACTAAACGCCCACACGTCTGTATTCCCATCCCTGTCCGACATATGCACGAGTGCTTGGTGTCTACATGACCTAAGAAAAGTTACTGTCCAAGGGAACTAAAAATAAAAGTAAAATGAGTTAAAGATGAGCTAAGGTAATAATGAAATCTCAAGCCTAAAACAAAATGGTTCGTTTGTTTTTAAATCCAGGATGGTTTTACGTGCTGTTACATTTCTTACTTTTGATGCTGTTTTTAAGAGAGAAACAATGATTGACAAGGATGGTGCCTGTTTCTATTGGTGGTGTCTGGGTGTTTTTGTATGGTTTGTTGTCGTAGCTAGTCCTGAACCGCTGATCAGTAAGAGAGGTCTGCTAGGATTCACACTCTGCTGGAGGTAAGGTCTTGTGGTTCAGCCCCAGGCCAGGGTTTTGGCTACAGGGCTACGTCGACTCATTCTGGCTCACGGCTTTGCCTCCATTGAGCACAGCGGAGGCACTCCGACTTTTGGTGGGTGTACCACTGCCAGAGCGGGAGAACTCTGTCAAGTCATGGAGGGATGGCTCTCTGTACATTGCCACTGTGGAAACATAAGACAAGTGCAATTCAGACAAGGTGACATTATTTATACATTAGACATCAACAGATTTTATAGTATATGGATGGAAAAAAAAACATTTGCTGTCACTATCAAGTCATGAGCTGCAGTCCATGCAGGATAGGTGCTGTGATGGTATAACATGAAACTTTACTTATAGTTCCCTGCAAACTGCTGAATCAAGAGATCACAGCATACCAGGTTGGTGCTGAAGTAAAAGAAAAATCCTATATTCACAGCATGACATTATAAATTCAGGAGGTGCTAGTGCTTTAGCTTTGCTGTGTATGCAGCATTGGGCCAATCTGCATCTCAGCAGTTGCTTTTCAGAAGAAATATCAGTAATCTGAGGTTCACAGTCTTTGGTTTCAGGATGTTGTCAACATCCTTCTGCCTAGAATGCTATTTGATGTTCATTCCTAAGGGAGACTGTGGCTGAAACAGCAAACGCAGTCCTTCAGACACTTCACTGAGACCAGCACTTTTTGTTACAGCAGCACAACAGAGACCATCTTTGTATATACATGTTAATCAATGACCAGGCTTTACTTGAAACTGCTGATGATTGGTACTAGACTTGATAGTGACAGTATGATTATAATATTGGGCGACGGACCTTAGGATTACAGAATCACCTCAACAGCACAGTTGCTATTCATTTTTTAGCATAATTCCCCAGTAACAAACACCCTTCTTGTCATTTTTTTCCACATTCTTTCATATAAATCCCCCCCATGTTTTGTGATGGATAGCACTTGACAGACACTTCTGATAAAGGCAGCTTTTTTGTGTCTTGCGTGAAGACTTTCTGGAAGAATTGTAAGAGGATTTTACTGTTTGGATTTGATTGACATGAGCTAAACCTGCTTCATACAGAGTAAGACAGAATGATAGGCTGTGGGCTGAGATGCACAGACCGGAACCAGAAGAGTAGTGAGTAATGACTGGAGGGGATGCCACTTCCAGTGCAGAGACAGCTTCTTAATTGGCACCCTGTATCACCACTCTCTTTGAATATGAGCTGCTGGAACAAATTCTCCTTCATTCCTCTCTCTTTTGCAAAACTCTTTCCAAACTAACAGCTGCATGTGGAATTTAAATTATGTAAAAGATTTAGTAAATATTGTGCATTACTGGATCATTTGTGTAAAAGATGGGGAATGTATTTATTTTTTATGACAACAAAGTATATGTTGAATTTATTTTCCCCATTTTGAATTTGCTGTTGGTCCTCAAAATGTCTGTTTTTAGATAACCTCAAAAGGCAGCTGAGGGTAGTAGCTTTGGGAAGCGGTTAGAATTACTGTCTCATTCACTTATGATTTATCTCTGAGTAAAGCAAGGCCGTCATTCTCTGGCTATTGTTCTTAAGCGTGTTTGAAACCCCCTGGATGGCCCAGTAAATGGAAGTGAAAAGCTATTCCAGTGATCTCACAGGGAAGACATGCATTCCTAATGAGACTGGCTGAGGGAGCACCATCCAAGACCCACAAAGGGGCAGCACCACACTGAATTTATTTCCAAACTGAAATACCCAGCAATGAAATCAATGCTCAATTTCTGAATGAAATCTCTAGAATAATACTAAGTGTTCACACAGATGTATTACTACACATCTACAACTGTTGATCTCTATTGTTCCTCTCTGCAGAAGAGACTGTTTGCTTAAATTAAAGAATTTTTAACAATCACATCATTTGTGTTTTAGGTCCACTCAAAATTTTAATTACTGTAAGATGTAGATGCTAGTATGAGTCAATACACTGTATGCAGTGTACATAGTATAGTAGATTATGCAACAACTCACTTTAAGATGTACACTGATATCACAGTACCTACTCTTGAAACATCACCTTGTCCTGTACAGTTCTATGACAGAAGGCTGTGTCTGGAGATTACTATTTACTTATCATTTCATCCACTCAGACACCAGTAATAACTCTAGCAGGCATGCTAAAGTGCGGCACACAAATGAATGTAATGAAGCTGTAAAAATGACAGCCATGACAGATCCAAATTGAGCCATCCAAAAAAAAAAGTCTGCTTTTTATCATTGTTCGAGTATTTTTTACTCTAAGCCTTTCATTTCTTACTTGGAAAAAAAAGCGAATAAAAATCTCTTCTTTTATCTTACTGAAGTGAAATCAAACTCCCTCTCTGTTGACAGGTAAGTCTGTCTTGTTGAAGATGAAAGGACTGTGGCCTTTTCAACAGAGAGAACAGAACCGTTTCTCCTGCTCTCCTGTGTTTTCCACGCTACCACACACATTGTACTACTTTACAGTAAAGTCAGAGAGAACCCCACATATCCAGGCTGTCATTTGTGTTACTGTTCAAAGTATTGAGACATAATGTTCCTTCTATCTCTGCTTCTGCTCACAGACAATGGCTCTGTCTTGTTTTGCACTCAATCTGCAGCAGAGTGTAACCATCTAGTGGAAGCTGCTGACCAGGTCCATGGCGGCATTTCTAAGGAGAATGCTAAATGTCATTTACTCTTTAGTAAAAGAATATCTACATGTTCTGAAACTATGGGCTAAAATGGTATCGTGTAAAACAACCTCCGCCAACTAGAAAGGTTAGATTTATTATTACTGGTCCATAGCATTGTCCTGTTGTTGTCAGTGATCAAACCTTCACAACCACTGTGATTAGCCAGCTGTGTGAGGGTGAGAAAGGAAGGAACTTCTCTCTCCAGATGTTACACTTTTTTTTTTTTTTTTTTCATTTTAATAACAACAATTTCTGCCACTCCTTATATCAACAGCCAACTGCAACACACTGAATGCCTTCCAGGAGAGTCTGGAAATGTGTGTCATTGTCATATTTAAATCATGATGTATCTACATTGGCCCTACACTCCACCTTTAACTGTTTTTGCATGGTCTTTTGTACAAACCAGTTTTGGTCAAGCAAAACCTGAGCCTTAATTGAGAAGTAAAATGTAAAAGAGAATCTGAGCAGATTTACCTTTTAGAGGTTTAGGAAGGAAGTGGGCTGCTGGCTTGTTCTTCTTGACATGATTCCCCTTCATGATTTCTCCTTCCTTGTTCAGACCGAGGTACCAGCCCCTGCCCGACTGCTGCTGCCGGTATATCATGGAGGAGTATGTCACATAATAATTCTCGAACACTGACTCCTTGAATTTGCACTCCGGTGTAAAGTGTTCCTAGTGGGGAAAAGGAGAAGTAGAGTATAGTGTATCATAGTTGTTGGATAGTAATTCACAAGGTCTCAAGAGTTTTTGACATCATATTATGAAGAGAAGAAGCTGAAACGTAATAGTTAATTACTTGAGAGAAACTTGATAAGGGTACATTGCATTGCATGACACACAGTCAGGCATGAAAAGATTGAAGGAGCTATTTCAAGGCTCAAGCCACTGCTATAAGATTTTTGTCTCTTGAGAATCTTCTCAATCTATTCAGTCCATTTACTGTAGTGAATAATGTAGCACTTCATAGAGTAGATAACAGTGATATGATGGATACAGCTTATTAATCAAGAGTATTAATAAAACATACAGGCAAATTGAAGAGTATATTCTAATTTTGCTCCTAGCTGTTAATTATGTATAGGCAGTTCATTGTCTTTAATAGTATTGGCTGCTGTATTTAAGATTTTGTTAGACATGATGATTTATTACTGGCATTTGAATTAATATACTACATATTTAAACGTGAAATACTTCCACATTGAGTTTTAGTTCAGGTATCTGTTTCTCCACCTTCCTTAGCTCATTCACGAATGAACGGAGTGTCAAAAGACTCCTTAAAGACTTGCAATCCTCTGGCCTGTGTTGCATGTGTTCTCGCTCCCCTTGTTTTTTTTTTTTTTTGGTTTAGAGCTCTGTGACTACAGGGGCTTTAAAAAGTATTCAAATCCCTATTTTGGGCACTTTATTGTGTTGTAGATTTCATCAGTCTACACAGAGTAATCCATAATAAGAATAATAACACTTTACTGTGACACTCCAAATTGAGGTCAGGTGCATCCTTTCCACCACTGGAAAGTTGATTGGAGTTTCGAAAGGAACCCACCTATAATGTCATAATTCACACTTTGCATGTCAAGACAAAAACCAAGCCATGAAGTCCAGTGAACTCTCTGCGATAACATTGGTGCCAAGCATAGATAAGGGCAAGGGTATAAAAAACCTTTCTAAACCTCTGACTGTTCCCAGAAGCACAGTGGCCTCAATAATTATGAATTGTAAAAAGTCTGGAACCACAAAGGCTCTTCCTACAGTTATCTGTCCAGCCTGAGTAACATAATAAAGTATGCAAAAAACGAAGGGGTCTGAATACTTTCTGAAGCCACTGTGTATATAGGATTTGGCCATTAGTGCTACAACTGACTGGCTGAGGTTTATTTCCCCA
This sequence comes from Mastacembelus armatus, assembly GCF_900324485.2. Classification (NCBI taxonomy): domain Eukaryota; kingdom Metazoa; phylum Chordata; class Actinopteri; order Synbranchiformes; family Mastacembelidae; genus Mastacembelus; species Mastacembelus armatus. The sequence continues at coordinate 9,621,504 of NC_046642.1, forward strand.
AAGGCAAAACCTAGTGTGTACGTGGGCACATGTGTATATTTCTGAGTGCTTGGGTGTATGAGTATGTGTGTGTCCAATTTGTAGGGCTGCTTGTGCAGTGAGTCTGCAAAACAGAGTTTAATCAGTTAGAAAAAAAAATTCCCCTGAGAGAAATTGAGGAACAGTGCATGAAGGAAAAGGCAACTAAAGACAAGTGAAGCTAGAGAGCAGTGAATTGGTCATGCTGTGCATTTTTGTCTTAGAACACTATGACTGTGAGTGAAAACACATACACTATATTCAAACCACCATAACACAGTTGAAATAGCCAGTGGGTCAAACCTGCAAAAATAGGTAGTGAGATTTCTTAGAAAGAGAAGGATGGATCCCTCTTTCAGACTGTAGCAGGTTGACCACGTTATTTCTATCCCAGTAAAAAAAAAATTAAAAAATAAAACATTATTATGGTGGGTGGCATTGATAAGAGTGATGACGTATCCCTGGGGCCAAAGACCCACTGTGAGATCATGACAAACAACATGTCACTACCAGAAGACAGGGAGTCATCTATAACAGCACTGTGTGTTTTTTAACAGATCAACAGCGTCACTCTTGATGTGCAGCTTTAACAGGACTTCAAAGACTGAACATGTTGTGAATCCAGTGATGTGCTTTGCTCTGCAAGTGAAGCTGTTCTATATAAAAAAGCTAGAACACACAAAATATATGAAATGTAAAGGCAGTGAACTGTAATGGATCAGAAAATATCCATTTGTTGAACTTGGTAAAAGAGTAGCCCGTAGTACTGTATTGTATTGTGCTTTTGCTCACACCTAACCAGACTCCATTCAAGATACAAAACCCAGACCTACCTACAGTAATTGCTCATCATTGCTCACTGATCTATCTTTCACAGACCCACACCAGGGAAAACAGAAACAAAGCTAATGTCACAGGAAACTGGTGACATATCGCCTCAATGGGATGCATCCTGTTGGCTCTGCTTTAGTTCTCGGTTAAGCTGCAACATCACAGGGGTACCGAACAGTCCATTTGAATAAATGTGAAGCCTGCCAGGAGGGCTGAAGAACCAGCTGGGAGCTTACAGTGTCATGGCTCAGTAAGAAATTAAAAAAAGATCCAAGTGTAAAATAACAACACATATTCCCATGTACTTGGTTTTCAGTAGCGGGGGCTTGGAGATGTTGCGGTAGAAGTCAGTATCTGTTAGAGGCCGTGTCTGCACTGAGTTCTGCACTTTGATCTCAGCATCAGTCCTAGACAAGATGCAAATCTACAGTTGATGCTTTTGTGTCTCAGGTCTGTCTTTTCTGCTCGGAGCCTTTCAGCATAGCTCAACATTTTTTCAAGTCTTAATTTAAAAAATATTTGCATGTCCATATGTGTACTCAACAAGTTACTGTATTGGATGCTGCAGCTATTCTTCTCAGAGACCCGTTCCTAAAAATATTTCCGATGTAAGTAATGGAGGACAATGTTCACATTCCACACTATGTGCATAATGCATTCCTCAGTTCCCCTGAAGCTAATATGAGGTGGCAGCAGTCTCAAAAAGCCAAATTAATCTTCTCAGAGCAAAATACACTTTACATTTACAGTGAAAACTCTTTAGGAAGGGACCTGTACAGAGGGGAGGAAGGACTACTTTAGCCAGCAACTCTTTCAGTTTATATAAAGGCATGTTAGTGTTGATTTAAGACAGATTTAAAAAGTGTCAGCCTATTCTTTAACTGTCTCTATTCTGTATACAGTGATTCTGTTGTTGCGTGATAGTGATAGTGTGCAAATGCTTGGGTCTCAAATCAGTTTCAATGTACTGTTCATTATATTCTGCATACAAAATAAACACTTGAGCTGTCAGCATGTTAATACTGTACAGTACAATTGTTATAACCACATTTGGTGTGGTTGTAATACATTCCCAGTGTCTTTTTATCTTGTTAACAGAAGCAGAATATTCCTGTTTGCTGACCTTATAGTCAGTTGGGCTGTCAGCCTGTCATCTAACATTCAAAAACCTAAAATTATTTTGACAACTGCTGACTATTTTTCGCTGAAAGTTTAATAATCAGTATTTATTCTTATACATATTATGACTGATACTCCAATCAAAGGAGATTGCCGTAACACTGTGCTTCCAAAGGCATGAAATATTTCATTGACCATCAGTGTTTTCTATCTTAATACCATCCAGATACACATGACACGTGATTTAAACCTCACTGCGGTCTAAATTGGCATAATATTTAAAGAAACACTAGTTTATTGTGAAATACATTTCATGTCAATCAGAACTTAAGGACTGTAGTCCAGCTTGTGTAGGTACGAGCTATTTAAGGTGTTATGCAAAGCCATAAGCCAAAAAGTAACTGAATAGGTCAATTACTGAAAAATTTCTGTTGTTGTAAAACTAGATCTTGGAAGGGATGCAAGTCATTTCCATGACAGACAGCAGCAGCATCAATGTCTCCAAACTGTTCACAGCTCCAGGAGTAGTTCCAGCACAGACCCAGTGTTTTTGATCAGTGTGTTTAGTTTGTTTGCACTGATACTCTGATGCTTCTGCACCAGCAGATTGCCACAATATTACACTCACAACAACAGAGCGGTAAAAGATTTGCAACATCATGTTCATATTCACATAAATAAGCTTCCTTCAAAATGTAATAATGAAAATGTGTTTCTCAAATAATGGCATTCAAAGAAAATAAGTCATACAGTCTGTCTATAGTACTGATGGTTAGCTACAGTACTGTACAGTATAGCAGTATTCTTCACTACATATACTGAAGTTAATTTGTGCAAACAAACATGCATACTACAAGGAGTAGGGAGACAAAGTATAAACAGTAACGAGGAGTGTAAAGTAAATGATGATGTGCTTCTTGGCCAACAGTCTTGGATCAGGGCTTTTATCTGCATTGTTAAATGTAGCTTAGATTGTCTGCTAACTTCATGACGTAGGCAAAATTTTGTAAAGTATTACTTTTCATTGCTTTCTTAATCCTTTTGCATATTAGCTCTTTACCGTTGACCTCCTCCAGTACCCCAGTGTTTCTTTCTTCCCTGCTCTGACTCCTTCAGTCTGATTAGTGACAACAGCCTTAGAAAGGCAGAGCAGCATCCATCTCAGTTATGCATGAGCAGCAATTGGAAGCCAAACAATGGGCTGCTCAGCTCTTGAGCCAGAAGTTCTGTTCTTCGTCTAATAATGAGCTTATGTGGATTTGGCTGATTACACTCACCTTGGAGAAGAGTCTAGTGATAAACAGACGCATACAGATAGATAGAAGCACATTCAGAGCCAAGCTGGAGGAGAGGCTGCTGGCCGGCACTGCTGTGGGACTGACACAAGGAGGGGCCAAAATGGCAGGGGATCCCCATTTCTATTCTAACACAACTCTGATAGACAAGATTTTTTTGAATGGGTTCCAGTAGCATCTCCTCAGTCAATAGTATATCTATTGTCCACCAAAATCAATCTCTTAGTGAAAAAACTCTCTCATCACTTTAATCATAAGTCCAGTGCCAGATGGAGAGAGGGTAAATCACTTTAAAAACAAAAAGCAGGAAACTAGTATCTGCATATACGGCCAAGTCATCTCCCTCCCCCATGTCTCTGTGGTTTGGCTACATAGACTTTTAATGATCCCATTACACCATATTGAATTTTCCTTGACTTATGCAACAATAACAAGTGTCTGTATAAATAATGCCCAACTATCAACCTCACTTACACAATGTCCAGGCAGGCATTTCTGTAAAAAACAAACAAACAAACTAAACATAAATTATTTTAGCATTGTCTTACTTATATATAATGATGTTTGGAGCTGAGACATCCCACCCCTCCGCACGCACGCACGCACGCACGCACGCACGCACACACACACACACACCATGTAGGCTGAAGGAACATGAGCTAAAAGGCTTTGGTGTGCTTGATACAATAAAGATCTAGATGAGCTGCATACATGCCCCTATTGTATAACTCTGTCAGCTCATCCTTGCCCTCTCGCCTATTTCTGTAGCAATGAGAAAATTTGTTCAATAGTTGTGTTCCTGGGAGCTCTGTGATACATTTTTCCATGTTATAGAAGTAGGCAAAATTCATAGTCCTTCCGTTTTCATTTCTCTTTTCTACAACCCCAGTGTGGGGGTTGAGCAATGTTTTTATTTGACTTTATAGACCTCTGTGTCTTAAAGTGCTGTTGCACTTGCCTGGTAGATGGGATCAAGAAAGTGAGCAAAAGGAAAGAATATTGAAATCTTTAGGGTTTTCTATTCATGTGCCATACCATTTGTAAAATTATACAGATCCAACAGTGACACCTGCTTTTAGTGTCTTTTTTCAGTCTTATACAGGGCCAGCCATTTATTTTAGATCAAAATGGCAACAATAGTCATACAGTGCATACTTAATTTGAGCAAATTCATTAGCAAAATATGCTAACAGTTAAAAACAGAATTTATCATATTGTCTTATGAATCACTGCTTTACATTGAACTAATTTGCAAACACAAAAACTTTGCCTGAAAAGGCCTTTTGTCCTTTCCTGCCATCATGGCTTTGTTTTTTAAAATCTGTAGTGACAAGCATCCAAATCTCTCTTCAGTTCAGTGTCTATTCACTGCACATGTAAACGCACTGGATAAAATAATGATATTTGTTATGTGAATATAGAAATACACAGATTAATTTACTCTTGTCTTTTTGCCTAAATGAAGTGAAAAAGGACAGTGAGAGGCAGAAATGATTCACATGGGGGAATCCCAGCTGAAGTACTGGCAGTGTTTCCTGAGCCCTTTACAGTCCAATAACTGCCTAGAGGGAAGAGACATTTAAGCAGGGTACAAGTATCGAGTATAATGTACTTAATGATGTTTCCCTGCTGTTTGTAATTTGCACAAATTTAAAACACACTCGATCACAGGTGCTGCCCCTCTGGGAAACCTCTTGTACTCCAACAGTTGTAGAGGTAACTAAAATGAATATTCCATTAGCAAAGCGATCATGTCAAGAAAACACTATCAATTATGATGCACTCTGAAAAGCATTCTGTTGGCTTCAGGAGAGTGTTTTCATCCCTGTAATGTTTTCGTGATTCAGTCAGCTTGAGAAGAAATAGTGGCATAATGGATCTGATCTCCTGTGTCATGATATTGGCCAGATTTTTTCACAAGATAAGCCAAATGAATTTTGCACACTGCCCTACATCTATTCAGCTGCCATATAGAAGCTGAAATGACACCAATTATGCTGATGGAATTAGGGCTGAGTGCTGTTCTGGTTGCTTTGCAGCCACATCAAAGCTTGTCAGACACACAAAAGCTAATGCTACTGTATGGCTGGGCGGCGAAAAGAAATTGTGCTAAATCCATCTTTTCAACGTCCCTGTCTTTTCAGTTGAGTGGAAGTGGATTAAGGAGCACCTTTTTCTTTAGCTAAAGATAAAGTCCACTTTTAGTGTTCATCTGTTTGTGAATAAATGGGAGAGCTTTAAGCTGCTGCAGAAGACCCTCACAGATATACATAGACACACCCATACAGGGTACATGTTCAAGCCAGTAGCAGACACAAAACAAACTAGTTAATGACACAGCTCAGTGGAGTGAAAAGAGTGGGTATTTACCAAAGGCACTGTCCTTGCTAAATGGTTGAATGGGTGTAAACCAACTAAAGTATATAAGGGGTATATTAAAATACAAATACATGATGTACAAGCATAACAACATACACACCTCTTTTATACCTATCTCTCTGTATTTGCTACTCTGCAAACAATGACAATATTTTTTTGTTATCGTCTCAAGAATAACAATGCTCTTACAAACCCTTTGCATCTCTTGCACAAGGCTTTAGTGATGGTCTAAAGCATTATAAATATTATTATTATCTTTTAGCTGGCACATAATGCCCATCAACAATGCCTGTATAAATGAGTGAGAATGTGATGGGTTTAATGTCCTATGCAGAAACTCTTTTACAGGATGATGATCAGTCAGCTGGTGTGATTCTTTTGGTCCACAGAGCTTGTAAAACTGTGCTATTCTGATAAATAGTTCCACCCAAAGAGCCGTGAACTATCCATTTTATACACACTCATACCAAGCAGCCAGACGAGACTCAAGTGGAGTTGGAAATTAATAATGCCACTAGAAATATGTGGATATCAGTTATGCATCCCAAATATACTCACAGATCTGAAAACATCTCAACTTGTTCAAATTATTATACCTTTTTCAGATTCAGTAGAAATATTCTCTACATTGCTATGTATACATAAAGGTTTTTGGGTTGGTAACTGTATGTTTTTGTAAATTATTTTAAATCATAACACATTTTTCTGGTCTAATAAGACATTTCTGCTGTTCTTGTGCAAAACTTGCTCTGCTACTTTTATCAAAAGTAGAGGTGCAAACAGGAATATAGAAGATAATAAATACATATTAATTGGTTCTTTCTCTCCCACACATTGACGCTGATGAATATATCTTCACTGGTGCATTCTGCCTCACCCACACACGTGCACTCTTTTTCTTACTCCTCATTTCTGTCTCTCCCTCTTTTATTCTTAGTGTATGTTGTCTGCACTCATACATACAGAACACACAGTGTCTAAACAGGGTCACATACCAGATCATCAGTAGTAAAGCTGTATATTTATCTATTTATAGTGTCCAAATGTAAATTGACTTGGCATGTAAATGACATGAATCCCAATCATTATATGGCAAACACTCACTCACCATCCATTCACTTTTCCATTCATGCATATGCGTAAGTACACATTTGTAGAACAATGGGACAATAAGAGACAGACAAATCCCTGCAGCAGCACTCCATACGTCATTGTTTTCTCTACACTGTTGATTGGGAATCTCCCCCCACTGTCTCCACTGCTGACTTGCTATTGGCTGGTTTGATGTGTGGCTTCAAGGATGCATTTTGGTATAGTAGCAATCCCAGCAAGACAAGGATTACTAGGCGGCTAGTTAATTTCCTTTTCTAACTTAGTTATAACAGAAACCTGTAATAACCCACCCCAAAATTCATTCTTCCAATTTAACATACAAGATGTACTGTATTTTGAATGAGGTCTGATATTTAAAATAAAATACACTGTTGGCAACCTGCAGTATTCCTTCTAGACAGTAGCGATTATGGTCTTCACCTTTTGAACTGAAATCACTTATGCAAAGCATTAAAGGTTCGATGCGTAATATTTAGAGTAACTGTTCATATAGAAGTCAGGCTAAAATAACATTATGCACATCTAAGGTAGTTGCAAGTTGTCCAGCATCCACGTTTTTCCTAAAACTTTGGCAAAAAATGGCAGTTTAGAAATAGGCTAATACCTTTACTGCTGCATCTCTCTGCCTGTAGAACATTAAATCAGTCCTAAAGCTTGCTGCATATGCTCAATTACTGATAGCCAAGCTCATATCATTAAAATCACTCACTGGGAGCCCTGGACTCCTGGGGAGCAATGTAAGTACAGTACATAAATTTATGTGCCAAAGGATTGAAAGAGGATGTTTCATTTAAATTATTCCTGTGAATTCCCTTCAGGCTTGCTTAGCTTTGGTAATCCCCCTTGCATATGTTGTCAAACAATTGCTAGCACTCATTAAAATGCCATTACAGGCAGACCAGAGAACATTTGCTAAAGGACTTGGCTCTTGTCGTTCGTTTGATCTTACAATTACTACATTGAATGAGATCTTTGTCTCGAAACATAACATTCACTAGAAATTAGATATTTATTTAGTTTTGGTTAATGAAAACAGATTAGATCTCCATAAACAGCAGCTTTACTGGTTGTACCTATAAACACTGAATGACAGGTGACCTCTGCTGATTAGCTGTCAGGTTTCTGGTGAGAGCCAATCATTTTTATAAAGATGTATAAGCCAGCGTTTACATCTTGACATTTCCGTTATTCTGCTGATGTCTTTATAAAGCTGTCTGTAGCACCTCAATCTTTTCACCTCACAGCAGAATTGTGTTTTAGGGGGATTAGTTTTTTCTGGCAGAATCCTTGCTGCTTCTTGGATTCTCTGAGAATCAGGGCAGAGCCTCTTGCCAAATACATATGCAGTACAATCATATACAGTTCCTAAATGTAAGTGTCTGACTGAGCAAACACTTGTTGAGAGCTACCACATTAGCCCTGTTTGTTACTGTGATTGTGCGTATGAGAGGGTGAAATCGGGAGAGAGAGAGCGAGAGAGAGAGAGAGACCAGTTTACCTTCTTTATTCATCACATTACTGTCTAAGTATTTCATAGATTATTTGTCAGCAGCAGCTGCAGAACAAAAAGCTACAAGATCATTAGGTTTTCTTTGCTGTTTCTGGGCTGGTTTCTATCAATCACCATTGTTCTGTCTACTGAGACCTTTACTATACAGAACAATCTTTACTAATTTGACTATGAGGATTGTCTGTCAACGCTGTGTGTGTCTGCGTGTCCTCTAGTTACACTTCTAACCAACCTGTCAGTCTTCTCATTGACACCTGCCACACAATAAGACGGTGGCATTTGGGAGGAAGATGAACAGGAACATTGTTCAGCACACAACTGAATTATTCATAACCTTGCACATTTAATCAAATGATGAAGAACCAGCTGCCACTATCGGATATGTCACTGCTTTGCCTGCTTACACAATCCTTGAACTTTTTACTGACTCTAAATTATATCAGAAAATGATCCTGCTCTTTCATCAGGCTTAGAATGATGATAGGCTTGAGTGGGCAGTGAGAGCGAGCATCCCTTTCCACAAACAAGGTAAATAAAAAGATCTTCTCAAGTATAAACACTTAGGGCAAAATATCTGGTATTCTGTTAAAGTATCACATGTTTTTCTAGTATTTTTTCCATTCGCTCATGTCACCATAGTAACTCAGATGTCTCTGACCCAAAATTCTTTCTGCATCGTGCTGGACTAGAGGTTTGATGAATAGAGGCCAGGACTTAATCCTATACACGCATGCACACAGACACTCATGTATGCTTATAAGTGAGACACCTACTGATGTGTACAGGTAGCCCTCACTGTTCATAGCCAGATAGAGTTTGGTCTGCACCCCCTGGATGGCCACCACTCGCAATCCCACCGGAATAAGGTTGAACATGGCTGAAAAAAAGATGGACAGCAAACACAAAGAATAAACAAAGCATGTACATTAGTCTGCAATTCATGTGGTAGAATTAAAAAAGATAATGAATGATGCAGCTACTTTAGATTGCTATAATTCACCAAAATCCTTGAGAGCAACTGAGGAATAATTTAGCAGTGCTCAGGACAGGGCAGTTTGTGTTAACATAGTTGATATAGTTGATGCAAGATCAATAAAATGGATATACACAGTACAAAAGAGAAATATCACCAAAAGGAATCCCCAAATTTCAGTGCAAACTAAAGAAGTAGTGAGCTCCACCTGGATAATTATGTAGTGTTCACTATTTGGGAACACCAATAACTACTTAACCCCTGTCTCTTTCTGAATGTTAGTGAGTTGTCAAAACCAAACCACAAATAGAAGCACAACATAAGCCCTGGGACTCAGCCACTCTCTCCCATGGGTGTTTCAAAACACAAATGAAGAAAATCAGAAACAAAAGACAGAAACAGAGAGGAACAGAAAATTGCAGAAATAGCACAGCAGCTCACAATGTTGTGTATTCACACACAAGAACTGAAAGCATAAAGCATTACAAAGACAATACGTACAATCCTTTGAGAAAGATCAAATATGCAAACAAATTGTGTAGCCTAATTTAAATCTATGATGACAGTGCAGTTATTTAATAATGCTGCTCTCTCCTTATCTACTGTAGCAGTGGTCACTATGGCCCAGATGTGATGCTGCATTGCACAAGAGCAGGTGAACATCTCTTACAGACCTATGAGACATATAAAGTACTTCATGCTTACACTTAAACACACATAAATAAAGCTGCTCCTGTGACCAGCAGGAGCAACTCAGCTGGTCGATTAGGTTTATCTATCCCTAATTAATGTCTGCTTGCACTGTATCCTTATGTGTGTGTGTGCGTGTGCGTGTGCGTGTGCGTGCGCGTGCGCGTGTGCGCGTGCGTGCGTGTATATGTGTGTTTCATAAGATGCTGGCAGGGAACCCACAGGCTGAATAGAGGAAAGCACATGCACATTCACCTGAAAGTCTGTAGTCGTGCTTCTATTCCCAAAAAAGGAAACTTCTCGCCTGTTGTTCAGACTATTGTTGGACATACACTCCCAAACAGCGATGCCATCATGACTGCTGTGGATTTTAGTATTGCCGTCTTGATAATACCAAGTACAGTAGATAACATCCAGAACAGAATCGTAACATTTATCTCAAGTGACTGCCTTGATTGTTAAGACTGCCACAATACGGGTAGGGACTGTCAGGTTTAAAGACAAGTGAAGTAAACTTCATTCTCATAGCTGTGAGTCAGTGTGCTCTTACTGTGCTGTAGGTCCTCTTGTCAACCACTTAGTAGGTCCCTATCTGTGGACTCCTTTGAGCAAAGTGCACTGTAGAGGCTTTTTGATGGGCTATTTCATCTGCTTTTATCGCTTTAACATTGCAGACCTGCTTCTCTCTGTGCTCTCATTGTAAACAGCCATAGGAACGTGTAATGTATTTACTGGGTGGAGCAAACAGGCATTGCCAGCATTTGCTTTGTTTAGTAGAAAAACATTTAAGGCCCAGAAATACCCCCTAAGTGGATTTTCGTCTTCCCTTTCTCTCTTCATCCCTCTCTCTGTCTATCTCTCTCCCTCAGTCTTTCTTTACCTCTCTTTCTTGTTTCTTCATGTGAAAGGTCTTTCTTAGTTTATACTCATCTGTTTTATATCCCCAGTGACATCTTTGAAATAACACAATGGCCAGAGTACACAAACAATAACAACAAAAGAATGTCATGGTTTTGGACAGATTAAGAACCGGGAGTACATTTGCCTGGCCTTTTACGTATGACGGATCCCTAGTCACAAGCCTACTGTACAGTGTTTAAGTCTAGTTTGTAGAATAAAGCTGAACTTCCCCATGTTTTAAAAATGTTCTTTATATTTTTTCTCTCCAAATATTCCTTATTTAATTAGAACTTCTGTCAATTTCTTCTGAAACTGACATTCCCTTAGTGATACTGATGCACAGTGTGGGATTGTCTGTGCGTCTTTCATTCTCAATTATATTCTCAGGTTGAGTTACTTTGCTAACTAAATTAAGCTGATCTTTGATCTTTGGTGATGCCTGCTGTGGAAACTAAGTACAGTAGGTGCTTCCTTAAAATGTATACTTAAAACAATAAGACCTACAATTTACAATGCAATATATACAGTATTTTTGAATGTAAGGTTGATCTGTCTTGGCTTTGCTGTATAATGGGCTAGAGGATGTGAGTTAGTATTTTCATATTTTCACTCCTATGGCAAACTGGCAAAATAAATTCAACAATGTGGATCTGTAGATACAGTTTTTATCCATTTTGTCATGTATGTAGCATAATGTTAGGTGTGATGATTTTTGATTTCTTTCCTCTAGTGAATCATATTGCTATGTGAGCAGTTCTTGTCTTTATAATTGCACCTTTCTGAATCTGCGTCTTTCACCCAGTTTCCTTCCTTCGTACTCCCACCACGACACACACGTACACATCTGCTGTCCACACTTCATTTCAGAAGGATTACCAGCCGGTGTGCTGATAGAGATTTTCAAGAGGGGAAACTCAATTACTTCCTGGCTCCTAGAAACACCTGAGTACACTGAAGAGGATGACAGGCCTGCCACCCACTCACAGACCTTTCCTTGGTGGAATAAGAAGGGCGAGGAGGCCTGAGGGACAGGTTTCATGAAGCGTTCCAAGCTGTGTCTTTGTCTGACTTTCATTAACTAGCAGTCTAGGACTCATGACCTATTCAGTGTGATGATAATCTTGAAGGTTCCCAGAAATGACCAGTCACATTTTAAACATTTATCCTGTCTTACTCATTTTGGGAGAAGCAAACCTGCAATCAGAGCAGCCTGAATATGACACAAGAGGACTGGAGCTAAAAAGTAAGCTGTCACGACAATCTTACACAGCTTTTCTGTGATCTAATTGCTGTTTAGCTGCAGTGGCATTTTGGTTGCAGAAAACTGGGTTACTTAAAGAATACTGTAAGGCAGAGCTATGTAAATAATTTAAGACTCAGCAGTTAAATCAGTAAAATTGGTTTAATTACATACCTTCACAGAAACCTCAGTTTCTTTACCTGATTCTGGGATCTACTGTATCTCCAATTTTGCTGACAACAAATTGTATGTGAATTTTGTTTCATTGGATACCCAGTAGGTTTGTGATGCAACACACTGTATAAAATGGAAGTTGAATCACTGGTATACATGAGACCTGGATTTTTTTTATTTCATTGCCATCCTAATTAAAATGTCATAGAAATGTCAAATATCTTTTTCACCACAGCCAAAGAGCCAGAGTGTATCCTCTCACCAAGCTGCGGTGGTAAAGATCAAATCCTTGATTTGTGTGTGCGTGCGCGTGTCTGTATTTGAGTAGGTCCTCTCCCACCATCACAAGACACCAGTAGCTCCAAGAGGACTGCGCTCTCCATCACCATGGAAACGAGCGCACCCAGCTCCTAACAACGCTATTTTTGGAGCAGTGCAAAGAGCTTCACTCTTTCTCCTTTTCCTTTTCACAGTACTCTTTAATTTTCTCTTCAAAAACTATTTTGGGGCCAGGGCAGACCGTTTGTTACGCAAGTTGACTGAAATGTGAGAGCATGCAGATATGACAGGTGGAGTAGTCAGTATGTGTTGGGAAGAATTATACTGCAAGATGTCTGTGTTTCATTGTCTTTGTTTCTACTACTGCACATGATCTGCACTGTGTAGTATTTAAACTTGCTACGACTTTAATTAGAAAACAGATTCTATAAAATTACAAGGTGTTCTGGTTAGACAACATCCCACTTGCTCAGAGCTGCTATTTATATGTAGGATACACGTCATCTCCGCCAAGAGACTAATTGAATACAGAGGTACTAATTCAGAGGCTCTAGAAGTGTTTACATCCACTTACTGTTGGGATTACAAAATAGGTATTACAGCAGAGCTGTTTCAGTGTGCCATGCAGAGCTTTTTTTCAATGATGTTGTTTTTAAATGGGGGCAAAGTAGGTTTCACATAGGCCAGTAACCACTCCACTACTCTAATCTTTAAAAGCATGTGTTGTTCACTGCCCTGTATAATTATACAGTGGTTTGTTTCTGCTGTATTGTTGCCAGACAAGTGGTTGTGCTTTTACTCTTCCATTGATCTCCTCTTTAATCTGTCTATTGAAAACAAAGAGCTAGTGGGTGTAATAGTAATGATTAGGGATGCATACATAGTATAAGACAAAACTGTCTCTCACCAGAGGCAACGTGTGACAGACTATAAACCCAATCATCATCTGTGCTCAGGTTGCTATAGGACATTGAAACAGCTACTCAACATTGCTTCAGTTAAATACTGTTGACAAAGAATTATGTATGTTGTTCTTAAAAAACTAACATTGTTCATTCACAGGAATGAACAAGCAGCAATAAGTTGAATGTTGTTCCAACCTAAAATTCATGAATTCACAAAGAAGTGGCATCTAACATCAAAAAGTAAAGCTAAACATATTTCTTAAGCTTAAATTCATTTGATGTTGAATTTGACATTGTACTCCATTAGATAGCTCATGCAGTCCTGACTGTAGTACACAGAACAAATAGTAGAAAGGTTAAATTGACCACATCTTTGACAAGCCATGCATCATGCCAATAATATATAAAAATCAGGATAAACCAAATATTGAAGTTGAACTTACTGTAACCATTGTCCTCCTCTTTCGTTCCATCAATGGTTCCATCTGCCTGCAGCTGCAGGTGGAATCCTTGTCGACTGTACAGCTTCGTCACAATCCCCTTCAGCTGGGGCTCTGGAAGCATAAAGGAAACGGAGACAGGAAGACGAGAATTAAACCTCACAATGTAGAAAAACATGAATGTGTCAATGTGATGTCTCGTGTAGCCTTGTAATGGGAAAATTTAGTTACGCTTTACCCGTCAATGTCATTTTGGATGTTACTAGAGGCACAAAATCCAATTTTGTCAAAGGGTATTAAACCTGAGTGGGCCTTAGGTGAGACAGAAAGGTTCAGTTACCAGGGCTGACTGTGATAGGTTGAGACACCTTTCAGTCAAGGAGATACGACCCATGATCACCACCAAAAACATGTCAGAAGACGTAAATTCAACTACTTAGATCTGACAATCTGCAGAAAAGAACTAGAGATGTTTTTAATGGAATCCAGTGTTGGATAATTTTGGAGCCTCAATCGGGCAGCAATTACGGGAGCTGCAGTTTAAGACACTTAACTGTTCAGTTGTGTTAGAGGTTACTTTATAAAACGAGAGGACTGATAAAGGCTTTGGACTTGTTTATGTCATATACACAGACTCCTGCTGATCCTGTAGCCACTTTATAAGGGCCATTTAGTTTTATTGTGCAGTAAGTAAATAAGCAAAGCAAGACATCTGATGAAATGATTTCAATAACTTTTTTGTTTTATGGAATTGAAACATGAAACAGAGAAATTTGTTACTAGTATTTAAATGGAAAACAGTTAACGAATTTAATCTGAGTTTCTGTCTCCATAACCCATGTGATGTGATGTGACCACAGAAAATAAGATCATAGATTGACAAACACAAATAGAATAAATTGTAAAAATGGTTTTGGGGGTGTGTGGTGGCTCGTCTAAGGTGGCAGAGTAAATTCTCATGTCAGCTCTCTTTGTCTATCCACGCTTCCTGTCACTTTCAGTGTGATCTGTTCAGAACAGGTAAAATGTGACAAATGCCATAAAGACAAAATATAGGATGTAGACTAATAAAGTAGTGCTGCTGTTTTTTTTTTTTTATTCAAATAAAAGCCCTACACAACATAAGCCTCAATGGGTTATAAAAGACAATAAGTTTAAGTAGCAGAGCATTTACTTTTGAAGCGAGTGGGGTAGCTTGTCTCTGTAACATCACTGTAAAGTCTGATAAGAACTAAGTGCTCTCCACTTCCAGGTTACTGTCCCTGGTGGAGTGTCCCTTACTGTGGTTTACCACACCTTTCATCTACTGTATCCTTTCATCTCACTTTCCTTTCAGCACTGCCATTTCTAGTCTTACTAAGCTTAGTTTTGCTGTGAAGAAGGTTTAAAGTGTGCACAAGGAACATTGTAATGATTTTCCAGCAAAACTATTCTTTTTGTTTTTCAAGTTAGGGCACCTGAAAATAAGGAGTAAGATACGAAGTTGGAGGATTTTCACACATTGACGTTCACTGAGAGATCTACAAATGTCAACATATGCTGTAAACACAGGAGAACATGACCGTGTACACACCACATTACCAGACAATACACCAAACTAGATCCAGTTTGTATTTCTCAAAGATGCTAGGCCTTTGTGGTGAGGCACAATGTGTAAGTCACACACACAGACAACGCCGCCTTCTTGGCATTCATTGTTTCCTCCACAGAACAGAAATGGAAATTGAAAGCCAGAGGGTTGCAGAAAAAGTAGGATAGTTGTTGCATAAGTGAGTATTGTATACATTATAAAACATTTTGGACATGAAGATAGAACTAAGACAGCACAGAGTTGAATCTTGTGAGGCCTTGCAGTCCTAATGTCGTCAACCATGGAGGAAATGACACAGCTGACAAAAGGTGTGATTTGGGCCTGAGCAGGATGTGATCAGGTCAGTTATGCAGCTGTGGTCATTGCTGCTCTGGAATTTTAAGGGAGTGGGTGTTTTAGGCTGCAAACACACTTCTGCCACTGCAATAACACCAGTGCTTTAATAAGATCTGGGTTCATTCTCCCAGGGATACACTAGACTTTACAGGACTTTTTGAGCACAAAGAACTTAATAGAATACACAATATAATGTTTGAGTTTAAAACTCTAAATTAAAGGTAGTACCTGCTTGTTTGAATATGTGTTGATTTGTCTTTTCGTCTTATCTGATATTTATCAAATGTATTGTATATTCATTGTAGGTATGAATCCATTTTGAGGTTAATAATGCTTTCTTAAGTGCCCATGATGACCTGTTGACACAGTTTAACATGAACAGTGAGAACTGGCTCATAGTGACAGTCAAATCTGTCCTGACTCGCAAAATCTACGTTTACATTCCTGGTCCATTGTGGACACAATAAGTAGAAGGCATCGTCTGAGTTTCCAAAGGTCTCTGTGGACGTACTTCATAACGAAGCTTTGACAAAGTCATTCATATTCTGGATTTTATATATAGACATGGAGTCGTAGTTAGTCTGGTCTATCTTTAGATAGAACTGTGGCCTGCTATATTAGATGAAGCGATGAGTGGAGTGATGAGGATAATGGCCTGATGAAGCTGCACAACAGACCTGGTCGTCTCCTTCGCCTCTTCTTGGAGCCAAAGAGTTTGACCCGGGAGAAAACGTTCAGTCGACTGGGTTTTTCACAGCTTCCTTTGGTTTTACTGGGGCTGCTAACGCAGCGGCAGGCGTTCGACTTCTCCCGCTCCCTCGCCTGCCTTTTCTGCCTTATGAGGGAGCTGGCGATCGCTGCAGCCATGGCCAGTTTGGCTGCGTTCTGGAGAAAAAACTTCCAGAGAAATAATCACCCTATGTTTGAATCCAGAAAACTGGATTCTGGAGGGAAGCGTCCAGGCGCAGTGGTAACAATCTGAGGTAACAACGATTTGTTAGTTAAAAAAATAAAATAAAGTGTACTATGAAGAATATACAATAAAATAGTCCCCGTAGAGCAGTGAAGCCAGTTAGATAACGTCCAACTGAATCATGTTTTCTTGCACCTGGGCGTTATTCAGGACCTGTCCGTTTTGTATCCGGGAAAAAAGTGAAACTTAAGAAACCACACGTTCCACCGCGGAGCTGGACAAAGACTTTCACCACAGCACATCGCATGTTCCTCCAACTGTATCATTCAACACATAATACGCACAAACACGGTCTCTGTAAGCGGTTTTGCATCTTCTCACTAACTACACGGGCGCGCACATGGCGCTCGGGTAGGCAGACAGGCGTAAATGAAGCTGAGTGCGCAGCCACAGGATGGAAACACCTGTTTGCAGAGTGTTTTCACTGCTCTTACTCTGGTTTCTCTAATCCCTTGTTGCTGTCGGGAAAAGACTTAACACCGCGTTTTGTAAAGCAAGCGCACACGATGTGAACGAAGCGGTAAAAAAAAAGTCCCCATTTATTTTTCTCTCTTTTCTTGAACCGAACCAAGGCAGACTAACGGCAGGAGGCGCCTCATCCTGGATGCTGCGTATGAGCCCAGCGCAAAGCACAGACTCAGCTGTGCTGCTCAGAGCATCCCACCTACAACCTGGACATCGAGCAGTGGGGAGGAGAGAGAGAGAGGACAGGGAAACACAGACCCCGTCAGTGTGCACAGAAAATGAATGTCTCCATGTTGACCGTCGTATGGGACGATTCATATTACATATTAAAAGAGACAGGGGCGTACATGGCGTGGGCGCGGGTAGGAGGCAAATACAAGAGCAGAGAATTCCACAAATTTTCTGCGTTTTATTAGACCTGTTTGGACTGGAAGTCGCGAAAAAAAAAAAAAAAAAAAGAAACTGGAGGAGACCAAATGACGAATTTCACAAATCAAATCCACTATTTCAAACTTGAGCCTTCAACCTAGTAGACCACAGAAATCTCATACACGATTAACTATATGAACCACAATAGTTAACTATAATAAAGTGCATAAAGAAAACATTCCTTATTAACTAGTGTCCTTGCTGGATTTAGTGTGCAGGGATACAAGAGCATGTAGTCATTTGCTATAAGAC
The DNA here is from genome assembly GCF_900324485.2 of Mastacembelus armatus. Lineage (NCBI taxonomy): Eukaryota > Metazoa > Chordata > Actinopteri > Synbranchiformes > Mastacembelidae > Mastacembelus > Mastacembelus armatus. Next base: position 9,639,416 of record NC_046642.1, read on the forward strand.
GAACATAGTGGAATAACCAGAGTGTATAACACGGCACCACAAGTTCCTATATAATAAATATGAACTTTTATTTCAAGACAAAAACCGAAATCCTCATTCTTTTACACCTTAAAAATGTCTCTCCTCATAAAACTGTTATAATAGGCTATTACTGGCAAATTATAAATTTACATAATGAACATACCAGCTGAAAGAAAATGTAGTCAACATTATTGTAGTAACTCCAATTGAAACTGCATGTTCTGTCTCTTTTATTACCACGGCTGCACGCCCGCCTCATCACTCCCTTGCTTTTCCTCAGCTCCAGACTGAGCACAATTTACAGCCTAACCGATGGTGCCATCTACAGTCCTCAGCTAAAACTGTCTTATATGCTTATTTGATTTCCTCTGATTTAAAAAGAGACTCCAGTAACACACAAAAGTAGCCTATGTATTTTGCGCTGATAAAATGTGAGGCGTCGCATAATTACCTGAAATAAAAGTAGAGCAAGTAGAGTAAATAACTCAATAAACTGAAACTAAAGACCAGGAGTAAAATCTAAACAAGGATAAACACGCTGTCAAAGCTCTAACCAAGTCCAGAGCAAAAACAGTGAAGCGCAAAGTGGCTGCACTTCAGCACCACGGACAGCTCCAAGGCGGTTATCAACACTCATCAATAACACCGATAAACACTGATGGTAGCATTTTAAAAACAGCAAACACTTTTAATTTGAGATTATTTGGGACGTTTTCTCATTTCGTCAGTTGAAGTTAAAAACACTAAACGAAAGCAGCGTAGATTCAGAAAGAACAGCCGCCTACCTGAGACAGACTTTCTCAAGGGAAAAGTCATGATTCTTAACAGCTGGAGACAAAACAGTGACTTGGATACTTGCAGTCCTAAAGCAGTGAAGTGAGGGCGAGTAGTCTACATTCAGCAAAGTTCAAACCATTGTCAGACAACTGTCAGAGACGTAGTGGAAGAAAAAGCATCGAGGCGTGGCCATCAACAGGAAGATCATTACAGGACATTAGCGACATGCCATTATGACTTCTAAAATGCTCATTAAACATTCATTTAGAGGTCTTCTTGATCCGGCAAACACGGGCGGGTGTGTTCACTGTATTGCTGCGCTCGACTGGGCCAGATTGAAAGAAAAGTGATCGAAAATGTAGGCTGGGATTGTACTTCCTTATTGGCGCAGAGAAGACTTTCCTCTCATATTACAAAAAAACGATGTAAAATGATCCGATAATGCATTGACTAAACCGGTTATACAGGCCTGTCCACTTTGGACTGCAAAATATCGATGTACAATCAACCGAGACAACAATATGCATTAGGCCAAGTGTTTTTACAAAGACAACCCTCTGTTCTGTAGAGGCAGTTTTCACAGATCACCCAGCTAATACTCAATGTGACGTGTGATTATTTAGCACATAAATGAATGGCAGCACAATGTATGAAGCCTGGCTTCTTGTTTTGCCTGTATAGTTATTCTTGCATTACTTATATAAGGCGTGTGAGTAATTGCGATGTATGGTTCTTTATAGACGTGATGTAAGTGAAGAAGCATAAGCTGATTTACTGACGCACTGTATGTAATGATGGACTGAACAATGAGCTCTGATTTATAGAGCCTTAGAAACTTCTCGGGGTCAGTGTTCTCCATTGTGCCCACCGGCTATGCGCGCTTTTGAACACTAGATGGAGCAAGTGGACTGACTATTATTCTCTATGTATTCTCCCTAAAGGGGAAATGCACAAAAACAAAACTCAGGTCATTTTTAATATTAAGATAAGACAAGAGGAGCAGCAGAATTTGAATTAGTTCTTTAATTGTATATTTTAAAGCTGGTCTCTTCATCTTAAATCAGCATCTTCAAGCTTCCAAACATCTTAAATTGTGAAGTTTTAATGTAGAACTTGTAGTTGTGAATCTGTAAAACTTTAAATTCACAGACTAGAACAGCAGATAGTATTTAAGGTGTGTGTACACATATTGTATTATATTATATTATATTATAGACAGCCATACAGAGTAATTTCCGGCTCTTACAAACGGGTATTTTATTTTTGTTGGTTATGTGTTCAAAGTGGGAGTCACTCGATAGGAATATAATACCAGTATATTGATTTACAAAGGGTGTGGTTTAAACGATAAGGTATGATAAGCATTTGCCTTCCCCTTCCACTGTCACTGTCTAACCTTAAACTCCATACACTCTATGGAAAGATGGCTGCCAAAAGTTGTTTCAAGGTTGAACCTGACATTAGAATCATAATTACCTGATGAAAAGCTGACAACTAAATATATGGTAGCAGTAATAGTGGTAGTTTTTTCTGTGATGAAGAGTAAAAGAGAGCAGGGAAAAAAATGTACTTCCACATTGATGATTAATGAGAAAACAGTCTAAGCAGTTTACTTTGCTTCACTCAAGTGATTGTAATTTAGACTTTAGATGAGGAAATGTCTTCAAGGCATATAGTGGTTAAAACCTAAATTTAAAAAAAACTACCAGCATCATAGTTTTTAGAGAGGGTGCACAGTCATGGGTGCCATATACCTTAGCCACAATTCTTAATGCAGCACTTTGTAAAATGTGACCTTTCTCAGAGCAGCATAGCAAGAGCTGAGGCTGTAACTAGTGTAAGCAAAATATGTTTCTGTTCTTAGCTATATGTTATTGCTATATTCTGGAAAAAGTGCACAATGAACCTCTAGAGAACCTGATTTGCACTGCAGCACTGTTCACCTAATGCCTCTGATTGTGCCATGAGCAAATCCAGACTGAGATCTCCCCATTAACAGAAGCAGATGCCAGGTTTTGCTTCTGTCGACCCACTACTGATAAACCGGGGCCATCTCTCAAGCACACATTGTGATCCTTCAGGAGGATGGCTGGATTTATCACTGACAGTAAGGAGAACAGAGGAAGATGATGAGTCAGGCTACACTTTACCACAGCACCAATAATCAAACACTAAGATAAAACTAAAGAAAGTACAAATATGTATAGGCTGGATAATTTCTAGTCAGCTCTTAGTGCTTTTCTTAGCAGTAGCCAAATTATGATGGGGAAGGAAAAATATCATACAATGACACAGGCGGAGATAAAGTTACCAATCAGATTTAATAGCATAAGTTCATTTCCGGCTTATAGCATTTGCATTTTGTGATTACTATTTGTTAAAGCATTTGTTCAGTGTCTTCTGAATTCCGTAGTCTCTGACGAAACTCTGGCCACAGTCCAACTAACTTCTATACAGGCAAAACAACTGTCTTCTATAAACTAGTGAACACTCTAAACTCTAAGTCTAAGAAAGTCACGCAAGAATATACATGCAGACACACTCACACACTCTCTCTCTCTCTCTCTCTCTCTCTCTCTCTCTCTCTCTCTCTGTCTCTCTCTCTCTTTGCTTGTGTAGCAATGTGCCATGGGTGTATTAATTACTGTACTGTCCCAGAATGCCAGTCTACCTTGGCCTCCCAGAGGCACCATCAGTGTACTGTACTCACACACACAGACATACACACAGACACTGTGGAGAAGTTAGATAATGCAATTTCAGTATATCTAATGTGTGCAATATACATCCTAAGTACATGCTGAATAGTTTTGATTTCAATACACTAAAATGTTTTTTGTCAAAGGGTCCCAGCACCCTGCTGCTCTTCCTATGTCTGCCCACTAGGGAGCAGAACTCCAGGGACAAAAGAGAGACAGGCCTGTGTGCTGCCAAGGTTGAACACTGTGTTGACCTTTTGTATTATTGAATATAACCAAACAATTAAAGCTATCTCTTTTTATTAATAACCCAAGGCTGTCATGATAGAGAATTTAATTAATTTTTTATATTCTTAGGGAAAAGTGGCCTCTAAGGGCAAATGCTGTGTAAATGGGGATGTTAACCTTGCTTGTTGTGTTTAATACAGGGTAAGCAATGTACCAGGATTGTGCTACACATTATATCGAGATATGTCCAACTAAATCAATATCTTCACATACCAATATTATAGCAGGGCTTTTGCTTTGACCTCTTGGTGCAGAGTGAGGGGATAAAGTGCATAAAAAAGGGAAAAAAGGAATGATCTCTGATCAGCTCAAACCGTTCAGCCTGTTGGCAGCATTGTGCTGGCTGTCTGCTCTGTGTGCACACTGGTACAGTAAATCCACTACAACAGCAGCTTTCAGCATGCTAGGCCACCAGTGCCATAGTGACACCACACGTTGCCATGGAGACTGCACATACGTAAGAGGGTGTATATGAAAGTTCGAGACAGAGAGAGAGAGAGAGAGAGAGAGAGAGAGAGAGAGAGAAGGGGGGTTGGGTACTACAGATCAAGAAACCATCAGTCACTCAATGTTCCAGTGCAGGATGCAACTATATTGCAGTCATAGCTGACTGGCAGACCCATGGCAATGATTGTGTGATCTGTTCCACCCCTTTGGAAACAGAGGACTATGTTGAGCGCATGAAAGCGAGGAGTCATATCATATGTGAGCTGTGTTATTCTGCTTCTCAATAAATCACCACCACTTATTTCTTTATGTCATTTTAAAACTCTAAAACTAATTAGAAGCAGAGAGAATGCCTTGCACCTCTCACCTTTTATATAACAACTGGCTTCAAAGTTTTTGTCTGCTGATTAGCGCTGCTATATTTTCTCTCACAGAGGGAATAACTGCAGAGTTTTTTTGTTACCCAATCCAAAGGAACACACTTCTATTTTATACATCAGTAAAAGCTAAATATGGCACTGAAACATAGAACTGAAGCAGTTTCTGGAGGTGAGGATCTGCCAGACATGTTGTGACTGTTTCTCTGATAATGATACAAATTACTGAGAAGGTGCACTGCTGAATAATTTTCATCCAGTAGATGTCTATTTTCAGTCTGCACCTTCACAGTTAAATGCAAGAGTCACAAAGTGGAAGAACGGTGATTATCATCCCAAAAAGGTGACATTTCAGTTAATGCTCATTCATCTTTGCCTCAGAATGTTGCCCAATATACTAATCACAAAATGCTTCTGCAGTTAATTATGTAAATATATAACATTAACTAATACCCACAGGAATTTCTGCTGAAAGACACAGCACAAGGACATAAGAAAGTATAACATAGCATGAGCTACTGGTACATCATTCTGCTTTAATAAAGTCATTTGATTGTTTTATTTGTGGACAAGAGAATTCTTCTAAAATGAACTGCATGTGAAGTACAATTAAACTTAGAAGTATACTGTGAGCTTTCATACAGCTGCTAGCCTTGACTGATTCGGTAAAACGATATGTTTTCATTACTCTGATACATATGGTACAAGTACGTAAAACACTGTAAAACTACAGGACACAGACACTCTTGTCCACTAACCAGCTGGCCTTAACTTCAGACAAAAGATGGGAATGGTTAACAATACTTAAATTTAAAGCTCCAGGCCACATGACCTGAAGACCCCAGAGCTGACTGATTTTAAAAAAAGCTACAGTGTCTGACAATACCCTGTTTGATCAACTCATGTCCTGGACAGGAATATGAAAAAGAAGCAGGTTTATTTAACTTGTGAGGTCGGGTATGAAACGTCAATGAGATGATGTCAGCAGGCTGCGGTTTTGTTTAGTCCAGTAATGGAAAATGAAATGTAATATCTGTGTGTGTGTGGTACAAACACATATTTGTGCAGTGTGTGTGGTTGTTTCTGCCAACTACATGACCCCACCGCTCTCCGCTCCCCTGGGGCATTGTGGGTGAATCATAACCAATGTTGTTGTAAGCTGGAGAAAGGTGGCTAAAAGCCCCTGTGACTGATTGCTGTGAAGGGAGCACTAGACCATGTAAATACTTCAAAGAGCAGCAGGTCTTACAGAACTAAAGCCATAGTATAATGTTGATTCAATAGATGAGAATCAGTTAAGATTGTATAGAAAGTAGTTCAGTAGTACAGAAGACTTAAGTTAGACCATCTCCCAGGCCCACAGTAATGAAATTTGGTATATAATATACCAGCCACAATAAGCTTGGTGCCCAAATCATGTCTATGCACTTATCCACTTGTGTATATAGATGATTTAATAAGCAATTATACATGTACATGCATACTGTACATTACAGATATGTACATGTACACACAGATAGCCATTCCCCCAAATCTAATGAGATCTTGATAAGCCTGTTGTCACCACATCTAGTGTCTGTCATTGCCAGCATCACAACAGGAGGTAACTGAAGAAGGAAATCAAGTATAGGAGATACTCCTCTGCCAAAATGAACGACTGAACAGTAACATGTGTGAATCATAGGGAGCAAGTTAATGAAAGTCCTTTGGCAATATCCGTCAAGGGAGGGGCAACTACATAGAGATGGCATTTAGGAGCTGAAAGACCATAAATAACAAAATCACTTTCATTCTCTTTCAAGTTAATCCTCCCCCATTAACCAGAATACACCCAGGAAATAGGCTCGCGTCGCAGTGAAGAGGGACATCTGGTATCAAAAAGAAATCAAGGAAGTGTGCTGCAGCCAAAATAAAGATGCTCAGACTTTCTGAAAGTTTGTATTAATAACTCCATGCTAATTATACCCCGTCTAGCAAGAGCAGTCTTAGTCCCAGAATACAGTAAGTGAAGTGATGTCGTCCTACATATCCCTTCTAGTATGACACATCAAGGAAGGCCGTGGAGTGAGAATAAAGGCACCATCTCAGACACGAGCTGCCTTAAACTGTCTGTTTACTGATGGAGACACAAAGGAAGTTTTAAGACTGGGAAAACAGCACAAGGTCACACTTACTTCTTTTTTAAGAGGTGCTAACTTAAGACTCATTGTTGTCTTAGCTGATAGACAGAAGCACAAACTGCTCTATTCTTGAAATTAATACTATATTTATAATTGTGAAATGGCAAGATAACAAAGTAATGCAGATGCAAACATTTTGCCTCTCTTAGGGCGAAGAAACTCTGACTCCTGTCATCTTTCTAAGAAGTGAAATGGGCTTTCTTCTTGGCCATTAATAAGATCTTTGTCAACAGGATAACTCCATCACATCCCTTGTCTGGCATCAGGAATAACATAAAATATTATGTGGTGAGGTCAAAATGTGCAGTGCAGCAAGCTGAATATAAACATTAAAGTTTATTTTAGTCTGACCTTATGCACTGGGATTTCTCTGCCACTGATGCATTTTCTGAAGGAAAGTGTCAGAGGTTTGATTGTTCTGGTGTTGATGTAATGACTGCAGATTAGAGAGACAGTGAAGATACATAGAGTTAAATGCTACGTCAGCTGACGTATAGTAAGTGTTGAATGGTTGTGCATGGATTTCAAACCTATGGTGCTACGCTTGAGTTTAGATGATTCTGAATATGTATACATATGCCAGTGTGACTGCATGGTTCAGACTGGCATGGATTATTTCAGTACACCTAAAAGCCCAACGTGTTAGGTGGAACAGATCGTCTAAGCTGGAAGTGACACGATAGGAGACATGACTCAACTGATGGGAGTGGGTGGGTAAATAGGTCATGTTCCCTACCCAACAGAGAGCATCCCACTTTTCACTTTCACTCCCTGTGGTTGTTAGTGAAGTCGGCACACAGAGAAATCAATGGAAACCTAATGACAATAGATGGTAGTGGACCAGTGTTTGGAACATAACAGGTGGGAGGAGCTGTGCAAAGCTGATAGAGAAACCTACAGAGGTTTGAAAAAGTAGGCCAGAACACAGCAGTAAAGCAGTAATGACTCTCTGTGGTCCTTAGCAGGCAGATAATATGAAGTGCAACACAGTTACAGAAAAGCATTGGACTTGTAAAACCATAATGAAGCCTGTAGTCATAACATATTGTGATCTAATCCCTTTGCCTACATTACATTATACTAAGACATTAACACCAGCTACCAGACAAATGCTTGGTAAATTACTAACCCCCCAAAAAACTAAACTCCATGTTTCTTGGTCCTGGGCCTTATAGAGACACTGCAGTCCCCACCGAGATATATATATATATATATATATATATATATATATATATATATATATACTAGAAAAGTCATACCATCCTTCTCTGTGTGCATGGACCCTAAATTCATACCCATCTATAAACAAGCGTCATGAACTGAATAAATACTGTATGTTTATACAGGCAGGCATTAGATAGCTGAAAATAGTATATAACAATGGAAACTGTAATTCAAAAGAAAAAGTCAAACCAAAGCCCCAACTGCTGTCCACAACAAAGACACAAGTAACACAAGAAACATTTTTGACTCACTTATGGCAAATGTTGGAATCCTTTAAGAGTGTTGCAGTTGTACCTCTTTGTATATACTTACTAAGTACAATCCCCCTGCCACTGTTGCAGACTGATTCCTCACATCGAAAATCAGACTATTCTCAAAAGCAGAGCGGCATCTTTTATTCTCCTTTGATTTGTGTTGCAAACAGCTAAAGAGAAATGAACCATGTGCAGTTTTCATGCATTCTTTCAATCCCGCTGTCTTTATAAACTCATCAAAAAGGATGAAGAGGGATCCAGAAGATCCAAAGGCAGCACAGCAGACACCCTGCTGCAGTGCATGCTGTGTGTGTATGCAGCCCTGTTGAGAGACTGGGTCTGGGGATATGAGGTACTTCTACTTTTATCTCTGTAGCAGTTTCTCGCCTAACTCTCCAGTCCTGCATGTCTTTAGGCAGAATGGAAAATTGGTTGTATAGTATGTTATGTACATTATGTGTCTGTGTGTGCTTAGAGTCCACAAGAACTTCATTCCAGTTCCTGCCTGTCTAGAGTAGCACAGACCAGAACACGTGGAACTCCTTATCTCTCTAAGGTTTAATGTGGCTTAATACCTGAGAGGGCTGTAATATCACAATGGCCTTTGTTTTTATTTTTTCTAGGCTCTTCCTAGTAACAGGCCTTACAAATCAGATCATGCTTTAACATGGTTGAATGATGGCACTGATCCCTCTGTTGTAGATTGATCAGTGTAAATGACTGGAGCCTTAGAGCTGCGTCCTTCAAACAGCTGTGGTATTCTACCAGTTTACAAAAGCAGCTACCACAAATTGTACTCATATTCAACATGTCCGAACAAATCTTAGTACTGCTCACTTCCTACCACAGAGTGTAGGAAAAGAACCATTCCTGAATCTCTAGGCATGACCTGGATGCACACCATCATCCAGAGTCAGTGTGTGTGTTTGCAATTGAGGAGATAACATGGGGAGATTAGGACATATTAACCAATGCTGCTGGCAGTCAGGAGACAGATTAGAGATGGGAGGCTGTGTGGCCTGTTGTGATCATCAGTATGGCTGAGGCACTGCTACCCTCTCTGATTGCTACCTATTACATCATAGTGAACATGTAGTTAAAACCTGTGACATCCAATTCACACACACCAACAGAACAGAGCCAAGGGCAGGTTCCTAGTATTCATCATTACACTAAAGAGACACTCAATTAACTACAACATGCAAGTAACATGCCTTTTTTTGGTTGACAGTTCAGTACTTGGCCTATCATAACCTTTTGAACTTGGGATGCTTTTTTTGGCCTTTGTTCTTTCTTTCCTCCTGCGTGTGTGAGGGGAAAAAAGGGACAACTGTCATTTTATGCTGGCGGGGCCTGACAAGATGTGCAATGTCTAATTATCTCCTCTAGCCAGTGGATTAGTGAGCTAACACTACTGGCTGCCATGAGGCTGTGGGTTCTAGAGAACACAAACATGCCAATCTCAGATGAGATGGACAACTGCAACCAGATAATTATCCTAATATAAAGAGGGTTTTTAGTACTTAAAATCTGGGCTTGTTGATTTTATGAAAGAAGGAGTGAGAGGTTATTGAGGAAACAGTGGGATTGTGTTGCCTGGACAATGCATGATTTTCTGAAAAGTATAGAATATTTGGTAAATATGTAGTCTGCCTTCATTGGTTTGCATGTCTGTATATATTTATTTGTTTGTGTGTGAACATCCTTCCCCGTCTCACCAGTACCTGCCAGCTGAGGCTCAGAACAGCCACACAGATGCAACACCTCTATGTTGTTGTATTTTCAGTCCAGTGCACCGGCCTTTCTCGCTTGGTCGCTTGTATGTGTGTTGTAAAATTAGATTTGAGTGTACAATAATGATTCACGGGCCTCCTGCTTGCAGCATACTAATGCAAGACACCCAACAGAGGGTGTGCATTTGTGTCTGTGTGTAGTGAAGATGATGAGAAGGTATAAGGCTGTACAACTAAAGGAGCTCTACGCACTGCCGGAGCTTGTTCCAGGTAAAGGGCACGTCATACAGGCCAATTGAGTTACTTACATCGGGGCTCATTTGACAAACACCTACAGAGGGTAATGGAGAAGCACTGTACATTGTAGTGAACAGAAATGCGTGCTGGAGCAAGCTGATGAAGGGAAGGGGAGGGCTGCCCACTGGGGAAGCAGGAGCTAGCAGTGCTTGACAGTTGAAGAATTATCATTTCATAAACGCTATGCATTATTTATGTCTTATCCATCCATTGTCTTGGCACTTGCATTTACAGTACAGTAACCTTGAGAGATGACACTGGGCTACTAATGATGGAGAGAATATGATATAATGCTTGAAAAGATTGCTCTTCATTTAAGTATTATTACACACAGGGTTTTTTCCCCCCTAACTATTAGTGTTTCCTGTTTAATATACATCTTTTCTGACAGGCCTTACCATTATTACTGTATTATTTGTGTTGTCACTCAGATGTACAAAGCTGTAGAGGGGTAAAGTTAAGCAAACAGATCAGAGGTGAAAACAATATATAACTAAGATGCTTTTTTTTTTGTTGTTTTTTTTTTTTTCAAAGCTGGGGAAGAGATTGCACAGCACACACATCACTGAGTCTGCATTAAATTGGCTAAGGCAACTGTGGAATACCCTGGATACTTTCCAGACATTTAACCACCATTGAGGAGGAAGTAAACAATCTGTCTCCAATGCAGAACACAGAAATACAACCAAGTCAGGGAGACGGGGGAAGAAGACAGAAACCCTCTCTGGCTGGCACATTTAGCACAGCTGGTACTACAATTATGATGATCGTAACGGGCATGTAGCAACCTTTTCTATACACTCTGGTAGTATCAGTATACACTGTATACTCGGTATATGGAAGACAGCATAACTTTACTCGTCCTTATATAATCTGGGTCTTGTCATTTTCCCTGAAAGAGCCAAGCCATCTCAGTGCTGGCAGATGACACGATGGGAGAAATTGGGTGTCTGTATGAATCCTAACCAACATGAGCCCTGCCCAGCAGGCTAGTGCATTACTTGGTGCCCCCTGAGATGAAACAGGCAAGAGCTTTACATAACCCTGGCAGCATCCAAGATAATCCTCAAATTTTGTCTATGTGGCAGAGCCAAAGTGCCTGCTTTTGTTGTTATTCCTTGCTCTCTTGTTCTCATGTACAGCATGAGCAAACAATTTTGTGCAATTGGACACTTAACACTGGATATTAAATAATTGTGAGAATGTTATGCATAGAGGGGTACATAAACATTTTGTTTTCTGCTGCCCCAAGTACATACTGTAATGGAAACTCTAAATTACCTCAGTCAATATTTGGCATATCTTGACAAACACAAGTAATGGATTGCCAGAGAAATAAAACCAATATGCAAATAGCTGAATTTGCCCAGGCAATATGGTGTCCATTTGTCTATCGAAGACTGTCAGATAGAAGTATCTAATGCAGCTGTAAAAAGTCATTAAGATGATAACTCTAACAAAAGCAATCAGTACAAGCTTTGAGTTGTGGCCTTTTTTTGTCTCACGTACTGTACAATACACATACATTTGTTTAAGCCTCATGAGTAAACAACAAAAGAAAAGGGAGCACAGAGCATAGTGGGAATAGTAGCTACCACTGAATATCTGTGTTTTGACTTAGAGAGAGAACCAGGCTGATGAATAACTAGCAGAGGCATGCTGCAGTGTTGGCAATGGACCAAGTACTGTACACACTGTGCAGCCTGTTGACTTCAGTAGTGTTTATGTGGGTTTTAGATCAAACTGGACAGTATGAATTAAATGTCTTCAAGGCTATCACTATAGAAGGCCAACTGGAACAAAACTCAAGTTTAAGATTCTTTAATAATGTAAAAAAAAGTGATCCATAAAGGCTTGAGGGGTGCCCATTTTGGGAACTGGAACTCCTGGACCATGCAAACTTCTGAAATAAGGATCCACTCTTAGAAAAAAACACTCAGGATTTATTGGAAAGTTTACATATTATATCTGTGCTTTAATGTCTCCCCAGCGAATTTGCATGTGCATAGTCTGTACTATGGCAGCTGTCAGGAGCCACATTTCTAGCCTTCTGTTAATGTGGTGTTGACTCAGCAGTTTGCCTCATTGCTCCGATTAAATAGCTTAATTCTTGTTTACTCTGGAGGAAACATACACCCTGCTTCTTTCCCACTTACTATAACCTGACTACTGACTGTTTCTGCTTAGCTGAGATTTAGAGCTGCCCTGTTGTTAAACATGAACTTTTATGGAATAAAACTATAAAACAGTGAGTCCATTAGTGAAATAAACCCAGATTTGATTGTCAGGCTGGGTGAAGGTTTGTTAAATTTGAATAATCTGGACAATAGAGGAGAAATGCACATGCTGCATTTGGTTATTTGGAATATAAAACAACATATTCTTTCATGGTCTATTAACACAATGCAAATGTCGGCATTAATTAAAGTTAGCATGCAATATAAAAATGGTACTTATAATAGTCTGATTCAAAAGATGTGAATTGCTGAGATTAAGCCTCTTGATCAACTACTGCATTCAGCTTCTGTAAAGTCTGTTGCCATTCTCACTAATGGACAATGACAAGCGGTCTGCTTGTCAGCTGACAAGCTCCATGCAAATGGTGGAAAAGCTAGAAAAACACTGTGGTAAGAGAAAAAAGATGCAGCAAAAGATGTAGGTACTATATTTATCTGAAGCACTGCAAGTTAAGGCCAGCCTTTTTAAATTTGTTTTTAAAAATGCAGCATGGGACAAAGTTTATCACATCTCATCTCAAAGACAGTGATGGTTCAGGACCACATTTTTCCTATAGTGGCTGGTGCAGTGCATATTCAGTGTATAAGTACTGTGCCATGCTCTGCATACGGTATATTAAAGCAGATGTGTACATTTATTAATACTTATAACAAACCAGTCGAGTTCTCAACTTAAATGGTTCTAGTCATTTGCTTCTTTAATTGATTCTGTTTGGCTGTGACTGGCTGTGAAGGTGAATAAGAGAGAAGTGCTAATTAAATACTCATTGATAAAATGTAATAGACTTGACAACTTTTCTCTGCCTCACTTTTCCACTGGTCTCCAGACTAGTTTTTCGTTAATGTTGTCATACACACCCACTCCTGCTGTTCGTGCCTTTAGATTAAACTCCAGAGGAACCCTAACACTGAGGAAATAAGTCTGTAAAAAATGTGTGTGGTTGCAGGAACTGTTACAGATTAAAAAAAAAAAAAGTAATTTAATTTAATTTACAGTTTATGCTGGGCTACTAAAACAATACTCTTTCATACATGGCAGCTTATTGGACATACACAAAGTCTTACTGTGGCTTACTATTATCAACAATACACATGCACTCACTGTCAATGTAGACAGGCCTGAAGACACATCATCAAAATGTTAATATTAATGCAAATTGCATATTTAAGCTCCTACATGTGACCAGAGAGGTCTGGATAAGCACAACAGAACTTACAGTGTTGATCTAAAGGTTGAGTCATGGCAACTGGACTTTCAGTTTTTTTTAACTCGAAATATTTCAACACCCATCCAAGTGGCTTCATCAGTCTGATGTGACATTGACACACTTCTGCCAATCTGCTCTCTCCAGGGACCAAATCACATTATCGTCCACATTTTTTATTCATGCATAGTCTATTTATGTATCGACTTAGAGGAAGACTTGTTGCTTTTATTCAGAAAGACAGACTGCAATGGGAAGAAGGAAAATTAAGCAGAACCATTACTGTAGGATCAGTGCATCCGCAGGCTGCATGTTTGTCTCTTGTTAACATTGCAGAATAATGTAGAGAACTCGGTGAGACACTGCGGTGGCATACTGTTATCAGGAGCGACACTGGCCCCCTGAACTGTAATTGTGCTGTGTTGATTGTGGTGAATCACCACCACACATTTTGCATTAGGTGTGGGGAATGGACAGGGCTACTACTCATTCCTCTTGCGCTTCTGCTTACATTTTCTTGGCTGAGTGAGCAGCAGATTAGTTGTAGTTTGTCAATAAAGCTGAAACAGATTAGATAGTGGCCTGAATGTTGAGCAGCACAGGTGCTGGATCTCATTACCCTGTCTGTAAAAGACATACCACATTAACGATTTCATTACATTGCTTTAGATAATCTTAGAGCTGCTTACAGTTTCTTAAGAGGGTAATTGGTTATTTTATGGATGTGATTAGTTTATGTTGATGTAGCTTTTTAAAACAAAGTCTCATATTGCCCTAGTTGGACTTTTTTAGTTGAGTCACAAAATGTTTATGCGTCTCCCTATAGTGGGCCTGTACTTTCATAACTATACTCAATCATGGCTGAATGCAGTTTTCAAAACAGTCCTTGTTCACAACTTCACAACCATACAAAACAACTTCACAACTTCACAACCATACAAAACATAAGCATATTGAAAAAGCAGTGTAAAAATTCAATATGAAGGAATACCAATCCTGAGCAAGTTTCAAAAATCTGCAAGCTGTAGTGACAGGAGGATGCAACATACTTATCTAAATAATGTGTTTCAAGTCTTTTTGTCAGGCTGTCATGTAAATTACTCTTGTATGAGTCATCTAACATCTAAGTCACAGCATTTCCAACAAAAAAAAAAAAGTTTAACTTCTTATCGGGTTTATCTCACACAAGTGAAAACATACACTTAATCTTCACACCCTGTACTTCTGCATTTACGTCTCTGCTGTACATGGATATCTGGCTGTCTGTGTATATACTGCATAGTCTGGAAGTATAAACACAAAGTCTTGCAGTCCTCTGAATTATATATGGGATATTTACACAGATCTGCCCCATAGGCACAATCTTTTGTTTCTGCTGTGGAGCAATAGAACAAAGCAAAAAGACGCAAAGGAGATTTGAAGATGAAGCAGAAGAGGAATCAAGAGGTGGTGACAGACTGATCTAAGGAGAGGAAGATGGAGAACAAACTTAGTGACAGGAGGGAGCGCACACAGGCTCCAGGATGGAGGAAGGAAGACCACTGCTTTCTGTACACTGTTCACTGCAGTGCTGTAGTGATGAGCTGATATGATTTGTACTCATACTCTTGAGTGCCACAGTCCAACTATCCATGCTGTTGATGCATTGTTGTGTCAAGCATATGTCTGGTGACATGTGAAGCTGGTGTCCTGGTCACTCCAGTGTAGGTGATATTCATTGGAGCTGTGTGTGTAGGCTACTGACGCTGTAAAAGCCTTGTTAAACCTTAATTTAATGTTTATACCTTTGAGAACATTTTTCATTGTCAGCGAGTCACCTACAGCAGACACACTCTAGTGTCCCAAATAGACAAACATCAATAAAACCTTTAATGACCTCCATGAACACAGATCTCTATCTGCAGGCCTTAAAAATTACTGAATGCCTTGAAGACCTAGAAGCTATTAAAGCCTTAAATTTGATTATGTTATGTAATATTTTGTCTTGCTTAGCATAGACAGTAATATTAGTTATAAATTTGTGAGGTTGGGGAAACCAGGAAGCTCATTTAGTCCTAATGGATTGAAGTGTTTGATTTTAGCAAAAACTTAAATTAGTATATTAATCCATACTTCAGTTTTTCTGCCAGTTATTTTGGACCAGACAAAAATGGATAGAATGTGAGGCATAGAGGCGCCACTCCTCCTCCATATGAGACAATATATAGGACTCTTTGTGATCATTTTTCATTTCGTTGCCGTGGTTTTGTCTTGTCTTGACAGTTTTTTTTCTGTCTTTGTCCTGCATAGTGACATTCAATAAAAATATATACCAGTATTGGCCTTGTGCCCTCTACACCTGTTCCACACGTGAGTCTAGGTCATATCAGTTGACTAATTATTGCTAGGAAACATATGCATATACAGTTGGGAAGTACTGATAAAGTAATATGTCAATTAAAGGCCTTATTGTTTGTTTTTTGTCCTTTGATATATATATATATATATATATATATATATATATATATACTTTTTGTTGTTATTAAAATAGTCTTAAACTGCAGTAACCCTACTAGAAACACTGTCTTTTACGTTTGCTTTTTATGCATACAGTATAATAGCTGTCATTAATTATTCAGTATCACCCAACTATATAGTGAAAATGAACAACCAACCAGAGCTCCTAGTGGAATAGCATGTGCTGCAGTCTGCTGTGACTACAAATGCTGTTTAACATGTAGCTAAATGTTAGGTTAGGGGTCTAGAAACTAGGAAAATCCATAAAAATCATTAACACGTGTAACACAAAGCAGTTGGTATGCTGTTGCCATGGTAACAACAGGGCAAGGCTGACTTCCCTTCTCAGATTGTTCAAAACATACAACCTTCCTGCGTTTTTCTTTTCAAATGCTATTTCCCAAATCTATCAAAATACACAGCTAGTGTATTGCTGCTTCTGCGTTATTAATACTGTTTGGTAAGAATTTTAGCAGCTCTCTTTTGTAGACTGTTGTTTTGTGTGTCTGTGTAGCCTGCTCTGCTCATTTAGCGGTTTGCATCTGCATCATGCATCAACATTATTGACGTCCTCATGAGCAGCTTGCGTAATAGCTGTAGTCTCCCCTCGTTCCTTTGTAAATTCAGTCACGTCCAACTAGAGCTGCAGCCAAACTGAATAATACATCTGTACTTCTCTGGCAAGACCTCCACGAGTATTCCACTTCTTTATCGCTCTCTCACTTTTTCATAAGGATATGTGTGTGTGCTCGAGTCCTACAGGATTCACACAGACGACCTTCAACAGGTTAACGGATATCTGAGTGCAAAAAATACTGCACCAAACAGAAGACAGAGCAATACATATCAGAGAACATATCAGTAGTAAAATCATTCACATCTTACCTATCAGGCAGTCTGCAAAGAAAAGCAATTTCTACAATCTTAGCACTCTATTTATGGATAAGTGATAAATGAAGCAGTCCACGAGCCTGAGTGCCAGACAGTGCAGGTTATGGTAACATGCTTGGAGCTCAAAGAGATTTTGATTTATTTTATGTTTAACTTTACTGCGTGTCCTAAAACTGTACAAGGGTTGATAACATATACAGCAAGCAGGCATATACTCATGCTGCTGCAAGCACTTAAGAAGGAAAAAAACAGAGGTAGAGGAAAAGGTGAACAAGGTTGTGGAAGGAGAAAAGTAATTTTTAGAAAGGAAGGAAGGAAGGCAGCAGGCAAGAGGGTAGGCTGCAGCCACTAAGACCAGACAGCCGCAGAAGCATAGGAAGCACCGGGAAGAGTGGGGAGGGGGGACTGGTTGATGTGCAGTCTGTAGCCTAATACATCACTATTTAATCATGAATATGAAACATTTCAATCTTACATATTCAGAAAAGGAAGATAAGAGTTTCACCTTTTTTTTTTTTTTTTGTTCAGTGAGGCCATTTGAAGTAGAAGCACAAACTGAAATTGTCTAGTCATTGAGCTCATTAGGGCAGCAGCTGCTTCCATCTACTGTATAACCCCTTTATTTTTTGCACTTTGTTTTGGTCTGTGCATGCGCCTCAGGGTGGCATTGACCGAGTTAATGGTTCAGGATAGGGAGGGGTGAGCAGGAGCTACAGATGCCATGCTCCTTAGTCCATGATAAGGGGTGTGCTGGGAGACACACATTCTCACACACACACACACACACACACACACACACACACACACTGACAAAGACATCGCACCAGGCGGAGCAGAGTGGCCCAGAGAGAGATGCCTTCCTACAGGTTTTCTGCAAGCAAACATACTCTAAACATTCAGTCCTTTACTATGCTTAAGCACACACATGTGCACACCCACGTACACACATTTGTGCAAAACAAACACATGCTGGAAAGGGGCTGAAGCGCACTAAATGCTCTCAGTAAAATGAAAGAAAATTTTCTAACGATGGAGAATATGAGAGAGAAGGGGGGGAAACGAGACGGGAGTGGGCAGGGGAGATGAGGAGCATCAGCAAATCAAAACAAGGAGGGGGTGTGAACAAACCTTCGGGCTCTGCGCTCTCTTTGTGGACGACTTGCTTCAGGGGGCAGCAGAAGATTTCGTGACACTTAGCACGAAAGGGGGACCCTTTACTCCTTATATCCGCAGAGTGGATGGAGTCCTGCCGTAACATAATGTACTCCTGGGTACCTGGGGCAGCGTCATCCTGGACTGTGGTGGTGCCGTAACAGAATGAACTGGGGTTAGAAAGCTCACCACACAACAAAACAAAAGAAAACAACAACAACAGTAAAAACACAAGGCAGAAACACAGGCAAATAAAAAGACATCAAACATTAGCAACAGCAATATCTTTAAATAACAGTACTATAGCACAAGGGAGAGAGGGACACTAGAATAAGAAAGCAATAGGCCTACTGTAGATCAAGAACACCATGCTCACAAAATAACTCAAATTAAACACAATCGTATAACAGTGGGGGTTCATTAAAGATATTCTCAGTCGCTGAAAAGGAAAAGTGGTAACAAACAGGGATAATGCAAAAGGGACAGACCAGTTTGATGTTCAGAATCAGTGTTATGGCAGGATTTTGGCAGGCACTGAACCAGGAGCGGCGGCACTTGAATAAGGTAATTATAGGGCTGGTGGATGGGTACAACAAGGCTGTGGCATTGCAAGGCAACCATGCAGTGTGCTACTGTATGTGTGGAATCAGCATCACTTACACTGAGGTGAGGTGGTG
Source organism: Mastacembelus armatus (assembly GCF_900324485.2). Taxonomy (NCBI): domain Eukaryota; kingdom Metazoa; phylum Chordata; class Actinopteri; order Synbranchiformes; family Mastacembelidae; genus Mastacembelus; species Mastacembelus armatus. The sequence continues at coordinate 9,658,371 of NC_046642.1, forward strand.
GGTGATTATGATCCCCTGTTTACTACAAAACCACCCCAATCATTGTATGAGTAGGCAAGCAGATGCATTAAGGCATGCGCAGTCCACAGGTTACACTGCAGCTTTCATGACTTCATGCATACTATAAGCGAGCTTCTATGACATCACAGTCCATTATGGGTCTATAGGAATTCTGTACTGGGATCCTGTGAAAGTCCTGTGAAAAGCTGTTCTGGCTCTGTGTTTGGACCCATCCTCTTTTGGGTACAGTCCCTGCTTGGCTTCGATCTCTGACCTATTTTCTCTGTGTTGATGGATTTGCAACTGTATGAGGAAATCGGCACAAACAAATTATACCTTCTTCATAGATTTGAGTGTTGTGCCTTTCTGACACAGGCAGAATTAGAATATACTAAACACTAGAGTGCACACTCCAATTGTATAGAAAAAGCTGTTGGATAAAAAGCACTTTAGAGGAAAAGTGAATGAAGACATGACCTCACACTATGTCAGAGCCTAATGAGAATGCAGAAGCGAAGGTTTGTGTGGTGTATGTAGAAATAATTATATGAATTAATCTGCAAACTATTTGAATAACAAGTAATCAGACCTGTGTGGGTGTGATGTTAACAGCAACAACCTACAGAACAGGAAATAAAGAGCTAAAGGCATTTACTATTGATAGCTGGCCATATGGGTACTTTTATTCATAAAACCCTTTTAGACACATAACATATTTCATTGAACCGAACTGTTCTCCAATTGAATACAATATGCCACGGGGGTCATTTAATGGCAGTAAAAGAGGCCTGTTATTGATTTCAGGTGTTGGCTTTTATGTACGATTTTTCAAACCAAAAGTGAGTGAAACAAACTGAAAAACATGGAGCCTGTTCTAACTGACCTCACTTTCTGAGTTGCACGTGTCTTTCAAAACAAACTTTTAGCAGTAAGCCACAAATTCTGAAGATGGGTCCAAATCTGAACTCTCATGTGCAAGATAAGAAAAGGCTCACTCTATCCAGAAGGCCAGCTATTGTTTGGCACAAGCCTAACTCATGTGTTGCTCCAAAAAAGACAAATACTGACAGGCAGCAGATAATTCACTTATATGCCAAATGCACTGCATCACCACAGGCCTTTTCTCCTATGGGACTTATCAGTATTTTAGTGTGTCCTTCAGGCTCCTGGATAACCTGCTACACTAACACCTACACATCAGCAAAAGGTTCCAAAAACTCCACAGATGCTATCCATGCCAGACCCTCAGTGCGAAAACTGCAGCGCTGCTGAAACTTTAATGGTTCTTTGGAATAACAGAGAGATGAGGTCTATGTTTCCTTTCAGGAAAATGACCCCATTCTCTGCTCCCAAGACACGGAAGTGCTGCTGCTGTGCCCGAGCCAATAGTCACTGAGCTATGCTAAGATAATCTACCCGTTTATAATACCCCAACTGTCCACAGAGAGATAAAAAACAACATTGCTGAGGAACAAAAAGTTTCCCTCTCCCCTTAAACCAGTGATATGCTGATAATCTCCACATTGTCCTTTCAGATTCTTTTCTCCCCAGACAAATGAAGGAAATAATACAGGGTTTGTGTCCTCTGCACGAGACAGGTATTAAGGTTAGCTGGCAGAGGTCCAGCTCCAAAAGTGCCTACTGCTACAAACAGTAATGCACAGTGCAGTTGCTTTCTTTCTGGCTGTTTATATCTAAATGCTCCTAACAGAGATCATAGCTGAGGTAGAAAATGTGTGTATGTGACAGGGACAGTAGACTCTGGGGAGCTTCAACAAACGTCTAATTCAAACCGGCATTTATTAATGAGCCCTGTAACTGCTGGCTCATCAGAGGTAATAAAAATGAGTGACGGAGGGGCTAAGAGGAGGAACAGGCGAGGAGGTGGACACCATCTTTTACAGCCTGTCTTCTTCATCCTTGCCCCAGCCTTGATGAAGAGTGCATATTGGTATTGAAGGATGCCTGATGGATGGCACAACAGAGCCTGGGATCTCACACTCTATCAGACCAGCCATTCAAAGTGAGCTGTCACCCAGGTTCATGATAGTCTGTGATCTACAGGCACCAGTACTGCCACTCTGGACCTTCAACAGACTGCAATAGATGTCCTTGCACCTCTGACAGGAATAAATCTCAGAGTAAGGAGAAATGCGTACAAATAGGAAGAGGGAGGGAGGTGAGATGTGTCTTGCTTCGGTTAGTTGCTCATCTATTTAAAGTCCCTTATGAATGACGGGGCATGTTCAGGTTTTATGGCAGCAATATGGTAGATGTGCTGTCTGTGTGGGCAGTATTTATTGTATGGAGTATAAAGTTAGTCAATGACTGTGCTGTGCATATGTTCACTTGTATACATCTATTGGAGAGAAGAGCAGGCTTAATTTGATGAAGCATCATGCTCACACATGCCACCTGTGTCTCCCTGTTCAAATAGGGCTCAAGGACGTGTGTAATCAAACTGAAGCCCTGTCAGGTCCAGAGAAATGAACTATACTACTTTATATGTGGTGCAATGACTCAAGTCATCAAAAAGGTGGAGCACATTCATCATGACTTGACAAAGGACATTCTGACTAAATTAGAATCAGAATTAAGCACAGAAGCTGGTGCGTATCCTGAGGTTTGTAATTCGAAAATAGCCTGGCCTCAATGTAGTTTTACAAGAAGCAGAATCTAGCACATTGTCTTCTGGGATGCCTTCAGTTCAGTGTGAGTTCCATCTCAAGAAAGAATAGTTTTATTTTGGCTGTAAGTCACCTTGCAGGCAGTAGAGAAAGTGAGTCGAGTTGAACCTGGGGTTTTCTTTGAAACGCAGAATGAGCTTGCATTTTTATTCATACTGTTTCATCTATCTCAGCTTGTTTGTCCCTCTATCTCCTTCTTTGTCTCTTTCTCCCATTTGTTTTTTTGTTTGTTGTTGTTGTTATTCCATTTTCTTTTATAAACAGAGGCTCTACATCTTGAGAAGCTAGCTCGGGATGTATGTCATATGTCTCATTAGTGTAAAGAAGCATAAACAGTGCAATTCCCACTAATGCTATCAGTAAATCAAATGCAAAACAATATGATCATGGCTCCTCCATGCCAAAGCACTCCATCTGTAGCAATGTACAGTATGTAAACAGTATGAACACCCACCATGTTCATTATGATACTGTGTCCCAGAAAAGGACCTGTAAACTACCTTAAATTATGACTAAACTTAAATAAAGTATATAGTCAGGTAAATGTGCTTTTTTAGAACCTGGCATATATCTAGACATATGGAGCTGATCTTTGAGGCACCTACAGGTTGTGTATGATGAGGAGATACCATGAAGCCCCACATGGAGCATGTTGATTATTCTGACCTCTACTCTGACTGACAGACTTTCACATACAGTACAGCTTAAGCCCCATAAAGTTTGGTGGTTATGAATACCTGTGTCTGTGTGCGCTTGCAGAAGGGGGGGTTGAGTGGGTTGGGGGGAGATCAAGAGTGATACTACTGCCTGCCAATATGGCATGTCTGCAGAGATGAATGTGATGAAACTGCTGCTGGAATACTCCTAACCCATATGAAAAAGTATTGATCCAGTATCTTACAGAGACACCAGTTTGCCTCATTCTGATAGCTTCTTTAGCTTCAGGGTTAGTAGTGTTAGTAGTACTCATGCAGTTCCCATTTGATGAGTCAGATATGTGTCATATGCTATCTGTTTATGAACATCATTGTGTGTCATGTTGGTGTTAGATGCTAGACTGAAACCATAGAGAATACCTAGTATTTTAACATCAAATAACGGCTATGTCAAACTGACAGTTTACAGACAGAATGACTCAATCAGCTTCTAGTTCAATGGGTCACATGTTACCATTAATATCCAGTAGCATATCTAAAAACAGTGATCAGTTAACATCTTCAAAGACTCTCAAGTACATACGAAGAGTCTAAGACTTAGGGGAGGATATTTTAGGAATTGTTATATAATTACCACCTGAATACTTGTATATTGTTTGATTCAAATGATGCAACTACATTAGAAATAACAGCTCCTCTTTCCTTTCTGTTCATACAGACACTGACCTCTGAACTCAAATCTGTTGTAACTATCCTTGTTACCTTTTCACCCTGAAACTATTTTTTGCACCAAATAGTTTTATATCAGTAATTTAAGTCCCTGGAATGCATCAGCTGGGTTAAAAATATACCAAGTAGAAAAAAAGAGTGCATGTTAGTCCGAACTCATTCACTCTACTATTCTACTAACCTTTTTGTATTAGACTAATATGCTGCTTAGGACCTTAATTGCAGAGTGTCGGGAGATGTGATTCATCACATAAAAAAACATGCAGATACATAGAAACTAATGAACAAGTCTAGCTCAATGTGATGTTTTGCTGGGACATAGCTATAGCAGGAGAATAAAATGCAAGTGAGCAAATGAGCACATGACACAGAACCTTTTGTCCCTGTCACATATTCAAATGTTTCATGGTTATCGTGTCAACAGACATGGATCAAAACACACACTCCTGCTAAAGCGGATTAATGCTAAGGATCCCTTTCATGGCAATTAGTAGCTGACAAGAGCAAATGGGATTGTAAAGCACACACTAGTGCCTGTCGATCACTAGGCCCCTGAGATCAGGAATACTGAAACATTGTGGGAGGAGGTTCAAGTATAATAGGATCAACAAAGCCTGAGCAGCAAGTGACACCAAGTAGCTTATGATATTTCGTAGGTTAAATCTGCTTGAAAGTTACATGATCCATATATGCTCTGTTCACATTGACTCTGGGCTTGCTGTCAGTTGTCACAAAATAGGGTTATACAGATGGAAGGATAAGTTGCTTGTACATCTTGCTGTGGTTTGTTGAGAGGAAAAAGTGTGTTTAGTGAGGTGCAGTTCATCTCCAGTCAAGGATTTTAATTGGAAACATCTGTCTTCTTTTATGTATAAGACGATTAGCACAGTGTCGACTACCTCCTCTACAAAATTATCATGAACTACTCCGACTAGTCTGTCATTCAAGTTATGCAGTTTGTTTTCTCCCTTTAAAATATTTTTCCTCAGTTGCAGCTGGTAGCAGCTGAGTGGTTCTGCACTTAAAGGTGCAATGTGTAAAATCTGAAAGATTTAGTGACATCTACTGATGAGATTGCAGAATGCAAGCTTCTGAGCACCCTTCACACCTCCATCCCCTGTTGCCAGGTGCAAGGGAGGGTACAGTGGCTTTTACTTTTAAAACAACACACCCATATACACAATTCTGTGTTTAGGGCCAATGTTTTTTTTTTTTTGTATGCTACTGTAGAAACATGGTGGCGCATCAGCTGCCTCCACAAAAGGAGACCCGTTCACTATATAAATTTAAAATGCTCATTCTGAATTAATAAAATGCAATGGTTAGTAGTTTCTGGCAATTACACACTGATGTGTTTATTCATGAATACTAAGGTCCATTTTCCATATTACAAATTGAACCTTTAACAGCCCATTTATTGCTTTATGCTAGAAATCACATATGTCATATACACAGCCAGATAAAGTGGAATTGACTTCTCAGGTATAAGGAGGGAAACATTTGAGTCACTATGGGCTTACAACAGACTGGAAAGATGTTGATCTATGTATTCAATAAAACTGGCCTCTGCCTTTATGCAAGCACACCTGACCACATGAGAAGTACACAGGCAACAGAGAGAGCAAAGGGAGAAATTTAATAATGTTCCTTTACACTTCACATAAAACCTGCACTCAATTAATGTATAAACCACGTCAAAGTCACGTGGCTTCCTTTAGTCCAGTGGTAGGGAGTGGCTGTAAATGCTCAACACATACACAAAAAAAGCTTTCTGCCAACAGAGCGCTGTCGTCTAGCGAGTTGCATAACAGGAGGCAATCTCAGTGTGAGACCTGCAGCTCAGAGCAGGAATGATGTAGAGCACAGGCTGCTGGATCATGAAACCCATCATAACTCTGCCACATCTGCTGACATATTACACGCTATGGGCTAACATCAAAAATAAGACATGAATCATGTTAAATCAATTATTTTAACCCCCTGAGTCCTCTGTTAAATGTATACTTTGATAATGTCACAACAAGTAGCATTATATAATGGTGTAATTGGTTCCTGCTGTTTATCTAGCAGGAGCAGCACTGACTGTCCTCTACTGTCTGTTCTGTTACAACCTTCATTGCACGTACGTACAATATGTCTCAATGCACCACTGACTAAGTGCACTGGTCCATTCCATTTTGATCCACTGCTACAAGTTAATGTGGGGTCAACCTGCCCCGACTCAGTTCTCAGTAACACCTCCGCTCTGTCAGACACTGATAATGTGAATGATTTATCTTTTACTTAAAAACTTACAACCTGATCCTTTTCTCTCAGCAGCTTTTAATTCTAGGTCTTAGCCTGAGTTGACAAAACACTGTGAGCCTCAAATTAAATTTAACAACGGAGACACTAAACATATAGCAATTCCATATATTACATCACTAAATTCAATGAAATGGTTTGAACAGTTATGTAATTGGCTGTGAGCACCATATGATCATATCACCACTAAGCCCTCACAAGTTGTGACAAGCCTCTTTATTAATTACTTTAACCAAAAAAAGTCCTTGATCCATGTCTCTCTGCCAAGAACACAGTCTTTGGAATAGTGGATACAAAGGGCAGCACATTCTCTGCCCTCTGCCAACCAGACCAGATCCCAGATGGGCATTGAAACCACACACTTCCAGTTTATTAATGCACATTTACAGCCTGTCCTTTTTCTTAGAGGAGGAAAGGTAGCAGAGGGAGAGGGGGTGGAGAATTAAAGAGGAGGCATGAAGGCATGTGTACAGTTTTTTAGAAGGTTTAAGAGCTGGAGCAGGGAAAAGGAGGTGGCTCTCAAAAGTGTGTGATTATTAGCACTGCAGAGATTTTCAGTTTATGCAAACACAAATGCTGCGCTGTCTTAAAATCTGTATTAATGACAATGAGGCGGGGTGAGAGATGGTCACGTTTGTTCTGCAGCTGTTTAATACAGCTGGATTAAATTTTTCACTTTGGCATTACAGTATTAAAGTTACCATGACATCAAGATGCATGCTTTTTTTTTTTTTTTTTTTTTTTAGAATGAGGGTGGTATGGTGCAATTTCCTCCGAGGTCTAAAGACATGCAGGTTGGGTTTAGGCCATTTGTTGACTCTAAAACTGCCAGTAGGTGTGAGTGCTGAGTACTGTAATATTGTAATATATCTATGCTTCCAGAATGGAGATTAATTTATAAACAATAAGAAAAAAACACCAATAAAACTCTAGATAAACATAAATATGAATGTTTGGATCACAGAAAGTGTGTTTTTATAGAAGAGTTAATTTTATAGTTATTTTGTTACAGTACAAAAGTTACAGTAAAGAGTTTTCCATATGTCACCTGGGATTAACATGGACTGTTAAAACACTGTAGATAATGCTACTAATTTGCAGTTGTTGACAGGAAGTTACTTTATGATGAAATTAGCTCACAGAAGATAAAAATTAATCAGGCATTGATCAAGTACAGTATATCTGCTGGACACTAATTGCAACGTTTAATGTGATGATTTGTCAATGTTTTAATTATGTCTTCGTCGTCGTAATTACTTTATCTATACAAGGCAATCTGTTCCTGTCTAAACAAAATCAGATAAAAGATTCTTATGGGAATGTAGTGGACTGGCTCAGATTAAAATGACTGTCTAAATAAATTAAATATCTATAATAATGTCAGAGAAAAGATTATGTTGATAGGAAGGGCAACCCTTCAACCATGTTAAGTGATGAACACACTGTCGACTCCAGTTGACCCAAGAGTCCCGACTAGCTTGGCCTTGATGCAGGATTACATAAAGGATTCAAATCCAGGCATTCAGAGAGAGGAGATTTAGGAACAACAAACACCAACGCTATGTGAATCATCAAATATATGGGATTAGTGTTTGATGGCTCAGTTTCCTGATGATGCATTTTAAGAGGGACAAAATCCATAACACGCATACAGACACGCACACCTAATTGCTGTGCCTGTGTCAAGTTGGGAAAATATCCAGGCATTTGTTACTCTTTGTGGTGGAAACTGTAGCAAGACACTGTATTAAAAAAACACAAGATTAAAACCAAAAAAAAAAAAGAAGAACCAAGTTCTGTTTTCCTGTCTTGGGTCTGAGTCATGTTGAACTGGAACAAACAAGGTTATTCCAGAACAGGAGTCATTGAGACAGGGGGGCCCACAGGGGGAGCCCACAGATCAGATAATCTTTTTATCTGATCAGATAATCTTTTTCTCCATTTCTTCACTACTCACATCAACCTTTCTCACAAGACCTTTTAGAAAGGAAGATGCTATGCCTTCTTACATTTTTACAAATTTACTTTTACTCTAACATGGAAAATTGGCAGATTTCAAGCAAAGGCTTGTTGACTTGCAGCTGTTCCCCAGCCTGAACTTTCCCTGTCTCATCAGCCAAGTCATCCCAGCTGTTAACCAATCATATGCTCCAACACGTTCTAAACACGCACAAATGTCAAATGGTCATGCAGAAGAAAGGTTGATGGGGACAGAGGAGGTGGTGCTGATGGCAGTCATCAGTGATAGTAATGCCAGAGTAGTTGTACACCATCCAAAGAGAGAGGTCTGGAAGTCCCACCCCAAATGCAGCATGGAGATGAGCCATGTCAGCCATGATGACAGAACATTGCTCTACATATAAATTACACTTCCCTGTTGCATTGCAGACACACGTAGGATGCTTGCATGTATGTTTTTTGTGAAATTTTGACTAACTTGATTTTTAGAATTTATAGATCCAGATTACTTATGATCCAGTTTGTATTTAAATGACAGTTAACCAGTCAGATTTCTGTCTGAAGCTAAATGTTTTGCTGAGTTTCAGTCAAACCCTCATGACTTTTGTATGCATGAATCTTTTAGTAAAAAAACAGAAGTTGTCCATAGAAAAGGTGACTCCCTTGCTACACAGCCCTTGAAAAGAGTCTGCCTGCATAATGAAAACAACAACCTGTTCTGTGAGCTCTGTCGCTTTGAAGAAATCAAACCTGAGCTGTAGCACGTAACACCCGCGTCACGGCACGACAGCAGTGACCACAATATCTGCCCACTGCTTATGGTGAGGTCATGATCTCCTGTCGTCTTGCTTTTCTTTCTCAGAACGGACTCGCGCAAATGCATGTGTGTGTGGTGTGCATGTAAATATGTGTATAATAAATATCACAGTGCAGTGTGTGTAGGCGAGCATGTCCATCTGTTCAAAGGGCCTCAGGATGTCTGGAGACCATGCATGTACGTATGTGCATGTGTTTCTGTGTGCATCTAAATGCCCATATGCAGGTCACAAAAAGCCACTGTCCAGAATTTATGGTATCATGATCTGTAGATTGAAATGATTATAACTAAAGAATCAGTCATGATATTTTAATAGATTAAGTTATATGAGGTAATGATGACATTGGTGAGACATGAGTAAGAGGATTTAACTAAAAGCCACCAAAAAACAGCTGACAAAAGAAACCATCAGAGTGCTGTTTTATATTCCTTTACTTTGTGCAGCTGGATCTTTAAGTGTCTGCACAATAAAAGCAGGATAACAGCCTAATCTTGGCACTTGCATGTGGAGAGGTAATTCTATTTTTAGCTCAAGTGAGTTTGTGTCTGAAACATCACAACTACTTAATGTTACTTGTTTCTGTATCGCTAAATTTAGCTCTTACTGCCAAAGGCCAAAATGTGAGTTTCTTGTGAAATATTGTTAGCCTCTGTGCATGGGCATGAACATGGCTGTGTGCATACCCGAGTGTGCACATTAAATGTTTGTGTGTACTATTCTCTGGGTAATGCACGTGTATATTTGTGTGTTTTTTTTTTTTTTTTAACCTTTCCCCTGTGAGCCCCCCAGTGAGACGTGGTTTGAGCTGGTCTCATCCCAAGCCGCACACTCTCAGACCTAACACTAATTCACACACGCTGTCAAAACACATGCAAACACAAGCCTGTACACTGCCAACCTAAAGGCACAAATCTCACTTCTTTACTTATTTCTGGCTTCAGCTAATAGTTCTACAGTAGATGTTAATTGATTATGTGTCCCTCAAGAATGACTGCAGGACAACAGGCACATAAATTAAACAATTCTCTTGAAGGATGCGACTGTAGGAAAACTAATATTATCCCTTTAAGCAAAATCTTAAAGTGAACAAATGTGTGGACTAAAGGATGGTGAGATAAATAAAGTATGGCTACACAGAACTGCAACTCTGAGTTGAGTGCAGTTCTGGTTCTGGGGGTACGGAGGACAGCAGTTGGTGCTACCAGTGTTTTATGACTACACTGAACCCATTACACAGTTGAGCAGTACAGCAGAGGGAGAAGGAGAGAGGGGAGAGTGTAGGATTTAGCGCTACACCAAGCCATGAATTATGCAGTCGTGCCATCCAGACATGTAGCTGTGTATCCTTCATAAATGCCTTACAGAGGCAAAGCAAGTTTAGCCAACACTTTGTCCTGCCACTCAGGGCAGCAAACAGAGAGAGAGGACTATAGAGAGGATGAAGAGAAAGGGTATCTCAGCAGAAGCTTCTGGAACCACCCGTGATAAAAGCTGACATCTGAGAGCAACGCAGCAAGAAGAATTCATTCCATCCATCTTACGCAGGCACTGCACTTGACGGATTTAAAAATGAAACATGGAGTAGAGTTCTCCCTCCCTCCCATTTTGATCCTGAGTGAGGATTTTTATAAGACTCGCACTTGCTCATAAGCATAAATAGGGCAAGGGGCACCATCTGTGTGGATCTGGGATGAATGAAGGGGGGTCATGATGTTAAGCCCTGCAAATGGTTACCAATCAAAAACAAGTGCTGTAAGTGGCCACTCATTTTTGAAAGTATTACACTGTGATTTTAAGGACAATTCACATGAGAGCTGCACTGAGCAGCAGGAGGGTTCTGTGTCTGTGCGCAGTCATTTCTAGTTCCAGGCATCTTTGTACTGGAATGCAAGTGAATGTATGTGAACAAAAAAGAACAAGAAAAGGAAAAAGGGTGCATGTGTGTCCAACACTGAGTGGAGCTCCAGGCTAGCTTTACTTTCTGGTATTTACAGAGAGCCTGATCAGAGGGATTACAATTACACAGGAACTGCTTAATACAGCTGCTTTACTCAGCGTTATCAACCCACCCACACTTGCCACACGCTGACACCCGACAACACATGCATAACAAGCGGTAAATAGAAATCTACACCATTCCTGGTATTTATGGGCACTTATACTAGCAACAGGTGACTAAATCAGAGGACTGGGAGTTTTATTGACAACACTTCTGTAGACATGACATCCAGATATTTCAAACGGAGTATTTTTCAGTAACAGTCTCTATCCCCATCTGAAAGTTTTAGCCCAGAATTCCTGTTTTTGAGGAGATGCAGCTATGGCGTACCTGTGGCAATGTATGTAGAGTACCTACTATATACCATAACTCATGTACTCACAACTATAAATCCATCTTAAATCCAGCTTAATCCCTTAATTTACAATTGTAGAACAAGGGAAAGTGACAGATTAACAGTGGCACTTGGGTTTCCAAAAATGTGAAGCATTGTTTGGCACCAAAGCCTAGGCTCTTTGGCTGAAGTTTTGAAAATGTAAATTTAATTAGTATCCTGATTGCCAAATGCACCAGCTCAATCTAAAACCCAATGTAAAATATATGGCTATTTTCATTTTGACAGATTCTTATCAAGTGCTGTAAATCACTTTTGGTTTGATCTGGCACAAGATAAGGAAAATCTGTTTAGACCCAAACCACTGGGGAAAAGCTGGTGATAATGAGGAACAGCAGAATAAATCTAGATCAGTGGGGTTTGTTTGTCCCAGCAACTATCCTTAACACAATACAAACTCAATTCTCACCAAGACAAGAGCTGCCAAAATATTTATCCATACCATGTGAGAGTGAACGACAGATACGTGATGGCACAGCGTGAGGTGAAGTAAAGCACCATTTGTTGATGATCTCCGTGTGAAAGTGCTTCTGTAACTAAAAACCACTTGTTAACTTGCCACGCTATTCCAGAACAGTCTAGACCACGAGGCCTGCAGGGGAGCTGCTGGAGGGGTGGGCTGAAATGCTCTGTCTCAGGTTTAGCCCGTTTCACTTATTATATGACTTTCATGGATTTATTCATTACTGATTGCTAATGGATGAATGGACAGCTGGAATGAAAACACCTAGTCAGTGCTCACATCCTCTCACACCTGCAGAAGCTACAAAACACTAAACTCTTTAGTGTTGCAGATAATTTCCATGACAATATCCACAGCTTGAAAGGAGAAAGGAGATAGACCGTCTGGAGTGGAAACACCGCAGTGTTACAGAAATCTAACAAATGAGGCAGTTTTTTCCCATGGGATGTGGGCTATTAGTGTGGTCGATACTTGTTTAATGAGGAACAATTGTAACAGTTAAGCATTAATTGCTACATCATAGTTATCAGCTCTGCTGCCTACGTTTGTTGAGTGGAATGTGAGTGGGCTTCACCTGCTGTTTCATGTCAGAGTTGTTTGTCTTCAAAATGCTTCCACCATCATTCAAAGCAAGTCGTGAATTGTTAAGATTCATATGCTGCCAGCATGAGTAAACCATATGTTCTTGAGAATACTGCTAATTTGAATTTTGCACTGTTGTATTCTAAGCAGCACCTACTGTAGACGTGACTTCAGGAAAAACTCCTGAAACAAGACATGTTTGTCTTCTGGTCCTTTGCAGTAGAAATACTTGTCATCTGCAGTACAGTATCTTAAATATTTGATGGATGTATATGTGCAGAGAAAGGCCATTTGCAGCAACGTTAGCTTTGACTGAATCTCTGCAAAGAATATTTGTGCTGACTGTTTGCATTAGCTTTAGGGCACTACCAGCAGAAATATGCATTACTGCTTCTTTTAAAAATATTGGTAATTTTGCATTGGCCTACAGTTCATATGCTAAAACTCGGGATCCTGTAAAACCATATTGCTTGGTTGCTTTTTAATACAGACTATGATTTCGTGGCCAGTCTAAAAGCTGTGCATTTCCTATAAACTGATGGCACTGACATTATGTATCTATGCAGCCATTTGGCTGAGATAATGAGCTTGCTCGTCAGTTTCATAGGTCATTTTGTGCTAACAGTGCTGCCCTTTTGTTTTGACACAAAACCATGCAACACACTGGAAACCACTGCCACACTGGGCTACTGAAAATGGCACTGAGAGAGAGATTCTTGATACAGCATCCATTTCCTCATGTTATTATGGTTGTATTGCTACAGGGCCAGATGTCCTTTTTATCTGAGATGAAGAGATACTAAGAATAAGCCCAATATCCTTATTGCCTAATAATATTACAGCACAGGAAGACATTTGGAGCACAGCATTTATCATCATTTACAACTGCTCACATCACATGTGAGGACTAATACCAGAATGCTCTGTCTTGATTCATTCATGACACTTGAACTTGGAGTTTTTTTTTTTGTTTTGTTTTGTTTTTTAAGTCCAAGCCCAAGTTGAGATCAGAAAGAAATTACTCTGTTTTCCCAAACTGAGTAGTACTCCTCAGTGCCCCTTTATCATATTTTTGAACCTCAAGGCTGAAATTTGTCCCGTGTGGATTTCTGTGAATTTCCCACAGAAAGGAAGTCCATGTTCCTTCAGACACATAATGTGTCACCATTGCATCATAATAGTCACAGTGCATCCGTTTTCCAAATTACTTTTGTAGCAGTTTTTATGCTTTTCCTGTGCACAGGCTTTTGTATTACAGCCCTAATTATGTCAGAGCAGTAGACCCTAGCCAGCATGAACGCACCACCACCAGTGACAGTATGTTTACAGCTGTACACACCATGCTCGCAGACTTAGACTGTGGAGAAAGCAGCAGTTGTATCAGGTTTAAATCTAATGCACACTGGATTAGCTTTTGTCCTTCATATGACCTAACCACAAACACTCCATTATGGCTTGAGGCCATAAAACCCAGAGGGACCATAGTTCAGTACATAAAACACCTCTGGTCCTGCTCAATTCCCTTAACTGAACTTTTCCAGCATAACTCTGATTACCAGGGTACGTCAAAAAGCCATTAGGGCCAAGTAACCATTCTATGCACTGAGCTTTTTGTGAGCTTCTCATTCTCTCTGGTTCATAGAAAAAATCACTAATAGTCTTTTTCTAGAAACACCTGAAAATTACACTGAGGTAAAGCGGATTATTTTTCATATATCATGTATGACATTACAGGGCAAGCTACACAGCAACATGTAAGTTAGCAGGAAGTAATCAACAAAGTGAGCAGCAGTTGCTTTCCATGACCTTCACTGTTGCTGGCTTGCAGTTTCACTATCCACAGGGTATTGTGGGTAAAATAGATAGATATTATCAGAGGTATCCTTCCATTCTAGGTAAGAGGAAACACTCTGAAAAAGGCAAATAGATTTTCTTTTGGTTTATGCAAATTACACTTTTCTAAATCCGTGTCACATTCACCTAAAAGTAACGTATTTACTGCTGCCAAATTCAGGCCATATTCCCTACAAACAAATGATCTCTAGCTGTAAAAGAGTACTAAATATAGTGCAGTGGGGTTATATAACCTCAACGACCTTATTCCTTTTCTGCCAACTTGTAGAACCCACTTCTTTTTCCTTCCACCTGTCACACCCCAGCACCTCAGGGGTCACCCTGAAAAAGAATGCACCATGATTGAAAGATAAAGCAAATAGTAGAGGAGCCATTAGCACCACATCCCACCATTCATCATCATTCTCCTCGTCCTCGGCATGTCTTCCAGCCTTCTCAGAGCCCTGCCCCCTGACCTGAGCCATAAACAGGTGTAATGACACTCTGCAGGAACCAAACTGTGAACATGGCACTCCAAGGCTGTGAGCATGATGACAGCTTAGTGACCAATCAATGCCTTAAATAAATCTGGTTCTGCAGAACAACAACTTACCACTACCTTGGGTTTGACAACTATACAATTAGACTTCTGACCTTGCAAAAATGTTAATTTATGTGCAGGAACATAAAAGAAGGGTATAGTGAATGTAATGCTGATTTTCAAAGCTGCAGCATATGAAAATCACAAACTTACTAAGCCAAAAATATTTTTTTATTCAAGATTATTATGTATTTCACTTGTTCCCTTACTTTTCCAGATATGTCTGTTTGTCCGCTTTGATTCACAGCTGGAATTATTATGTCCACTTCCTCTACTATCATCAGAGACGTAAAAACCAATATGAGCAGGCTTTGGTCCATGGTCATCCATGCATCCATGGTCATCACTTATTCAAAATATGCATTTTTTTTTTTTTTTTTTTTACTGGAACTGGACTAGAATCAATAACATAGGCAACAGTGGCCACAAAAATAAGTTTAGCTTAAATTTTGTTTTAAATTGATCAAAGAACAAAACACACTCAAAATGAAAAGTAATGTGTTTTAAAGGGATTGCTTTTTTAAAAAAGATTTAAATGCAGCTCTCCAGAAATTGCTTGTTGTCAGCTCCAACCTGTGTAGCTCTCACTCATGAATAATTCTTCAAAACATTTACAGGTGAGAATGAGCTCTTCCACGTGCTCTTACAGTACAGTATCAGAGGCAACAGAGATACTGAAAAAATAACACGCAGAGCATAGTCATATACCTAAATGACCTGTATCTGCATGACATCAAACATAAGCACTCACACCATGTCTGCTACATCACATATGTTAAATACACAGAGACAGCAGGCCACTTCATGCCGATCCCTCATTTACAAACTGACATGCTGTATGTTACTTAGAATATACTCTACATATGCTAGCCTATAGCCTACATTATGACCTAGATGGGAGAAAGGGGGGCAGGAAGGAGACTTAAACACTTTTCTCTGTCGGCTCTCTCAGTGGAAGTGTAAGGCCGTCTTTCTCCGACACACTTAGCCACTTAATGGGATGTCGTTGGGGTATTTGTGTGTGCAAGAGAGAGACACTGTTAATCCTACCTCCTCTGTCACCAGCATCATCACCTCTCCAGTTACATTAGGCAGAGAGCATGAAGTCAGCTGCCCAAGATGTTAGCTTGTGATTTGGCAAAATTCAGGACATCATGGGAAACTGCCTGCTGCAATCAGGTCATTATAAAATGGGCTGAGCAGGGCAGGTTTCTGGGTAGAGAGAGGATGAGACCTGCCATCGTGCATTAGGGCTGAATAACTTCTTCACTGTATAATAAAAGTAATTTTTATGTTAACTTGACCAGTTTAAGCTTAAGTGGACTGAGTAACTGGGCTAGTCTGATCTGGCCTAATCTGGGCCGGGTTGTTCTGGGTCTGTCTGTTGACTGTCCCCAGCTCAGCTCTCCTAGTCTGTACCCAGAGGGGCTGTTATTTTGGGAGCTCAGCTGAGAAGAGATGACAACATCATGGACTGTTTAAGCTGCTTACATTTCCTCAAGCACTCTGAGTGTACACTGGGATCTACACCCTTGTGTTCCGACTGTCACTGTTTCTCCAAATTCATTGATCACAAGTTAACAGGCACTGTGTTGTATGCGCATGCTCAAATTACTCAGATCTACGTAGGCATTCACATAAAGAGAAAAATATTCTTTTTTTGGATAACAGTCATGTGGAGTGATGTCACAGGGAAGCATGTGACTACCTAGTGAATATGTGGGGATCATACAGAGCGCAAAGCATGAGGACACGTTAGTGAACCCTGAAGATGGAACCTAGACCACTATATAGAGGAATGGGATGGGGTGATGCAGCTTAGAGGTGTGTGTGTTTATGTGTGCAGGGTTGCAGGTTATATACAGGGGTCTCTGATGACTGACAGCCTAACTTATCTCTAGTGACTGCTGCAGAAGCTCTTTTCCAAATGCTGTACGTTGACAGTTTGCATAATAATCATCAAAAAATGCTATCTAGTCACATAGCTTTTTGTGTTTCTCTTACTTGAATGGGTTGTGCTATTTTATTCATCTGCTCAACTGTGTTGACTACTGCATTACTCATTCTAACTGCACAGTTCTTCAGTATGTTGCAAACAATGCTGTAGCTGCTCTTGCTCTCCTGCTCTTGTGCCAAATTGTCTTCTAAGTTATCACGGGGGAAAATGCCAGTAATAAATGGCAAGTGATGTATACTTTGATAATTCCCTGGTAGAATCGATGGTTACTGATGGTTCACAATCATTAGATCATAAGCATTCAAAATCCCCAGTCACTACGATGCTTCCTGCCTCGTTCCTTTTAATCCTAGTAGTTAGGGGTATCATTTGAGCAAAAACAAGCAATAGAGAAAGAAAATGATGTAATATGAAAAGGCAGATCAAGAAGAAGAGGACCAGCAATTCCATGGTACCCAAACTGGATGATGCCATGTATAACTTTTTTTTTCTAATGGGGGACACATTTTGAAAGAAATAGAAACTCTATATATTTAAATGCTTTCCATGACCTTGGCTCTGTCACTACAGTGTTAGTTGAAAATCACTATAAACATTAGCAGATATTTTCTAGAATATTTGCTAATGTTATGTAGTGGCAGTAACTGGGTAACAGGGGTCATGATGTGAACTGTCAGTACAGTCCCTCTCATTATGTGAGCGGATATTTTAACAGCAGGTATAATGCCCTCATGCCAGACACAGTTATCACTGTTCGACCTGCACTCACCCAGGCCGGATGCACACACACACACACACACACACACACACACACACACAGCAATGTAAAACCTCTGACCTGTGGCATAAAATCTGACAACATGGAAAGTGTTGCTGAGGGGAGAAAGAGGAGTTGAGCAGAGTGTTAGTCTCTTAAGATTGGACTAGAACAGACAGAAATACTTTAGTCTTTTCAAAAAAGTAAGAACTAATGTGCTGCTAGAAGTAGTTTGGAGTGATGAAAAAGAAGTAAATGGTGTGAAGTGAAAGGAAAGTTGAGGACAGTGTTGAGATGTGGGCTGTTACTGAAGGATTTTAGATAACATCATTGAGCAGGGTAATATAAGTGATCATTTTTCATCTATCAATAGACCATCACTGGAAAACAAATGCCCCTAACTACAGAAACTCATTTACCAAAACTCCCTGCTCTCAATTGCTACGTAAACGTATATAAACCTCAGTCACCCTGCTAATTCTGTAAACGTCAATTTATTCTCTTTTTTATGTGCTTGGGTACACAAAGGTTACATTTGAGGGGAGGCAGACAGTGAGATCAGTCACAGGTTATCTATGCAGACATTCATCAGCATTCAGATTGCTGCCGGCTGAGACGGCATCCTACAGCACAGCGTGCTTCAAAGCGGGTGAGACAGCGAGAAGTGAGAGGAGACAAAAAGAGGAGCAGAGAGAAACCCTGCAGCCAGAGGAGTCACATAAAGTAATCTTGCAAGTGCATGCATGCATTGGGCTGTGTCATGTAAAGTCAGTTCATACTTGCGTTAAAGGTTACACAACTTGCACAGGAGGATAATGAGAATGTCTGCATTTTACCTTGTACCAAAATAAATTTATTGTGTGTTTCAGTGTTAAGGGAGATTTCAGGTTTGGTGATCACTTTGAGTTTGTCACTGATTATTTAATATAACTGTGAACACCCTGCTGTCCTGTATTTACTGACTTCATTTTTAGATTTGAGAGATGAGCATGTGGAGATTGTTCTGCATGTTACCAAATTCTGTGAATTCATTCATGTTTCAGTATTCACACTACAACAGATGCATGCATCTGCTCACAAATATACATTTATGGTCTCAGACATTAATGTGCATACAGACACACAGAGTTTCCTTATTCAATTATGGACTCAATCACAGTCACACTTTGTTTCCAAGTGTGCTAAAATTACCGAACTGCTCTGCCTCCATGCTGTGTATTACATGACATGGAGAAGCGCAGCACCCCATAGCAGACCAACACTGTGCAGACACAGCAGATGGGAAAACCATTAGATCTGTACTTCACACAACTCATGCCTCTGAGAGTTCCCTTTTACAGTCTGGGATGTGGATTCTGAGGCTGATCTTTCAAAATAAAAGCTGCTACTTTACTTTTCTCTGCTGTTATATTTTGCCTAAACACATGACAAATCTTTAGCTGTTCCTTCTACCTCTTGCCATAAATAAACACCCCTGATACCAGAGTGGCAAGCAGTCAGTTAACAAGTTATACCCTGTGTAGAGTACCCATAGTTCATTTTGATTTTGGAAAAACTCAAGGCATCCTATAACACTAGAATACTCTTCGCCAGTATAACCATATTCTTTCAGTGCCAGCTTGAGACTGGTGCTTCAAAGCATATCTTTAACCAAAATCTTTTCCCGTTTGAATATGAAGCACAGACTGAGTAGACTTTACTGCTGGCTTTACACTTCAAGCACACTTAATCTGTGGCTGTGGCACATTTGAGTTCACTCGAATAGATTCCAAAGTTGGCAAGTGATAGAGTAGAAATGTGTAAACAGATCCATAGAAAAGTAATAAACCACTTCTCCTGCATAATCCACTTTTCCACTGTCCATCTGTGTACCCAGTATGTTCCAACCACTATTTTCCCAAACCATGAGTAAATACAGCTTTCATGTTGCTTTATTGGTTTTGTCAAGCCCCACCAGTATTTAGCCATATTTCGGTAAAACAATGAGCTCTTGCAAATTGAGCAAATAGATGAACAGCTCAAACTTTTAATGATGTTATGATTATTTTTCCACTTGCTGCCACTTGAATGAATTCTAACAGGCATGACTCTAAGCTAGACATAGTCACGCTTCTTGAAGCTGTGAACTTTTTTAAGGCACTCAAATGAAGTCGAAAGATTTTTTTCACAGGTGTAGTTTCTAATATTTGTATAATTCTAATGAATAAGAGTCCAGTGTGCGGCAACATAGATCATTTTCTCCTTTTACTTCACCGCTTCTCAATTGAAATAAACCTGTGCTGTCTATAACCTCCACATGAACCATCAGAGCACCCACACAACTGCCTGTTAACAAGCCCAAACTGGTGCGATTCAGCGGCATGTACAACTGCCTCAGCACTAGTTGGAAAATCTGCCAACATTGGGTCATTTTTCTTCCGTTTTTTTTGCTTTCATCTCCCCTTCAGTCAGCAGGCAGGGTGCCGTGACACAACTACTTATTAGCAAGCAGCAGTGGGCAGGCGGGATCGGTTTGTGAAGACAAACAACTTAATTAGTGGCGGCCCAGCTTTAATAAGTTCTGCTCAAAATAGTTTGAAAAAGCGAGTGAGAAACATAACATCACCAGCACCGTAATTATGTCTGGGCTAGATTTGGATTTCACATTTAAAGAGGAGGGCACAATTATTAATTATTGTGGCTGAAATTTACTGAAGCTTTTACTGTATTGTCTGTATTCTCCTGAATGTGGTGACAAAAAAGCCAACATGTGTTGTAACTATTTGTAATATAATAACATGCAGTTCATGAACCTTCAATAATGTGAAATCCATCTGAGAGTGTGTACACACAGATCAACCCTGTTACTTCTGTGAGCAATGATTTACTTTATCTTAGACATTTGTGTATGTGTGTGTGTTCATGCTCAGACTGTAAGGAGCAAAGACAAAAGTGCTGTGTTTTCTGTACCTTTCCAGCTTTTTATCTGACTCAAAATCTGCTACAAAGGAAAGACAGACAACAGATGATTGAATAAAAACATTTCTGTTACCCAACAAACACACAGGAACACTCACACCCTTAGACATACTCAGTCGCCCAATCCACCACAAGCTGGGGATACATTAACCTGTTATCATTGCACTGTCTCTACACTGTAAATTGTAGATCACTAGAGCTAGATTTACACAGGGCAAATTTGCACTTTCTCTGTCATTTGTTTTGTGCTGGTAATTAGTGCGTTATTATTAAGGTACTGGCTAATTACACAATCTGGGACTGGGACTGCCTTTTATTGCACAGTTCACTGTGGTGAATTTGTCTGAGAATAGCAAATACAGAGGAGAAATGATAAAACATAAATGTTGAAATTAGTATTTTCATGCAGCATGACTAAGAGCCACAGAGAGCTGCTCGAGAAGAAAACATATAGCATTTATATTTATAGTAAATAATGCAACATGAGCCAAGAAATAAACATTAAATGATGAAACTGAAATATGGAAAATTAAAATGAGGATAATAAGCAACAAATCAAAACCTTATACATTGTACTACTATAATGACACAGTATATGAATGTGAACCTCTTCAGAAAAGTTTTGCTTGAAGTTTTTTGCATCTATTAGTGAGTTGGTTTGGAATCTAGCATGGGTCAAGTCACTTGCATCAGTAGGGATAGTGGTTTATGCTGCAGGGTAATTGATACCCAGATACTTCCAAATGTGGACGGGTGTGTGTACTACATAGATGGGTGTGTATTACTGTGGTGCCTCAGCCAAGACAGGATGGAGACCCAGAGCCAAAGACAAGACTTGTAGAGCAGCTCACAACACAGCTGAGTAGCCATCTGTCCTGTGAGCTTTGCAGTGAGGAGCCCTGAACATTCATCCACACAAACACTGTACACACACATATTGTACATATACTATACACAATCAACATGAAGCTGGTGGAGGGATTTGTAAGTATCATGCTTAAACACTTTAAGACCAGAATCGGTCCCTGCACCGTGTCCTGCGCTGAACATGAGCATCCCCATGAATTCATGAATGAATGAAAGCATGAATGGGATGCATGATTGTTGAATTGATATGATAGCTTGCTAAGGAAAAGTATCATACTCTCAATAATTATTTTTTTCTTCCTTCTCTGTAAGATTAAACAAGAAACTAGAAGAAATACACCGTGAATGAAATTCAGTGCATCTGTCTCACAGCTAAGAAGCCATGCATGTGCTGTTTTAATGGCTGTGACTGATTATTTAGAACAAGTGTGAGGACTGCCTCCACAGTGTTAGCAACACATTTTGTTCATCGCACCAAAATGCCCACACTCCCCACCCCACCCCCCATGCACACACACAGTCATACATAAATGTTGAATATATGCACAGTGCAGCACACAGAACAAAAGGACAAAAAGAATAAATGTATAAACCAACGAAAAAATAAATCCTGGGCTGAAAGCAAACAGCAGATGCCTTCCATTCTGATCTACAGCAGACAGCCAAATACAGAGATGTGTGCAAAATCCT
This sequence comes from Mastacembelus armatus, assembly GCF_900324485.2. Classification (NCBI taxonomy): domain Eukaryota; kingdom Metazoa; phylum Chordata; class Actinopteri; order Synbranchiformes; family Mastacembelidae; genus Mastacembelus; species Mastacembelus armatus. Next base: position 9,680,625 of record NC_046642.1, read on the forward strand.
GAGATAACACTGGCAGAGTACACTGAAAGACACACACACAAACACACGTACATACAGACCATCATGTGAAAACAAGAGACATCTCAGCCTCTGCTGCTTGGAGGTTGCTTTATATTACCTTCACTATCAGATATGCTCTTAAGGTTACTGTGATACAAAGATCTTTGTGCTATTAATAGTGCAATAAAGATTGACAAAAAAAAGATATAAAGAATGTGTCAATTGTGTAAGGTCACTGAGGATAACTGATCACTTGATTGCACAGCACACCAAACACAAGGCCACGGCATAAGGGTCAGAAATACAAGGACTGGCTACTAACAACCATTAAGTAGTACTTTATTTAGAACTGGTGCAGTGAATCTGATATGCTCTTCTAGCTTTTGCTGAAGAGCAGAATAGAATCAAACAGGAATCAGAAATTAAACTGCTACAGTTACTATAGAAGCTTTTGCTCAAGAAACCAAGTGAAGGAACAGAAGCAATTTAACATTGTCCTGTCCTAATTTTCCTCTGTAGCCTTTACGCAAAGCTGAAGCATTTAGTTATTATTTCATGTAACCTTTTCATCTCGCCTACGGCACAGTTCATCATCTTTATGGTAGCCAGTTCGGCTGTTATGGATTACTGTTAGATCACTGACTGCCATCTCTCAGCTCACCCCCTCTCACACTCCCTCTCTTTGTCCCTGTGCTTCTCCCTCCATCTCTTTATCTTTCTCTCTCTGTACTGCAGTGTAGGCAGAGACTTGTCTCTTCTAATTACATTGACAATGATGTGATCATTCACCACAGAGAATCTTTGATGACAACTGACAAAACTGAAACACAGTGCAGTCTAACTAAAGGTCTGTTGACTGGGAGGTTAAATAAAGTAAAATAAACTACAGGAACAGTGTATATTTTGTACTACTCCTACAATATAAAGTGTTCATTGCAAACACTATTAGTAAAATAGGGTTCTGTGAGGCAAATATTTTTAATTCTACAGTTATCTGAGATGTTTGGAAATGAAAGATAATGCTAATAGGTAGCAGAGCTAATATAATGAGGTTTATTGTTCTGACTGTCAAGGCTGGGACCTGCTTCTCCAGGCAGTTGGTTTGTAGATGTTTGTATCTGTGGCATCCTATTTCTACACCTTTTTTTTTTCCTTCTGTGGTTAAATCAGAGTAATCGTGAATGTTCATGCCTACATAAGCTACGGGAAAAAAAAATCTCTGAAATATGAGAAAGGTGACAGGAAGTGGCCCCACCAGTAAGTGAAAGCCAGTGGATAACACACAGTTGATATTTCAAGTTGTGAGACTATAAAAACAATGAACTAGTGGTAAAACTTCAAATGTATATACCAGCATGCACCAAAGCGTACAAATACACAGATAACACTGTATGATGTGCATACCATGTTCACAGTGCCCATCCCATACACACAGACACACACCTCCAACCCATCCACCAACACCACCCCAGAGGAGCGCTCATTTACTGTTGCCTTCCTACCCTTTATTGTCTAATCAAATGTGCCTCTCCATGTGGACTCTGTCTCTCGGGCTCACAGTGAATCTGTGTGCGCATGTGTGATAGCGTTCACAGCGCTGCAGCCTCCACTGCCACAAAAGCGCATGTTAGGAAGGCACCTTGGTATCCACCCCCCATGACTGACGACTCCCATGCTTACTGGGGCTTTGTTGCCGTGGCAGCGTCTCATTATGTAAATGATGTCTCCCTGATGAGAAGGAGGCAGGCGCAGCCATGATGTTCACTGTTCCAGACTGTGTAAAATTGGCTTCAGGGACCAGTGAAGGATCGCTGCTATATTTAGAAGTCATCTTAACATTGTCTTTCTCCCCCATTCTTTCTCACGTCCTCGAAACAGTGGGCCCACTTACATTTAACACTCGCTTCATCATTTTCACAAAGTGAGTTCTAAAATATTACTGAACACACAGACACATACAAAGGCACACACCCACATTTCTCATTTGAGAATTTGACATTTACCACTTCAGGGTTTCATATACTGTGATTTTAACTGTCCACCATTTTATCTGAATTTCTTTTATCATCTTCTCCCTGCTAAATATTTCATTCTAACTGTATCACCCGTACATCCTATGTCCTAATCAATGCTGAATGAAAGAGCTTTCTCTGAGGAATAGTAATACTAATGGGTTTCTGTTATATATCATTTTTCATATTACAGCTCAACAGAAGTCAATACTAATTGCCTTGGTTATTTCAGGCATTAAATATCCCCCAAGGACATGAATGTATACAGTACATGTATATGTGACTTTAAATTAGGTGGAGTTATTTATTTTGGCCCCATCTCACTATGTATATAGTAGTCATAATTTCAGCTGTATCAAAAGATGTCAGTGATTATGTCTGCCTTTATTAGAGACCTAATCCACACCAGGATTTTAGTTGTGTTGACCCCTCCTCCTGTAAAGACACCTGGAAGTCACCTCCTTTTCTTACCTCGCCTTAGTTGCCTTTATCATTTTCACCAACTTTAATTAAGTCATGTCCAGAGCAACTAGAATCTTGAGCGTGATTTCAATATAGAATCTAGCAGGCCATAAAACCTTTGAACACTAATGTACATGGTTTTGAGGCCTTGAATTGGCTCAGAAATGTTTCACTGGTGTCGCTCTGACCAGAAAATGCCTCTCTCTTCAAATTTTATCTGACAGTAATTTTATTTGAGGCTGCTCTAATCCCACAAGGCTTTTTGCTGGTTGTGTGAGATGACGACAGCGACTCATGGTTTCTACAGTAACCTTGGGATATGATAATTGCTTCTGTGACCTCTTTGTGCCCCCAGAAGCTACCGTAGCTCTACAGTGTAACACAATACTTTTCTAGTGGCATTTATAATGTAGTTATACATGAAAAACTAACCATTAAGTGTGCAGTGTACTGACCATTAAGTATAAGTCTGTGTTCCACTTATGTGTTTACAATATGTTTTGCAAAAGCAGAGGATTCTAGTGTGAAGCAAATGTCATTTCCTAGAAGGACGTGCTGCAGTTAGAACTGCACGTCTTCACAATAAACACCCAGCTGAAGTTTTTCAGACCTTCAGTGGTTCCTTGTTTTGAGATAAATGAAGACATCTGTGGCATTCAGCTGCAAATCGGCATGTGGCACATACTGTAGACTGCACAATCTGAAAGTGAGCTCAGGGTGGTGTGAAGGCTTAGAGACAAAAATGAGTCAGTGCTGCCACATGCTCAGCTGAACAGATGAGCTCTTTCCTTCATCTCAGATGGGCTAAGAGCATTTGATATGCGGCGAGCCCATTAGCACTTTGACTTCGATTGTTACACACCTGGCAAAGGTATTATACAGGGACAAATTGATTTTCTTTGCCATTTGTCATCTCCTTTTTTACACTCATTGTAAAAAAGGAGATGACAAAGTAGACAATGACTTTAAAGTGCATGCTCTTAGGAACCAGGCCATATAAAGATATATGTAAGAACTAATTTCTGCTAATGTCATCGTTGTCTAATTTAGCAGTTAAACCATTAGAAAAAACTCCTATTAAGGTTTTGCACCAAGAATAAGACTGTTAACCTTGACTTGGCCTCTAGGTATTAGCATTTATAGGAAAGGGTTCTTAGGTTCTGTATATTTGATGTCGTTGTAAAGCCTTATGTGACATAGTTTTAAACATGTAGTGACAAACACAGTTATTCCAGTGTTCTAACCCTTTGGACGGACATCATTTGTTGTTATCAGGCCAGTTTGACACACATAACCACAATTATGGGGGATTATCTTTAGATGGGATTAACTACTGTAGCATGGAGTGCATTTCTGAAAGTAAAATTGCAGTAATCCAAAATCCACAGGTAGTAGATTGCTCCACACCTGCTTGTCATTTCTGATCCGCACTGTTATTTTGATGAATCATGTAGAAATTAGATAATCATGAGCCATGTTCAACATCAGTGGCCCACACAAAGATTTAAAGCAGGTCATAGAGAGAATTATTTTAATTAGTGTTTATCCTTAGTAATTTCTAGTTCAGTGCTTAACAATTAACAATTTACTACCTACCCACTTTGATAAAATGCAATTTCATATGCAGTACAATTATTTTTAAGAATACTATTCACTTCATAAAAATCAGTTACTCCTGCTTGTCCCTCACACTTAAAATGTCACTAATTTAATAATTTCAGTAACAGTTTGGTGGTTTGTGACATTAATAGATAACCACACCTGCTCCTGTGTCTGCATATTCCAGTGTTTGGTGAAAAAGCACTGAGATTCAGCAGAGAGCCAGATGTTTTCACATTCACGGCCATTTTGTTAACGAGGATTAAAACTGTTGTGTGACAATGTTTAGAGAGGGAGCCAGATGACAACAACTCAGTGTTGGCGAAGAGGAGTGTTACCATGTCAAGAAATGACAAGGAAAAAGAAGATGACTAATAATAACACTGAGAAGAAGTGAGATGAGATGAATACAAACAAGATATGCGGGATTAACAATAACATGTTTTCGCTGGTAAATTATAACCAGGCATGTTCCATTAGGCAGTGAGGCACAGCTCCCAAAGCCTTTCACCTCAGAAGACATGCAGCCCTGTGGATTACCAGCAGCAAGCTGCTAATGGACCAGAGGAGTCAGGTATTTAGAGATTTTAAGGGCAGAGCACTTCTAGTAGTGATGATCTAAGACACAACATTATTTCATTTCAAAGTCAAGAGAAATTAGTGAAAAGTGTGTTATGCCCGGACATGTTGCAGATTTATTTCAGCACTAATTGATCAATAACTAACCACTTAAACCTCCAACGACATGCTTGGCATCATTTAAAAGCATGCAACTTTTTTCTGAAAGGAACAAGTTGTACAGAATCCCAGACAACACAACCGTTTGGATAGTACAAGCCAATGCACCAGTCAAGCCGTGCCATGCCGCTCAGAAACCTAAGCTGACAGAGGAACTGTCTCTCAACATTCCCAAACAGCACAAATCAGCGATGGAGAGTGACAGATCTCTGATGTGAGGCGAGCCAGTTTCCTCCAGGCAGTGGGGCCGGATCTGCGTCAGTACCAGGAAAGCATCCGACAGGGAACAACTCTGACACCACAGAAATATCCAGCAGAACATGTCCACACCATCCCTATTGTTTACATGTGCCAAACACACTTTGCTGTGTTGGCTATATTTAAGGGATACAGTATTGATCTTTACTGTAATTGACTATTGAACTTTGAGACATTTACCTCTATTCAAAGACCAAAAGAGGTAAATTATTTCAGACATTGATCACATATTAATTTGTGCTACTGCCAATGTTTTGAAGCCACTTCAGTTTTCCAGTTGTTACTGAAATTAATGTAGTTTACTGTAATGTCACAATGTACACTGAAATTAAGTGTCAAACAAATAAACTTTTGGAGATAAAACTGAATCATGGATCTTCCAATTTACCTGTGGCATTCTTTCTACACTTGAAATCAAATATTGTTTGGATAAGTAGCACTATGGCAAAGTTCCCACAAATGTGTAGGTTTATTTCCTTTCACTCCTCACCTGGACAGTGTGGAGACCTTGTTGTCATATCACATAACTTCAAACTGATCATCTTTCCATCCATCCATTTCCATCCATCCATCCATTTTCTATACTCGCTTATTCCTTAACCAGGGTCACAGGGATCTGCTGGAGCCTATCCCAGCTCTCTTTGGGTGAAAGGCAGGGGTACACCCTGGACAGGTCACCAGTCCATCACAGGGCCACATATAGACAAATAACCTCACACACTCACACTCACTCCTATGGACAATTTAGAGTCACCAATCAACCTGACATACATGTTTTTGGACTGTTTGAGGAAACCGGAGTACCTGGAGAAAACCCACGCAAGCACAGGGCGAACATGCAAACTTCACACAGAAAGGGCAGGTTGCGAACCCACGACCTTCTTGCTGTGCTAACAGCTAACAGTGCTAACCACTCAGCCACCATGCTGCCCAGAATCCATTATTTGGTCTTTTAAATTCACATTACAATTGTTAGTGATGCCCTGGCAGTGAGCTGACTTGAACTACTGGAATGTCAACAGCAACATTAGTAGTATATATTGTGCAAAGACTGGTACAGGTTCCTTGAACCTGTCAACAAGCTATTCTGAAAAGTGGTAGTTCAAAGTGTTGGCAAACTAAGATGCTGTGAAAAGAAAACCAAGCTAGACTGAATTTTGCATTAGTATGTCAGAGAAAAAAAGATTTTAAGCTGACCCTGTCAAATAGCAGAAAATCCTGTGAGCTTATGGTTCAAGATTTATTTGGAATCATTTTCTAAAGTCTGGGATTAGAATATGAGAACCCCCTCATGAAAATCTCCTCCACTACCAGTTGAGATCACACACACTAATATGAGTGTGAAAACTGCACACTCTGTACTGTTGCTGTAAACTGTCAGTGTATGCACAGTACAATGCAAACCCTGCTGATCACAGCTAAAAAAGCCAGAGACTTATTAATGCTGCACTCTTTCAGCCACAGCACATACCTTTCAACCATTCAGTGAGAGCTGACAATGAAGATACTGACTACAACACTTATAACGTCAAAGTAATTAAACAATGGCTAAATCCACCCTTTGCTACATGCCATTCAAGCCAGCCATTAGATCATGTGGTTATGCCTGTGATATTAGAGCAGGTGTCACTGTTGTGGAGGACAGAGTTGTCTACGTTGTGATTAATGAAGCTCCTCCAAACTCCTCTCTGGGTATCTATTGATTCAGTTCTGTGGCTGGCCTTGCACTGAATTAATCTGCATGTAAATATGTAAGATTTATGTCTTCTGCTCCTCTCGATTCTGCAATTTGAGGCAGTAGTTCAGGACCCAGAGGGAGAGTCTGAGTATCAATGGTTTACTGAGGTGAAGTCTGAAAAGAGTGAGAAAAGTGCAAAGTTTTTGAACAAATGTGGGATTTCAACACCATCTTCAGGAGATACAAAGAGGAAAAACGGATCATAACACGATACGTGTTGGCTTTCCTAAACTGAAAATATAAAATGTGACAGAGACTCTGAGATTAGAGTGTATTACATAAGGTCAAATGGGCTGGTTGGAAGTGTGTGCATATTTAATGCACATTGCTTCAATGTAAACCAGAGTTCATGTAGCTGAGTCCTCCAGCTCTGGAAAGTTGTAAAGTTGAGATAGTGTGTATGTCGCGCTCTGACACATCACTGTCTGGGAAACTTAGGTTCACAAGGACAGGGGGAAACTAACATACCGTGATTCACTGGTGTTCTGGTGTTGATATTGGAGCTCACACCGCCGCCTCCTACCCCATAACACCCCTCTCTCTCTCTCTCTCTCCATCTCTCCATCTATCTCTCCATCTCTCTGTCACTGCATACTTTTTGTTCCCACATGTTGTTTTCACTACAGCATGAACTATGGCCTTTCTGACTAAGCAACAAAACAGATTACTGTCACAAAACCTATACCAGCCAACCACAAGAAAACAGCAGGAACAGAGGAAATATATTTGTTCAGTTTACCTTTATTTGGGCAGAAGTTTATTCTTTATCTCTCTGTTTTTCTATCATTACAGAGTTATATTGTAACTCAAGTTCCAAGATATGCATGTTGTAGTTATTCATTATGTATCAATAATTAGCTTTAAGTGGTTGAACTTGAAATGGGACAATTGAAGTCTAATTAACCCACATATATACAACTAACACTGTAATGTTTAGATAATGTACTAACTGTAAGTAAGTAGAAATAACTGAGACACTCTGGAGTGAGTCCAAAAAAAGTGTTTTTAAAATGATGAGAGCAGATCAATTGAAACGGGGGTGTCGCTTTTGCTCTAAAAAAGCAGGGCAGTCAGAAGCTTCTTTAGGCCAACAGCTTGCAGAAAAAAAGCTGTGGAGGTGGCAGGTCGTTCCAGCTTTAATGGACTGTTTCCCTGAAATAATTTGTTGGACAGGTGGTTGCCAATGTTGGCAGGGTCACTGCTGATTTTCTCTGTGCTTTTCCCTGCTCTTGTGCCATTCAAGTCTCAGATGGAGGGCAGCTGGCACCAAGTGACCCTCTCAGAGATGTGGACAGTGGACTGCATTTATTTCTTTTGTTTTTTTGTTTTGTTTTGTTTTTTTCCCTAAAATTGGAAGGCAGCAATGCCACACGAGCTATTGGTTTTTGGCTGTGCATCTATAACGGTAGACAGAGCTCTTTTGAGCATTCTTAGTTGAGGTGAAGACATTTCTATCTCATTTGAGAATTTTGGAGGTGGTGCTGCCCTAGCACTTAAATGAGTCAGCCATTCACACATGGTGTTGATGTCTGGAGAGCGATGAGAGAAAGGTGGTGCAGAGGTTAATCTTGTAATCATTTCTTTGGTGCATATTTTGCTCGGTTTATTCTGCAAAACATGCCAGGCTATTTCTATCCTGTAACTGGAGTTTTGTTTTATTTTAGTTTGACATAGTTATCTTACATTTATTTGTCTGGCCCTGCAAACAAAAACTTTAATCACAAACAAAAAGAAGGTACCAGATTTCTGCAGTCTCAGGATAAGACAAAACACTTGCCGTTTCCTCTAAAACTGATTCATTTGATAGAGATGTTCTTGTTAATGAACCACTATTGCACAGTATGCACCATCATTACATAAAACACTGGCCTATTATGTAATCAGAACTTCAAATTAACTAAAAGACATGACTAAAACAAGCAGGAAATTAAACTGAAAAATACTTTTTTTTTTAAAAGGCTGTTCCTGCATTTCAACTAATTATGTAGACCGGCTGAGCAGTGAGACTCCTCTTCAAGATATAGTAGCTTTTGAAAAGGTTAAAATATTGTTTCCTTGCTATTTTTTTTTTAATTGGCCTAGAATCTGCTTGTTCCAACAGGTTATATTTAATCTGTATAGTTCAGTTATTGCCAAAATAAGCCAATTAGGTTTATTGATTTGTTGGGAAAACCTTGAACAGAGTCAGAGATCCAGGTGGATTCCTGTACTCTTAAAGTAAAACGGGAGACTATATGGCTACAGGTTTATTAGTTGTGTTTGTATATTGGGCTGAAAAATACAGAAACCCATTCATGTTGATTATAACAGCTACAATGAAAATACACAACATGGTGTGATGGTTTTTGGTGTTGCCTCTGGGTTACGTGTGGAAACATTTACTGACGCAGTAAAATTGTTTTCTTTGTTAACCACCATGGGATTTATTTGTGCATTTGCGCATTGTCTTATGTTTTAATAGAAAACCGAGCACAAAGACAAAGGTGCAGTTATGTGTGTGCCCGTGCGTAAAGTGTCGTGCACATCCCCAGTGTGGATGGAGCGTTTACCATGATTAGTCCAGCCAGGTTTCTCTGGCAACCCTGTCTCCGCTCTGTCTCCATGGCAATGGACACGCAGTTTACTTCTCTTTCTTAGGAGGCAAAGGGCCTTATTTTAACGCCATAGGGTCATAAACTCCGGCTACGCGACCAAAAAGGCTCCGCGCTTCATTCTCGTACAGCTGTGCTGAGGATGTGCGGCTCACTATGCGGATAAGGTGCCAGCGAGAAACACAAAGGGACATTTCAACAGGATGCCAGTGACACATTCGGATATCACTGGCATCGCTTCAGCGTTGTAATGTTTACCTTTCATATGAAATCATAGTGCGCACAGTGTGTGACACTGTAGCCTACAGGTCTGCAACATTACGGCTCTTTAGCTTGATCCAGTTGGCTCTGTTTTTGACGAGGCAATGGAAGCAAAGCATGTGATCTCAAACCATCGCGTCGTGCAGCAGATAGGCCTACAGTAGCAACTGCTCTGATCTAAAACAGCTATTTCCACATGCACCGTGCTGGGGATGGCTCAACATCCAGTGGCTGCTGTTGTTGTTCCCAGTCAAAGCTCAGAGGTCGATCTCTAGCACCATGCAGGGAAGGAATGGGTGCATGGCCGCGTTCAAACCTGTGGTTTCGGGTTAAAGCAATCTGTGCAAGGAAAGACTCGCATCTTACCCTTGGAAGCATCCTTGTCTTCTTTAGGCTTCGCCACTTTTCCACTCATAGATCCCAGTTTGGATGTGTAATTCCCGATTTAGACAAGTATCGTAATCCTTTTAATTGCTGCCTGTCCCCAATGAAATCCGTAGCAAAGGTTGCAGGTGCTGAGATAAGGGCTCTGTGGAGAGAGAAACATTCATCAAATCACATTTTTCTTTCATAACACAGCAGCAGCGCTCGGCGTTACAGCGGGGCCGTGTTATGAGACAATGGACCGTGTGGGGCTACTCGAGCTGCAAGGTATTTACAAACTGGTTATCAATGAATACATCCAACTATTGATTTTCTCTGAACACACTCACAAGACAGGAACCCTCGGTTTCAGTACACACACACACACACACACACACACTGAGAATCCGCCTGTTTGCTTGTCTGTATTGGCACAGCCTGTCCAGTGTTTTAGACCCGCGCGTTGACCTACCTTATCTCTTCCACGTTTTCTGCTACATCAATGCACATTGATGAAAGAAAACGCTTCCAGCATCAATCCTGTTATGTTGCATACAAAAAAACCCCGACCTGATTGACTGTGGCAAAATAATAGAAGCAAAAAAAAAAAAAAAAAAAAAAAAAAAACAGAGACCGGGGCGCAGGTTTTCCCCTGAGATCTCCAGTCAGCGTAGAAAAACAATAGAAGTCACTGGTCGTCCTATTTACAAAAAAATCCCCGGGGCTTCTGTGACCAGGTCTGTTTCTGTGAAGCTTTTCCTACTGACGAGCTCTGCTCCTCTAAACGCTCGGCAGGCAGAATCAACAGGATACACAGCGTGAGAGCGCTCCCCCCGATCCAGCACCGAGTCACACCGTGCACGTTTGCTTTTCGACTTAAGTGTCACTGCCGAGATGAAAACGAGCCGTTCCATCCAGAAATGCAGCCAATGCGCACGTCGTGCTGTCGAGGTGCTGATGAATTAAAGCAGGGGGTCGTGCTGCATGCTGCACACCATCTCACTGTTGCTCTCATTCAGCTGTCAGAGCTCTGCCTTGCCCCATTCACACAAAGCCTGCGCATTTTCTACATACTCTCTAAGACCCGCCGTCTTTTCTTTGACTTTTATCATCATCTCAACAATAATTATGCTCCATGCATTCATTTATTTATATGCAAATAACAATTATGCAACTAAATCATCTTTGTAAAAGTGATACAATGGTTTTAAGAAAATACTGAGCCAGATTTGTCCAAAAATCGACAATAAATCCAAGCAGGTGAGTTTGTTCTCTGTATGGTGCAGCATTAACACAATAAAACTGTTTCAGCACGGGAACTGCTTATGGCTGCTGCAGAAAGTTTGTTTTGTTTAAGAAAATACACTAGCACTAGGATTTCATAACATCTAGTAGTAGTAGAGGGCCAGTGGCTCCAATGCACTACAGAGAAACAGTCTGCTTGAGAATGTCTCACAGCACATTCTGCCAATTATCTTAAACTGAAGTAACTGTGAAGCAAAGTTTAGGAATAATAAAAAGGATCTGTCCCTGCTGTATGGAAAAGCTATGCACCACACAGTATTTCTTCATTGATTCATTTTTTATTACTGACTAATAATGAAAGAGCATGTTAGTGTTTAGAAATGTACTTAGTGAAACCTGAACAATGTGAGGTCCTTACCTCAAAGAGCTGTAAAGACGAAGCCTACAAGTTGAGACTCATCCTTCATTTGGACTCTCATGAAACCATCCAGGTCCAAATGGAAAATGAGCCACACTGACATCAAAATCCACTTTTAATGTCTGTAGTTATTATATCAGTATAACTTTAATCAGCTGTAATTCTGGTGTTCTGCTCCAGTCCCAGTCCGATCTTTGCAGGCTTTTTATCATAGCTCTTGTCCCTGCACGTCTGTTAGAACTCAATAACAGCAGAGGAACAAGACCTGTGGGTTGGGGGTTACAAGATCTCTATGGTTACTATTTTTAGAAGAAACTGGACTCCTTTCAAACTTTCTTCACATGCACAAAATCTTCCTGAGGCATTTTAAGCTGCCCTGTTTGGCCTGTTTCGATAAGTGTCTGTTCCTCAAATGGTGAAATCATTACAGCATTTACTCTGAGTTAAGGCATGTGTAGTGGCACCATGCTTTGGAGTATCTAATATGGTCATCTGACTGTTGAAATGCAGCTTCAGTATAAGCTACAGTATTTTTCATCTTCTGGTCATGAGCCACATTGCAGCCTACATTATTAACAAAGCTAATAGACAGCAGTATTTTACTGCTCAGTTCATTTTTATTTAGTTATTTAGTTTTTTTGGAGAAAACCTATTGATTTATTTCTTTCTTTAATCATGAGATGTGACTGTTCATTAGCATTCAGTGGCAGTGAGGGGATGCCTGTTTGTTATTTATGATAGCAGCTATTTCAGCACCCAACCAGAATCAAATAGACCATGAATCAATTGCTGACCAATCAGTCTGTGAGGGCTCAAAGAGGTTACACTGGGGGAGGGAGGGATTAGTATTACGTCACAGATACATACAACACATGAATAAAAAATTTAGTTTTATTGTTTTTTGTAATGGAGAGAGATTTGTTGTATTGTTATCTCCAGTTTTTCAGTGCAGAATTGGGGTAATTTCACAGGACGCATACCACAATGTGACAAGAGATGAAAGTATGTAGCACACATATAATGCACCAGCAGGGCAATGCTGCCAAAGTTCATGAAGCAGCAGTAATGGAAGAGATGGTTGTGTGGTGTGGTCAGGATATATTTTAAATAACACAATCATACCAGAATATGCAGCAAGTAATATTTTAGGTGACAGGTGTTTCTGGAATGATACCATCATATGATCCTAGAAAGTGCTGGTGACTTTTTACTTCATACCGTAGAGACTGGACACGAGGTAGAGCTCTGAGTCACTAGTCGGACATGTGCATGTATGCTGGTAATGTGGTATAAAAAGTGAGGGTTAGAGAGAGTGTAAATGTCAGTGGGTTGTGTTCCCACTGTGTCCATAGCCTGCAGCCTCCTTTGACCTTTCCAGTAAGGCATAACACTACAGTCTCCCCCTGCCTGCTTAAAGCAAAGCCCTGCAGCCTGGTTGGTACAGGACAAACTCCTGACTCACACTCTGTCACCTCTGATGTCACATCACAGGCTGAATGCAGCCTGAGTGAATAACCCTGATTCACTTCTGTTCATCTGATGATTGCAGGATTTCTCCTCGAATATGCAGCATCATGATGTGTGCGATTTGTTTTTGCCATATATAACTATGTCTCATGGTAATGGGCAGGCTAACACATAAACCTAACAAGCTTGTGTTATAGCTCCAAGATTTGTAAACCATGACCTGCAGAGTACCTCTTGATTAGAATTGATTACCATGCCATATTATTACCCAATATACTTTGCACAGGGAGGCAGTACAGGTAGCAGCATCAAGTATTATACTGGCTTATATGGAAATGTATTATAAAAGATTCATTTTAGTTGTTATTATTGCATGCATAAGCAACCTAACATCTGCAAATATCCTCAGTCTTTCTCTCTTCACTGTTTCACTTTGAAAATCAACTTTAAATTGCGCTTTGGACCAATGATTTGCAATATGTCTGAGACAGATTTTTATTGGAGACTAAAAAGAAACAGTTACAACCCCGGTAGTCATAAAACCTAATTAAATACAAACTGATACACAGATGCTTGCCCTGCTTACAGTATACTGCAGTGTGCCATTGCAGATTGTTTAGATTTGTGCTATTTGTGCTAATTGAGGTGTCTTTCTTAAGCTTTTGGGAGCTTCATCCTTTTGCTGAAACTGTGTATTTAACATGACAGTCAGTTCAAAATCAATTTGCAACCACATGGGTAACAGGCACACTCACCTCATCTGCTCACTAAGCTGGCTTATAAAGCATTTGCATAGAATGACAGAGATGCACAGGACCGGTAGTGAAGGAGCTTCTTGAATTATCACTCAGCTAGATTGAATTTCACTCAGTGATATTTGTAGCTGAGTATGGGTGCTAGGAGAAATGAGTCCCAAAAGATGATTCTCTGAAGCAGGCAGCGAGGTGTTGGAGGGTGATTAATGCTCCAGTATTGTGCAGCAGTGTTAGTTGCCTGCCTGTGATTGTAGGTGTTTTACACTGATTTCAGCTCTGAGTGAGGCCGATAAGGTAATCAGGCTGGTTCTGTTACAGATGCGCCGGTGACTGTGGATACAAGCTGGAGGTCGAGGAGCGCACATAGAATTGATTGTAATTCTAGTTCAAATGTATCACAAAACTATTCAGTTTAACATTCAAATTGTGCCAGGAGTTACATGAATTACTAAATATTGTGATTTTCACTCTTTTGAAAGAAAGGCAGTTGTATACAGTTGTAGATGGTTTAAGTATATTATGGGTTTACTCAGGTAATATAGAAAACTGGAAACAATAAAATCTATTTGGTTGACCTGAATATATATGTACTTGGAAATCTTTTCCTATAGAAAAATAATTCTACAGCACTATGCAAGTGTAGTCTGTCATAGTCACATATGAATATCATAAGTGAATGCGATGAATAAAAGCAAAGTGGCAAATGCGAGGTAATAGAAGCTAAGGACAGGAAAGCCATACAGGTGTTTGTGCATTTGTGTGCACCTTCATAAGTTTGCACATAAAAGTGATGGGTTTCATCAAACATTATTCATCAGACTGTTGCACCTACTCATTTATCTCTGAGTATCATAGAGCTCAAGCACGTTGACCCCATTTCAAAGGTCACAAAGGGTTCAGCTGGTTATTTGACAACTAAGGAAGTCAGGGTCGAAAGGTGTGACAGGGTTGTATTTCTGTCACCTCTTCCTATAACACACCACATAATTGACTTGGCTGCTCTGCAGATTGCATTTTGAAATCTGTCATGTTATAGAGTTGGGGTGTATTTCATCTGTGGGGGAGATGGTCTACATGTATTTAGTGCAGCTGACACTCAGGTGACTTATTATTACCTGAAGCAGGCCTTACTACATGTAAGTGCAACTGGACCTGATTTCTTTTTATGAAAAAATACTTTGACCCATTTCAACCTCATTGGGTCTGTCCAGTAAAGCGTTTTGCAAACAAATTTCTGACATTCAACAAGAAAACACTGAGCTTTGCAGGCACTTTGTGACCAGGAGGGATGAGAGCTCCACTTTTCATTAACGGTGGCTGAACATCCCTGAGCCGGCAGCATCTGTCAACTTGACTGTATCATGGCTCACAGAACCAAGAGCGGATCTGAGCTGAATTTCTTTTAGGAATTCACAATAGCACTATATTTCTGATTCACTACTGGTACTGCTAAGTACATCTACTCAGGCACTAAGATAGTTTTCTTACAGTAATTGATCATTTCCCACACCTGAATGTGATGTGATTATCAAATAGTTTTACCTAATTTAGCTTTACCCGTTTTAATAAGTTCAGTCTAGAATCTGTACAGGATCATAGATACAGTATTATTGCCTTTAATTGGCCTTTGAGTACATGGATTTTCATAAAATAAGAGACTTCAATCAAGTTATATCTCCATATAGTCTTAGAGAATTAAATGCCAAATGAAACAATGTTATAATGTTTGCATCTACTGCTGTTTGCACTACAACTGCAATTGCATTGTGGTTTTAAACAGACCTAAATAGACTTTTTACTATGGATTGGCAGGATTTCATCTGAAAGCCTTCCAACAGTCTATTCAAGACTATTGGACTGCGACTCGTGTTTTGAGTCTGTAAATCCAAACACTACCTCTCAGTCTTCAGCAAAATATCAAGCCCATTGTTAAAATGTCAGGGTGTTTGGCTTTGGTGGGAATGTGTGTGGGCAAGCGGAGGAATGGGTGTGAATTGTGAGGCTTTTAAATTACAGAAAGGACTGTACTAATTAACAGAGCAAGACTCAAATATCAAATTAATTTTAATGACTTTATCTAGATGGGGGATGATGGAGGGGGGTTGTTCTTTCGGGCCCACAGTTCTTCTTCATAGATCTCATACCACTGGAAAGTCCCTGTGGATATCACTGGTCCACCTTAAACACCCACTAACACAAGTGTAGATTCAGGCTTTAAATCTATCATATTTCACTTTATCTACACTTTTATCATAATGGCTGGTTGAAACCTCTTAAAATAGCCCCACTATCATAGTAGTGATAATGTCAGCCATAGCTTCAGGGATGTACTGTAAATTGCCAAAAATTAAGTTTAACTGCCTTCTAACACATTTGAGACAGGGAATCCAAAATATCAGTGTTGCTTTAAATACTATTTCTGATATTTTAGAGAATATGCTTTAATTTGCTGATATACCACTCTAATGTCAGCCCATTATAATATTATATATGTATAGAGATAGTGCAGCTAGCCTGGCTAGTTTTGTCACCACAGTGAGCAGAGAATCAATTATTAAAACTTCAAACTGTCATTTTTACACTTTTGTTTTTGCATAATATGACATGAGTTATTAAACTATAGAAGCTATGGTTGGTAGATCGGTTTTTCTTTGGATAGTGTCCCCTTTCCCAGTTTTCATGCTAAGCTAAGCTAACCATTTTCTCTTCATATATGTAAGGGGCCGGTATGGGAGCAGTATTGATTGATAGGCATGGATGTGCTCATCTTACTTTGGTCAAGAAAGAATAAGTGAATTTTCCAAAATGTTAAACTTTTTTAACTATTGTGTATTAATTTGGAATCATTTCACTTTCCTGTGTTTTGCATATTCTCATTGTTTTGTTTTTTTTCCCCTCATTGAGTCAACATAATTAGTCTACATCATCCTATCAACATTTTTCTCGTGTGGATTTCCATCTGCTGACAGTGCTGAGTTTTCTGTCTCAATAGGATTTCACATAAAATAACCTACTGTCTTGTTGCTACTTGCTGTGTGAGATGCTGTGTTCACTTTAAACACATATAAGCTGTGATGAATCAAGTGTGTACTGCCTGTTCAGGCTTCAGGTCCTGTATAGTGCTTCAACATTAGCTCATCTTCCCCAGAGCAGCAGCAGACTGATTATCCACAAATAGATCAAATATAGCTGAATGCCAACATATCACCAAGGGCAAATACTGATAGCTGAACTTGGTTCTGATTGCTTTTATCTGAATATAAACAAATGATTCTCATGAGAATATTAATAATTATATGTAATGCCTGAAATAATGGCTGACGTAATTGAACAGAACCCCTGTCGCTGCAGAATCTTTTTATATCATTAACGTTACATCAGTTAATTGTCACTCTGTAGAAACTCACCAGCACTTAGACTTCGTAGATATAATGTTTCACATGCTGCAGTCAATTAAAAACCCGAAGCACAATCCAGGCAAAGGTTGTTCAGACCACACATAACTATATTACTGAGAGTGTAGTGTAGTGTGTGTCTGGGGGCTGCTGATGAGTGAAGATGTGGGGTCTGTCTGGGAGAAAGTTTAGCAGCAGCCCAGATACAGTTAGGTCTGACTGTCACACTGCAGCTGAATGGAAAATCTGGATGTTGTCAGTTGTTCAAACTATCATAATTCAAATGCCAAAAGTTTTATAGCACTGAAAGGCATTACGTTAAGTTACCCTTTCCTTTATATTCAGATAATTGATTGGGCCTATTAAATGACAAGAATTCAGTTATTACATACTGTACAGATTTTCTACCCTTGAACTCACAAACACTCTGGTTTATAACTACAGAGGAAGGTTTTACCCCAGCAAGACATAAGCCCACTGCAAATGACACTGAATCCCTGGTGAAAGACTGAGGTCTGGGCTGTGTGATCTGCCCCAGAGCCCAGGAGATACTATATGGTAGCAATCAATAGCAGTGAGCAAGCATCAGAGTTTTTATTATCTGTGAGGCCCTGACTCGATCTCCCACTGTAGTGACTAATCTAATTGGAGCCGACACAAACTCCCCTGCTGTGTGGTGCTGCCAAATAAAGAAGACAGAGATGTCAGGGAGATCTTCATAAATCAGTAGTCATTTAGAGACTATTTTACTTTTTTCTATATGCATCCACACTGCTCATCTAATACACTCTTGTTAGCCTTAGCCACCCACATCTCATCACCTAAGAGCTAATAGCAAAAAGTCACTGTTACTATTTTGTCCTGTATGTACTATAGTAAGCCCAGTCAATGGTCTGTATCCACTCTGCTATTAAACTAGACTGAGAGACTATGCGGAAAGTATGCCATTGTAGTTATAAAGCCCACAGCCTCTCCACAAGGCTTAGCAACAGACTTAGATTTAGAAATATGACTCAACAGGGGCTGCACAGACTGAACCTGTGGTGATGTTTAGGGCTAAAGTTGGAATACCTCCAAGAAAGTCTGTTGCATCAGACTTCAAAAGTCTTTTTTTAGTCACCAGACAAAATTATAATACCATGAGCAAATATACTATAAGTACTTTATTCTGATGTTCATACTGGCTAGAAATGATCAAGAAGCTTTTGTATTGAATGGAATGTGTTATTTATTTAATTCTGAATTATTCAGCCTTTGATTGATTTAATGAAATATAAATGCCTCCTGTCAATAGACGCCAACACTCGAGAAGGCTCTGGACTCCTTCTGGGAGGATTTCAGAGCCAGTGATGGGTTGCATCTTATTGGCCAGACCACACAGTGACAGAGTTAAATCTTTGGCTGGCGTGCTGAATCAGCACAACCTTGAGTTGTGATTGATTAGGCATTGATCAATCATATTCAATAATTATGAAAGGGTATTTGCACATGTCACTTAAAGATGCAATATGTAATATTTAGAGCAATTTATGAGCAGAAATAGAATATAGTGTGTTGTAATCAGTGTGTAATCAGAAAAATACCAATTATTGTATTTTCTTAATCTTAGAATGAACCTTTTACACCTATATAAGCAGCAGGTCTCCTTTCTATGTTTCTACAGGAGCTCAGAACAGACAAACCAGACACTGGCTCTAGACAGGGAATCACATTTTGTTTTTAGATCTCACCACTAGATGCCGCTACATATTTCACAATTTACACATTACACCTTTTAAAAAAATGTCTGTACTGTTTGTAAAAGTAAATAAAAGTATTTTTAGTTCCAATAATGCCTTGTTTTTTGTTTTTTTTTTGCAACATACTCATTTGCCATACTGAAAGACATATGAATACTGTACATTTATCATTACATTTATTTACAGGTCAAACCTTCATAAACAGAAAATAAATTCTGTACGTTAAAAAGCAAACTGCTGGCAGACAAGATGGAGCATGCAGAAACTTCATTCATTGCACTGTCCCCCTTGCTGTAGTTTGAAAGATTGAGGAACCTGAGCCTAGCAGCATTATAGAATGACTTGTGTATGTCTGCCACCTTGTGGTAAAAAGTCCAAAGCGCATTTAGACAACTCATCCCTTATATTGACCCATGCAAGATAAGTCCAGTTGGGGGTTTCAGGAAAAGAAAACTTCAGTTAACTTAAAAAGCAAATACAGGTGTGAGTCAGTTCACAAATATTATCTGCCTAATTCTAAGTCACTAAATAACTAAGCCTGAAAAAAGGTGAAAATCACATTAAAAACTGTTGTGCAGACAGACTTTTACTAAGCACATTATGATTGTTTTGCCAGTCCTTTTTCTTGAAAACACCCAATCCCCCATCACTTTGTGCACATGGGTGTTTACCCGCTGGCTTTTTCAGACAGAGTCAGAATGTCTTTCTCTGAACAAACACGCAACTAATTGTGAATGTGCATGTGTAAACAGAGTTTTGTACTTTGGATTGATGGCTCAGTGTGTTGCACTCAGGATACCACAGCAGTTTAGAATGGCACTAGTTTCTTTGTCTTTGCTGTCTCTGTTGCTTGTGGGCTTTCAGCTGGGCTCTGGAGGTATTATAAGATTATTTATGATGCTCTGAAATAATTTAAACTGGACGTTGAATATCATTTTTGTTTATTTTCTTTATATTTTCTTCTAGCACCAGCTACAGAATCGGCCCCAGTGTTTGTCTCTGGTCAGGCAGCTAACAGCGTTTTGCAGAGGCACAAACGCCATAACACCGGGCTGTTGGAAGAGTTTCTGAGAGATAACTTGGAGAGAGAGTGTATTGAGGAAGTCTGTGGCTGGGAAGAGGCCAGGGAGGTCTTTGAGAATGATGAAAAGACAGTAAGTTTTCATATAGTTATTTTACACATACTGTTACCTTTATTAGCTGCAGTCATCAGAGACTCTACTCTGTGTTGTAGATGGAGTTCTGGGTGGCATATGCAGGTAAGTACTACCAAAAATATAAATGTGTGCATTTGCTTACAGAGTATTTCATCTTGTAACACATGATTTTATTTCAAGATGTTTCTCTTGCCGCTGTTGTTATGTTTCCTCTATAGAAATGCTATCACATGATGTTAGATGTAAGCTAAAGTGCTATGCCTGGATTTTTTTTTAGATGGCAATCAGTGTGATTCAAGTCCATGCCTGAACCAAGGGTCATGTACAGACCATACTGGCTACTACACCTGCACGTGTCTGTCTGGCTTCACTGGCAGGAACTGTGAGATTGGTAAGTCCTGTGGCTGCGTTAAGTGTAAACATATGTGATGAGATTTTTTTTTTAGCTACATGATCCACATTTGGTGAGAATATGAGAGCAGATCTAATTATAGTCTCAAAGGATAGAGAGTCAGCTGCCTGATTTTCCTTCTTTCTAAATTAAATCATTGGCTCAAATTCCAGCCTTCATCTGGTTTTAGTCTCAAAATTAGATTGTTTATTTTAGAAACAGCAGCCAAGGTGCCCTCTGTGTGAATAGTGACTGCATTTACAATTATCTGACAATGCAGTAGGTGCCCTGCAAAACAACTGGAGTTTGCACACAGACGTTCTAATATGGTAATGAAATATTAATCTTATATATTGTATGTAAGAAAATAACTTTAAATTCTCTTTGTGGGTTTTTAACCCTCAGTTGTAGTAAAAAGATGTGACGTGAACAACGGAGGATGCATGCACTTCTGCAATTTACTGGGAACCTCTGGCACAAAATGCTCCTGTGCAACAGGATACAAGCTGATGGAGGACGGAGCCAGCTGTAAACCAGAAAGTACTGATATATTCATGATTAATGTGGTGCTTAATATGATAGTAATGACTTTTAATTTGACTGTGTGACTCCATTTTCATTTTCTACTAGCGGAATTCCCATGTGGAAGAACTGCTGTGGCGGTGGTGGGTGTAAGATCCCGAAGGTCTCTGCTCGGCCATAAAAATGCAGGCAATCATAGCACGACTTCACTAAACAATGTCACCAATACTTCAACCCCAGCATCAACTCCAGCAATTTCTTCTCCGGCAACATATAATTCTGTGACAAGACAATCTCCAAAAAAACTGCCCCTGTGGGTTTACAGTGAGGCTGAAAACCCCATTGAAGACCCTACTGAAGACCCCACTGATGACCCCAGTGAGGACCCCACTGTCGACCCCAGTGAGGACCCCAATGAGGAACAACCGCATCCTTATAAACGTATTGTAGGTGGTACGGTGGTGATTCCAGGAGAGATCCCATGGCAGGTATTTTATCGAGATAGAGGTGCTGTATTAATGGTTCTGTATTAATGCATGTCCTATTAATCCATTTGTGTCTGAGACAGGAAATACATGTGAGAAAAGAAACAGCAGCTATAATATGTTCAATTTCTTGTAGCTATTCACAGCCTTTTTCCCTTCTTTTATTCAGGTAGCCTTGATAGCACGTCCCAGTGGTCACCTGTTCTGTGGGGGCTCTATTCTCAGCAGACGTTGGGTTATTACAGCTGCTCACTGCCTAGTGGAGGCACAGGGCCCCTTCTTCATCAGAGTGGGTAAGATTCACTGACTGCCATAATTTCACCTCTGATAAAACGTAATAGAGTAGCTCTCTGTAAATTAGAGCTAGAGTCAGGCAAAAATGTATGAGGGCCTAGTTTTAGCTTCCCACATGTGATCACTTGGTCAATTTCTTAGTCTTAATGTGATGGAAAACTGAATAACTTTGACTTTTGGACTCATAGTTGGACAAAACAAGCAACTTGCATATTTTGCCTATTTTTCTTATTTTCAAGCATTTTATAGATCAAGCAACAGATTAACTGATGTATACCTTGGGTTTGTGTATCATAATCCTTGAAATAATCTCATGCCATTTATTACGCTTCAAGGGGAAATTCTCTTGCCCTCTCTGTGAGATGTCTCCTGCAGGTGTTTGCAGAGCAAATCCACACGGGGCCTGTGTGATAACTGTGTCCAATATCTCTCCCTGCAGGGGAGCATAACGTCTACGTCAACGAGAGCACAGAGAAGGATTATGAGGTGTTGAAGCAGCATATACACCCACTCTACAATGCAAGTATAAACTGGTACAACCATGACATCGCCCTGCTGCACACCAAAAGCCCCATCGCTTTCTCCAGGACAGTCCGACCCATCTGCATAGGGCCCAAGGCTTTCACTGAGGCCCTAGTGAAGCAGTCCTCCCCGGCTACAGTCAGCGGCTGGGGTCGAACACGCTTCCTTGGATCCACGGCTGACAGGTTGCAGAAGGTTGAGGTTCCGTTCACAGATAGGACAGAGTGTAAGCACAGCAGCAGTGCCAGGATCACTCCTGTCATGTTTTGTGCTGGATACTATAATGTGGCCAAAGATGCCTGTCAGGGGGACAGTGGCGGCCCTCATGCAAATGTTATTCATGACACGTGGTTCCTGACAGGCATTGTGAGCTGGGGGGAAGAATGTGCGAAGGATGGTAAATATGGTGTGTACACCCGTGTGTCTCTGTATTACCAATGGATAAATAACGTTATGGGGTTAACTAAACACCAACTGCCATCTACTGTGGAAGATCCCGATCCTTAAATTTTAAAGATTATACACCGTGGATGGTGTAAATTGTAAAAGCTAATGGGTCCATCCCTGCCATTTGCCTATAACATAGTCAACTTTTTAACATCTTATCTGACATTGTGCTGAAAAATATGTGTGTATGCCACTAGATGTGTAATAGACGTGAAGAAAGTAGATATGTAATTTACAGAGGACTGAATAAATTCCACCTTAACAATTAACTGCAGGATATGCACATATCTAAAAGGTTTTGAAGATACTTTACAAAATATAATATTATAAAATTGATAAATGTTTTACAAATAATAGTATTCAGCAGCAGTGAAACCAAAAGGATCTTTGCAAGGCCCAGGATTCAAATTAAATATGACCAAAATAAACCCAAAAAAGAGAACAGTCTACACAACAGTATTATATGTTAATGTATTTTATGTAAGTTGGGTACTATAAAAACAAGAATACAAAAGCAATAGATAAAGTTAGGATGCATGAAAGTAGTTTTAGCTTTCAGCCAAACATACTGCCCCATCTTGGAGCAGTGTATGTTTTGAATTACGTCAGTTACCAAAACAATTGCAATAAATAGTTTATTTTTATTTATCTTTTACAGAACTGAAGTCGTACAAAAAGAAGTCAGTTTAAGACAGTGACTAATACAAACCTGCTCTTTGTTCAGTTGCCATGCATTTTCATCTTAAACAAGCACTTAGCAACAAGCTTAGGTTACTTGGCTCATCAGGATACATGATATTTTAAGCTTTTATTTATTTATTTATTTCCAAATCTGGAAATCTGTGCAAAATCTGCAGCATTTGGATTGAAGTCACAAAGAAACCACCAGCTAAAATGAAAAATAAAGGCCTTGTTTTTGTGCAGTCAAGCATAGCTCCTGTAAATATATGGAGATGTCATTTCATTTGTGGCTGCACAGAAACCTCACAATATGAAGGAACAACATGACAGCATAATAAATAAATTACCAACCTAGGAAATGTTTAGTGCACAGCAGCCTCTGCTGCTTTCTAGACTTATTTCCATATCAAACACAGCATATCAAAGGCAGCCCTCCAACTGGGGCCTTAATTTGATGTGGTAAATTCATATAAGTCTGCAATCAATATTTAATTAAGTGTTCAACAGAGAGGGTATATTTCATGTTGGCTGTATGATCCTTTTTAATGGGGAACCAGAGATTAACTGAGCTGTAATGGTGAGGGGGAAACAATCTGTGCTTTGTGTGCAGCTACATCAAGGAGGCAGTCTTTCTCACTCTGCTTGTTTGACTCTACCTCACTCTTCCTTCCCTACACTGTGACTGACAGTCAGCTCCCATTTATCTGCATAAATGCGCTGCCATCGAGCTTCATCATGTCCGCATGAGTCTTACAGGACATTATCATCTGTGACATGCCAATTGCTGCCTGCATGTCTCCCCAGCCCTTCTGACACATCATACATTCAAGAATAAACAAAGGGAATAACAGCATGAATTGAGGAAAATACATACAAGAGGTAAAGCTGCAAGCAAAGAACACATTCAGTAGACAATAGGTGCGTATTTATCTATTATCCTTCCCCCTCATTAAAGTGCCTTTGGATATTTGTGAGGTAAGGTTAAGGAGCAAGAAGAGCATTTGATTACATAGTATATACAAGAGACTCCAAAAGAGCAGGGATAAGAAAAGGCATTATGGCATGGCACGTTTTGGCATTTTAACTCCTAGTCTGTTCAAAAGAGTGATGCCTTAAAGAATGAAATGTAAGAAAAATCCAGCAAAGTAGTTCAATGGAAAATGTCAAGTAACTACACAAAGACACTGAGGTACAACAAATGTTAGAAATGATATTGTATATGTATAAAAGTCTTTGTTTTAGGAAATGTATCAGGCAAATCCTGGATAAGCATCCATCTAGCACACAGAGAAACAGGAACACACACACTGATATTGTAACCACTAATATTAGCTGGAATGAGAAAGGGTTGAAAAATGTCCACAGTTTGAAAAATGACAAATTGTTTCTGTAGCAGCCTCAAATCCTAACTATATCTGTGTTGCAGATAGAGTGCCAGAAGAGCAACATACTCATCATCAGTCAGAAAAGAAGACAACCAATCAGGATCCCGGAATTGGCTATTGATTGTCCAAAAGGTCTCAAGAGTTCCTGTGCCTTAGAGCTGGTGCCACCCTGACTATCACAAAACACTGGTCCAGGAGATCGTCAGTCAAATCCTGGGAGAAAATGAGGTCTGTAGAGCCACACTTTGTTTTTTAGTAATGATTGAAGTTTACTGAAGAAAAGCAGGCGGCACCAGGGAATGAGGAGTGGGTGACTGATACAGCTATGAAACAGCTATGGCTCAGTCTCTTCCTTCTGACTGTTCATCATCCACAGGGTATATATCAGATTCTTATTCTGTGCTTTCGTCTCTATGGGGAGCTGAGCTTTCTTACCTTCAGGTTGCCTGGGTCTACAAAAAAAATATAAAGACTTTTAAAATGACAATCAAAGTTAGAAAATACTATATTGTCATCTTGGAAGAAAATGTCTTTTCTTTACCCCCTAGTCTGGAGGAGTGTCCTCGACTGCTGTCACCTATGATCAGCTGCAGGCTGGCAGCGGCTATAAAACCCTCTTGTCTCCGACTCAGATTTTTCACCAACCTGAAGGATTAGGAAATAGTGAGGGGTGGGTTGAGATGGCAGAAGAAAAAAAAGCAGAAAAACGATGGAAATAAACATGACCAGGTTTAGCTTTACATTTTTTTTTTTTACAGTTTTTATCATTCATTTTGATAAAACAAGTTTCTTAAACAATTGTCTTGTCAAAAGGCTGAAAACTGACCAGCGACCCTTGTTGTCTTCATACTGCAGTTGGATCACATCTTCACGTTTGATGGTAATGCTGTCTGGTCCATTTCTGAGACAGTCAGCCAAAGCCCTGTATCTGCCTGGAGACTATCAAAGAACGAAAACAAAGTAAGAAAACATATATTTATACAGAATAATTATTAAAGTGCAGCATAAGAAGGCATGATTAACGATAAAATCTCAAAACAGGATCAGTATTAAGCAAAATGCCATAAAATAGAATTTAAAAAGTTCAGAAAAGTGAGTGGATGGGTACGGAAAGTATTCAGACCCCTTTAAATTTTTCACTCTTTGTGTCATTGCAGCCATTTGCCAAAATCAAAAAAGTTCATTTTATTTCTCATTAATGTACACTCAGCACCCCATCTTGACAGAAAAAACCAGAAATGTAGAAATTTTTGCAAATTTATTAAAAAAGAAAAACTGAAATATCACATGGTCATAAGTATTCAGACCCTTTGCAGTGACACTCATATTTAACTCACATGCTGTCCATTTCTTCTGATCCTCCTTGAGATGGTTCTGCTCCTTCATTGGAGTCCAGCTGTGTTTAATTAAACTGATTGGACTTGATTAGGAAAGGCACACACCTGTCTATATAAGACCTTACAGCTCACAGTGCATGTCAGAGCAAATGAGAATCATGAGGTCGAAGGAACTGCCCAAGGAGCTCAGAGACAGAATTGTGGCAAGGCACAGATCTGGCTAAGGTTACAAAAGAATTTCTGCAGCACTCAAGGTTCCTAAGAGCACAGTGGCCTCCATAATCCTCAAATGGAAAAAGTTTGGGACGACCAGAACTCTTCCTAGACCTGGCCGTCCAGCCAAACTGAGCGATCGTGGGAGAAGAGCCTTGGTGAGAGAGGTAAAGAAGAACCCAAAGATCACTGTGGCTGAGCTCCAGAGATGCAGTAGGGAGATGGGAGAAAGTTCCACAAAGTCACTGCAGCCCTCCACCAGTCGGGGCTTTATGGCAGAGTGGCCTGACGGAAGCCTCTCCTCTGTGCAAGACACATGAAAGCCAGCATAGAGTTTGCCAAAAGACACATGAAGGACTCCCAGACTATGAGAAATAAGATTCTCTGGTCTGATGAGACCAAGATTGAACTTTTTGGCGTTAATTCTAAGCGGTATGTGTGGAGAAAACCAGGCACTGCTCATCACCTGCCCAATACAATCGCTACAGTGAAACATGGTGGTGGGAGCATCATGTTGTGGGGGTGTTTTTCAGCTGCAGGGACAGGATGACTGGTTGCAATTCAAGGAAAGATGAATGCGGCCAAGTACAGAGATATCCTGGAAGAAAACCTCTTCCAGAGTGCTCAGGACCTCAGACTGGGCCGAAGGTTCACCTTTCAACAGGACAATGACCCTAAGCACACAGCTAAAATAACAAACGAGTGGCTTCGGAACAACTCTGTGACCGTTCTGGCCCAGCCAGAGCCCTGACCTAAACCCAATTGAGCATCTCTGGAGAGACCTGAAAATGGCTGCCCACCAACGTTCACCATCCAACCTGACAGAACTGGAGAGGATCTGCAAGGAAGAATGGCAGAGGATCCCCAAATTCAGGTGTGAAAAACTTGTTGCATCATTCCCAAGAAGACTCATGGCTGTACTAGCTCAAAAGGGTGCTTCTACTCAATACTGAGCACAGGGTCTGAATACTTATGACCATGTGATATTTCAGTTTTTCTTTTTTAATAAATTTGCAAAAATGTCTACATTTCTGGTTTTTTCTGTCAAGATGGGGTGCTGAGTGTACATTAATGAGAAATAAAATGAACTTTTTTGATTTTGGCAAATGGCTGCAATGACACAAAGAGTGAAAAATTTAAAGGGGTCTGAATACTTTCCGTACCCACTGTATGTCAATTAAACGGAATGATCCTACTGTAAGAGAAACTATTCCATTAGAGATGAATTTGTTACCTGGTAATCTTAGAGGATAGGTGGAGATTATATTAGATGTCAAATTCTGTCAAATACTGTACTGTATCTAATCTGACTGTTTTCCTTCTCACCAGCTGCACCAAAACCTCCTCCTTGTCAGACGGGTGGAAAGCCTCCCGACCTTGAGGCCACCCCTCCAGACCCTCGCACATGTCTCCTGAGTGATGAGCGCCAGGCCAACCTTGGACACAGACATGGCTTTGGCTGTTAAGAGGTACTGATCAATGCATCTGTCAAAACAAGACACCTTAAAGGCACCATGTAGATACTTAGTAACTCTTTAGACATTATAATGACCTGTGTCACTTTCTGGTAAAAGTCAACAAGAACGTAGAATCAAAGACTAATCTCAGTAGTTTGACTCCCCCCCCCCCCCCATATTCTTCATTGTACCTGGTTGATTAGCTCAAAGTACACCTGAACTGCTGAGGGGGGAGAAGTTCAATTATCTACATCAGAGATTATAGAGGAAAAAAAAGCCATAGTGTGCAATAAATATAATTTCCATCAATACCCTTAACATTATTTGTGCTTTAGTTAGTATCTACTTCATTGTGACTTATCGGTAAACATATATATAGATGAGATTTACTTACTCCTGCGGTTGTGCTGGTGTTTAGAGGAGTGGGGTTGGGGATCTGGGCTGCTCCTCCCTGACTCGGTGTCCTCAGAGCTCACTGACGCCCTCTGCTGCTTGCTAGGAGAACAACACAAAACAACAGATGACTAATGCTGTACATAGTTAGCAGACAGAATCAGGACAGAGGTCATCCTCATTCACACGATCTAGGGTCAGCTGTCACTTCCTGAATCTGCTCTACACCTAAAAAAAAGGAGGAAACGGTAAAGCTAGCCCCAGACCTGTGTCAAAGAACAACTCTGTCCTGTTGTTTCTCACATATCCACAATCATTCAGGCTTCAGCCAGACACAGAGCAGCCATGTGCAAGCTCCTCTGTAAAAGGTTGGAGGTAGGACTCACAGACCACACATGGTTCCATGTGTCAACACAAGGGAAGATGTACTCTTAATTCATCAAGATCCAATTTTTTAATCATTTGGCTACTATTATTAGATACTATGTGATAATGTTTCTGGAAAGCAATTTCAGCAGTAGCGTTATCAGACCTCAAAAAACAAGCCCCAGCTTAAAAAGCAGTTGTCATGAGGAAATTAATGAAATTGATGAAATGAAACCCAAACTTTTTTGTTTGCCCTTTGCATTACATGCAAAATAGCAAATCTGAAATGCAGAACTAAGAGACGATTTTAAAACCATGTTAGAAATACAATGGAGGCAAGGGGGTGTGGGAGTTATAAACCAGAATGTGGGTATAAAAAGGGGGGTGCAGGTAACGATCAGTATGCAAACATGGCTGTTTGAGTTTTTGGTTCCCAAACTGGTCCAGCTGGTTCATGCCAGGGCGAGGCGAGCCGAGCCAGGCTGAGTTTACCACTGAGCGATAGGGCAGGTCAGTGGCGCTGGGGGTGATGGCGGGGGCGCGGCCGGGGCCGTTGCCGGGGGCTTCGGGGGCAGGGGCTCCGGGAGCGAAGGCACAGAAACACATCAGCTGACAGCGAGACAAAATCCAGCCCCGGCAGACAGCCCCTGGGGACCCCTCTGGACGGCCGCATGCCCCTGCAGGTAGGGGATGGGAGGAGTGGGGATAGGCAACCAGACAGCAGTGGACAGAGTAGGGCCTGTGCCCTTTCTCACACACTACCACACACACACACACACAAGCTTTCTAACAGGGCAACGTGAAATGATTTCAGATATGAAGATTTAGCAGGCTAGCAAATGTAGATATTGGTGCTGTGACTGCGTGTCTGTTTTGCATGTGGCTCTGTGTTCGTAGGTCTATGCAACTTTAGCCTACATCATGCGCTTCAAATCCAAACATCCACTGACCTCTCAGAGAATGGTGGAGAAAGCTGCATATGTTCAAGCATTTGGCCGTGTTGATACACTTCATCTGTGAGAAGAGTAAGAACAAGGTATTGTAAGATGATATAAAAAGGGATTTGTTTCTCTCAAAACTCTGAAACTGCTACAGTC